>NW_028318400.1:355500-711000 GCF_062004578.1 Staurois parvus | reverse complement strand
AAGATCTTCAAACAGGACTCAGCATTCGTCTGTATTCCAATTCAGGTAACAAAGTCCACATCTATAACATGCTTAACACTCATCTCGGGGCAACAAACCCAACCCCCCCCCCTCCAACACCTTATTCCACTCCACTCAGCAACTTTTAAATTAGAATGTAAAACTTCCTGTTACCCAACTAAGTCTGCTGGCACATCATCCTTATTGGCACCTGTTCCAGAAGAGAGACTAGTGATCCAGCTCAGCAGTTTTTGCCTGTGGCCAATTGGTTTCCTCATCCTGACATCGTCTCACCACTTCAGTCTTTGTCTGTGAGGATCCCTGCCAATGGACAGCCAATGGGAAGAGTCCACATCACCCAAACAGTGACATGGGCACCCGAAGAACCACCCATACACCAGAGTCCTTGTATTTATTTACTGATAAATCTGTTCTATGTAGTAGACACACCTCTGGGTTCAATCCTATTTTTATCTCAGTGATTGTCTGAATTAATTGAAACATTTTCTCCCAGTAACCTTGGATCTTTGGGCACTCCCACCATAAATGATATAAGGTACCTATCTTTCCGCATCCCCTCCAGCACTCTGGCGTATTTTCCCCACTCATCCTGTGTTCCACGTTCGGTGCAATGTGCCATCTCGTTAAACATTCATAATTTACCTCCACCTCTCTCATGCTTATGTTCTCGTGTGTTAATCTATATATTTTCCTTTGTTTATCTTCATCTAACTCTATTTCCAGATCTCTTTCCCATTTTGCTATATACATTGGCTTTGTGTGTGTGCCTAACTCAGTGAGAATCTTATATACTTTAGCCGTGCCCCGTTTCCCATCTCCTCGTGAATCCAACAACCTCTCAAACAAATTCCAATCCTTTCTCATTCTCAAAGGTTTCGGAAGGTTTCTAACAAAGTGTTTTAATTGGTGATATCTCCACTCGTCTATTTTAATAAAAAGTTCCCTTTTATCTTTTTCCAAATCCTTAAGTGTTCTTAATTCCTGTCCATCCATAATATCTCTCAATTGAATATCCTCTTTTTTTAACCATTTTACTATACTCTCCTCCCTACCTGGAGGGAAATAGTCCATGTTCCTAAGTGATATTAGTTGTGATTTAAATCCCATTTCATAAATTTGTGCAATTTATCCCAAACCTTTAAAACATTCAATGTAAAAACACTCGTGGTATCTTTTAAACCTCTATATTTTGCTGGTGCCCATATAGTTTTACTCAAGGTAGTTCCACTTAATTCATTCTCAATCTTAACCCACCTTTTCCCCTCTGGGTTATGTGTCCAGTCATACATTCTCGCTAGAACTACTGCTCTATAGTACCTCTTGATATCTGGCACTCCCAATCCTCCCTTCTCCTTATTTCTGCTCAGCAAGTCATATGATATTCTAGATTTTTTATTTTTCCATATATATCTTGTTAAGATCTTGTTTATTACTTTAAAAAATACCTCCGGGATTTTAACTGGGATCATCTGAAATTTATACAGGATTTTAGGTACAATTACCATTTTTATCAGATTTATATGCCCCATCCAAGACGGGTTGCCTCTTCCCAATTTCCTTAATTCCTCCTTAATCTCATTTAAGAGTGGGATATAATTTAATTTGTACAAGTTCATATACGAAGCAGATAATTTAACCCCTAAATACTTTATCTCTCTATTTTTCCATATAAAAGGGAATTCTTTTTGTATTTTTTCTTTTTCGCTATTTGGAAGATTTACGTTTAAAATCTCAGTTTTTGTTGGGTTGATTTTTAGGTTTGATAACTCCCCATAATCCTTTAAGCTCTTCATTAAATTAGGGAGAGTTATCCTAGGATTTCCCACATAGAACAACAGGTCATCCGCAAAGGCTGCCACTTTAAGTTCATCTCCTCCTATCTGCACCTGTGAGGGACCGCCGAGCGGCACCACTAGCACTCCACTGGTCAGGCGTGCCCAGAGCGTGGAGTCTAAGCCCCAGGGTACTTGTTCACCAGGGCCCCTGATGGTGGGGATGGACTTGTAGTACCCCGGGACCAGGTCGCCACTACTGAGAACACCTGTCAGTGGTAGGGGTGTTCGCCAGGGGCTCCAACCAGGGAGAGCCAGATGTGAGGAGGTCGGGTGATCCCGATGGGATGGATGGATGGCTGAGTAAGTGTGAAGTCAGACAGGCCGAGTTGGTAACGTAGAGGACGGTAAGGTACAAGGGAGCGGGCAGAGAATCGTCGGGTCACACGCCAGGTCAGCAACAGTAGGTCAGATCTAATGAGGGGCATCCAGGAAGAGAGGTCAGGCAAAGCAAGGGTATGGGCAGGAGAAATCAGCAGGTCAAGAGCAATCCGGGTCAAATAACTTACAAGGCACAGGTTCAGATTCACAGGAAACAGGTAAGACCAGAAGGCACCGAAATGACAGCTCAGGGACATTTAAATATCCCGCCCTGCGCTGCCATTAGTGCCCAGCGGGTGGCCGTGGCTTCTACTGCGCATGCGCGAACTCGAACGCCGCGGCCGGCCCGGACCTAGTGCCCGTGTCCCTGCACAGGGCGGTGCAGTGCGCCTGCACCGGGACCATCGCGGCGGGGATCGAGGGGATCTCTGACAGCACCCCTGTTATATCTATATTCTTCCTAATTGTTGCCAGTAAAGGTTCCAATGACAGTACATACAGCAATGGGGACAGTGGACATCCCTGTCTAATTCCATTTGACATTCCTATAGTTTCCGACCTCTCCCCATTAACCATAATAACCGCGGAAGGTTCTCTGTACAGCTTTCCTATCCACTCTCTCATTCTTGCTCCCAATCCTAAAGTCTCCAGAGTATCCATCATAAAGCTCCAGTTTACTCTATCAAATGCCTTTTCAGCATCGATCGAAAGCACCACTACCGGAGTTTTCCCCTTCCTAGCCTTCTGGATAAGCAACAGAGTTCTCAGCCCGTTGTCTCTACCCTCCCTCCCTGGAACAAATCCCACCTGGTCCGCTTGGATCCATTCTGGCATTAGATCTTTTAGTCTATTTGCTAGAACCTTTGCATATAACTTAGTGTTGATGTTCAGAAGTGATATCGGTCTATAGCTAGAGCATTGAGAAGCATCCTTCCCCTCCTTTTGGATTAGTACCACATGGGCCTGTAATGATTCCTGTCTCATCTCCATCTCTCCTCCCAGGGCATTCATATATTTCTCCATTTTAGGTAGTAACAAGTCACTATATTTTTTATAGTACCTCACTGTACAACCATCTGGGCCTGGGCTTCTCCCCTTTATGGTAATTTTTAATGCACTTTTTATTTCTTCCTGCGTAATTTCCATATCTAGGGAATTCAAATGATCCTCACTTAGCTTCGGTAGTCCTGCGTTCTTTAAATATACCCTTCTTTTTTCTCTACTCTCTTTTCCACTTATAGTTACTGGATCTTGGGAGGCAATATTATACAGCTTACTATAGTATTTTTTGAACACTTTAGTGATCTCTTTGGTGGAATAAACCATTTCTCCTTTAGGGTTTCTTATTTTTTCTATATAGTTCCTATTTTTCTTTTCCCTCAAGGCTCTCATTAGATATTTTCCTGGTCTATCTCTCCATCTATACCTCTCACTTGAAACTTTGTTAAAAACTCTTCTCTTCTCCTCCTCCATCACTAACCCTAGTTCTTCTTTCTTTTTTACTACCTTCTGTTTTATCTCTTCTGTTCTTTTATTTTTATGTATCTGCTCCAAATCACTTATTTCTTTTAACAGCCCAGTAAGTTTCTCTCTTCTTTCCCCTTTTCTTTTTTGCCCCGGACGCAATCAATATACCTCTTATGTAGGCCTTGTGGGACTCCCACACTGTAGCCACCGACACTTCACCTGTCTCATTCTCCCGAAAAAATCTTTCGATTTCTTCTATAATTTTCTGATCAACCTCCTGGTCCAAAAGAAGAGCCTCATTCAACTTCCATCCAATCCCTCTGGTCGAACATCTCCCCCAGCTCACTTTCAATGTAACGGGCATGGTCAGAGAGAGACGTCGCTTCTATTTCTATTTTATCCACCATTTCTATGAGTTGATGGTCTACCAATATGTAGTCCAATCTGGAATACATCCCATGGGCATTAGAGAAGTAGGTATAATCTCTCTCTTTTCCATGTATCACTCTCCAAATATCCACCAATTGACACTCATGTATCACCCCCTTCAAAATTTTCAGAGCTCTACTTCTCTCTTGCTGCACAGAAGAGGTCGTGTCCATTTGTGGGTCCATACACAAATTCAAATCCCCCGCCACTATCAAAAGTCCCTCCTTAAAGGCCATCAGTTTTCTCAAGATTCCCTTCAGATATACCTCTGGTCTCTTATTTGGGCAATAAGTATTCACAATTGTACATTTCTGTTCTTGTAATCTACCCTTCAAAAATAAAAATCTCCCCTCCGGATCTATTTCTCTCTCTTCAATCTCCAACCTTATGTTTTTTGCAAACCCTATTGCTACTTCCTTAGCTCTCTTAATCGGGGAATCAGCATAGAACCATGTTGGGTAATTTCTCGAGTACAACTTTACATTTGACTTGATCTCTAGGTGAGTCTCCTGCAAAAAAACCACCGAAGCCTCTCTGTGCTACAGCTCCTTGAATAATTTAAATCTCTTCCCAGGACAGTTCAATCCTTTTACATTATATGTTATAAATCGCAAATTTTCCATATGTCTTGTATCGCTATTTTTTTCCCCCTTCTATCGTGCAGAGTATTGTCCCTAAAACCCCCCCTAACCCTCTCATCTTTCTGACCATATCCCTCCCCCCCTCTCCCACTGATCCCCTCCCCCCTCCCCCCTCCCTCTCCATCTACCCACCCCCCCCCCCCTTACTTTTTAGGCCTTCAATTTGCCTATCAATCATTTGTGGAGATAATACCACCTTTGATTTTTTTAAACCTTGGGGTTGAACTCCTCCCATGTACGGCTTTCCCACCCTCCAACCACCCCCGATTTCCCTCGTTTTCTTTATTTCTTTTAACTTTAACGGTGCAATTGAAAGAGAAAGAGAGGAATATATATATGGAAAAAAAAAAACACACGTTATCCCCTCTAACTCCTCCCTACCTCCCCCCTGCCTACTGTCTGCTATTCCTCTTTTCCCCCAATGCCTATTTCTACCTCTGTTTCCCACCCAGTAATCCTTATTCTTTGCAATTCCAGTCTATCGCAGAAGTCTCTTAAGTCCTCGGGAAATCTCAAATATGCTGTAACACCGTTCTTCCATCCGATTAAACACTCTGGGTTACCCCATCTATATTGTACGTTCCGTGTTCTCATCTGCTCTAATAGGGGTTTCAAGGCTCTCCTTCTCCACAATGTCTCGTACGATAAGTCCGCAAAAATCTGAATATTTATATCTCCATACTTAATAGTTGTTCTTCCTTTAGTCCTTCTCCAAATCTCTTCCTTATCTCCATATTTATGCAACTGAACAATCACATCTCTTGGTTTTTCCTTCTCGTTACCTTGGTGAAACTTTCCTATTCTATATACTCCATCCAATTTAATTACCTCTATTTCAGGTCTGTCCATAATGGAGTTTAACATTTTACAGACTATTTCTTGCAGTTCTCCCCCTTTCAGGATTTCTGGGATTCCTCTTATCCTCAAGTTGCTTCTCCTATTCCTGTTCTCTTGTACTTCTATTTTATACAGCAATTGTTTCTGCGTATTCCTCATCATAGCGGACCTTTTTTCTAAGTCTGAAATGAATTGGGTATGTTTATTAATTTTTCCCTCCATTTCTTCCATTCTCATTAGCAGGTGCCCTAGATCCTGTCGTATATTTGTCATTTCTTGCTTAAAAGTTTTTTCCAGATCTTTAAACATTTCGGCCATCTCTCTTTTATTCGGCACTTGTAAATCTTTTTCAAGATCTTTCCTCTCTGGATTTTCTATCAACTGTTGACTGCTACTATTCAGGCCCAATGACATTCTGGGGCTATTTTCCAAGCTGGTTTCCATTTCCCCTTTTTCATTTCCACTATAGGCCCTTTCTGGAGTCGCATTCCCCTGGGAAGTATATTTTTTAACTGTACCCGTCTGGGACCCTTTAAGCCCGCTTCCTTTAGCGCTTTTATTCTTCATATCTTCTGTGCAGGCTATACTCTTTAACCAGAGGGCAACTTTAGGCTGTATATTGGGGTATTGGTATTAGTCAAATCTCTATCAATTTAACACTTCTTTTCTTTTCTCACTTCTCTTCTAGGGCCACTTAACAATTTCTCTTTCCCTCTTCTTTCTTTTTTCACTTTCCAGATCCCCTGGGAATCCTCCTTCTCTCTTTTATAGGCAATTTAAAGTCATTTCCCACAGTCCAGAACACTTATACAATTACATGTGGCTTCTTCACTCACCCTTTTTCACTCACTCACCAAGTGAGTCGACCCAAATCCACTGCCGTCCGCTTGTTACTCCTGGCTTGTGTCTCTGGGGGATTCCTACAGGGTTTCCTGTGGCCTGTGTGTATGTGTCCTGTTTTTTTTTTTTGCTCTACTGTGCAGCAGGTTTAGGGATTGGTCCGGTGTCTCCTCTCTCCTGTCAGGGAACCGGCTTCTGTCAGGGAACCGGCCGGCGTCTCTGCTTCCCAGAGCTCCTTTGCGGCCACCAGCGTGCTCACGCCGCACTGCTCCGTTTCCCCGGCAACCCGACAGCTGATCTCGGGTCTCCGCAGCGTGATCACCTCCCGGAGCTCCGTGCCCGCTCTCGCTCTCCTCTCCCTTTACTGTGCCGGTTTCTCCCCCTTTGGAGACCTCCTCATTCAGGTAGGGCTCCGCACTTCAAATCATGAGGGTTCTCGGGGTGGTCAGCTCGGAAGGTTATCGGAGAGCACTCACATCGTGCTCTCTGACGCCGCCATGTTTAGGCTCCGCCCACTCAGACTTCCACTTCAGAGCAGTTTTCTGCTTTGGATAAGTAGGGTTGCTTTACTAAAGGCAAATGGGCTGTTCACTTGCAAGGGAATTTGCCCTAGAGCTAAGTGAATGTTATATCATTTTTCTTTGCAAAGAGTTACATTTTTGCTTGAACATGATTGATGATGAAAGTCAGCAGTCACCTCATTCGCTAAGCTCTAGTATTATTCTCTTTTAAAATGCAGCTTTATTTCCAAAATGAACAGGATAATGCCTTTAGTTAATCAACCCCCATAGACACTTGAACATCCATGCTGTCTTTTGCAATGTAATATGTTTTATGCTTCTTTCTCAGGTTCATGCCTGAACAGATGGAAGTGGTTGGCACATTGAACATCTCCATAGAAAATGCAGGGCAAACTATAGTGAAAAGCAGTAACGTTCTGGTGAAGAAGACGAAATCCAGCCTCTTGGTTCAATCAGACAAGGCCGTGTACAAGCCGGGACAAACTGGTAATTGCTTAGTCTATAAACAGCTCTTTTGGCAAATTATAAATTCATATTTGTTTTTGAAAAGCAATGTTAGCTAATAAGTAAAATCAAACAGAAGGAGTACCATTTAGGAAATACTGGAAGTCACCTAACTACAAACTACACATTATAAAGTTAATAAAGGTACTGTAAAGAAAACAATCACTTTCAAGATGTAGGCTGCCCATACCAAAATAATAGGGCTTTTTTTTTCTATGTCCCCCTGGAACTAATCATAAATACCTGCTGACTTTGCCATTGGACATTTAGTCCTCATGCACTCTGGACGTTTTTACAGCTGCTGTTCTTGGCTTTTGACGTTTTTTTCTACAGCTAGTTAACCCCCACCGGCATGTTATCCTATGTGTCCATGCACACATAGACTGTAATCAACATTTTTTGGCTGTAAAAAAAACCCCGGACTAGTGGGTTTCTAGAGGATCTTTTTAGCTGTAGAAAGGGTCTAATGCTGAAAAACGCAGCAAAACACGGTAAAACGCCGCAAACTGGTGTTTTTGGACTTTTTTGACAAAATTAATATTGATATTTGCCCAAACATGGCAAAATGCTGCTAAACGTTAATGCATAAATGCTAAAAAACGCACGTTTTTAACTTGACTTTACACAGCTAATGTTACCAGCATTATCAAAATGTCCAGTGTGCATGAGGACTTTATATGCCTTTAAATGCCTGTTTTACACTCTGAAAGGAAAAAACCTAGAGTCTTTAGATGGAGGACTTGAGCTCCACCTTTAAAGTTCAGGTGGCTAGACCATTTCTGCAATTTTTCCATTGTTTTTTAATATTGAGCTTACAGCTTTCAGAGTTTGTTAAAGACCCCCTCCAAACCATACATTTTCTAAAAGAATAGGACCAGTAGAATATATAGAAGGTACTACTTATTATTTAGGCCCTGTGATATTTGTGCAAATGTTAATCAAATCAATACTTTTGCTAAAAATACACTAAAATCATTATTAGTGGACACAAACACAGGAAAAAACACACAATTCAGCTGAAAAACCCCTCTAAATATAAAATCTACAACTGTATTGAGTTAACCCCTTGGCGCCGGCGTTCAGCAAGAGGTTAATAAATAACAAATATTTGTAAATCTTAAATTGTGCCTTTTTTGCGAAATGGTAAAAATCAAAGATACTCAAAACTGTTTTTAAGCAATTTATTTAAAAAATCTGGAGGTCATAATTTTTTTGAATTTTAAAATTTTTTGAAAGCACATGACCCATAGAATGAAAAAATTTGCTACTGATTATTTTTGGCCCCGCGATATTTGCGCAAATGTTTATGAAATTACCATTTTCAGTAAAAAAAAATGCACTAAAATCATTTTACACTAAACTAAAAGTTTACAATAATTTATTGATGAATGAACATAGGAGTGATCGGTACTGATTGCTCACTGTGTTCATTCACAAAGGGGTTGGTAAACATGCTATGTTTACCAGTCACCCCCCGCTCTACACTCTGATACTGATCTCCCACCCCAGCAGCTTATGCAACAGGTGGGAGAAGGGTAAGCTAGCCAGCGCTGCTGCAGGGATTGGGGGGTTGCGGGGGTTCGGTGCTGCTGGGGGGGAATTCCAGGTTGGAGAGCCATGGCGGGAATACATGTGGTGCATTTTATGTCCCCTGAGGCTCCTCTGCTGTAACTGAAGCCAGCAAGAGGGGGAGGAGGGAAGCCTTTGAGTAGTGCTGCAGGGAAGGAGAAACGGGGGATGGGTGAGGGTGGGGACAAAATGGGGAGGTCAGAGCAACTGGGGGGATCTATTTGCAGAGTTAAATCCCCTGTAACTCCCCTACAGCATCCAAATCTGGAGGGAGGGGAGAGGAATAGAAGCCCGCAACTGCATGGGAGATACAGGGCAGCAGTGTTGGAGGGGGGGGGGGTCACATTTTAGGCAAATATCTGTAATCAGTGGATTTGGAGCCACTTATCACAGCTACTGGATCTGCTGAACAGTTTGGCTATAGGTTCATGGTCATTGAAGTGACCATGAGCTTATTAAAAGAGGAGGAATACCACATCGCTGAGGCGTACTCACCTGACCAGCTGGAAGCAATTCTGTAGGTCAGTATGTCGTACCGACCTGGCAGTGAAAGGGTTAAAGCCTAACCCCCATGCTTTATCTTTCATACTTTTGTTATTGTAGTAAATGTTGAGATTTGGCACTAGAGGCAGAAAAGATCATTCACTGCAATGACTCTTTCTAAGGCCTTATGCACACTGCTGCCCCCAAACGTGAGTTCAGGAGCTTTTGCCATTTTTTTGTTTTTTTGCCAAAGCCCCTGAACTCAACTCAATAAAAGCCTATGGAGTTTATTTACTATTATTTACTACTATGCAGCAGTGCAGGCACACATAGGCTTTTACCAAGTTTAGGAGCAGTAGAGTTTAGGGGGTAATTACATGTTCCTCTACTGAACGCAGTAGAATCACATTCAGGAGAAGACCGTTTTGGCCCAAAAACGCCGAACTCAGCAAAAACACATGTAAATGCGCCTAAATGTTAGCATTGTTTAGCACTTAGGCGTTTACTCATTTCAATGACTACTCTGGCCAATTAAATTAATAAACATCTGAGAGCTAAAAATGGGAAAACACGGTACTGCATTTGCATGCGTTTTTGCCATGTTTAGCATTTTTCTGCTGCCAGGAAAGCTAACGTCTAGAGGCGTTCCAGTGTACATGGACACCTAACTACTGAACATCTATTAAGATATCAGCCACAAGAAGATGCATTGTTTTTATTGAATTGATGAACTTGTAGATTTGCAGACTTTTTGAAGATCTAAGATTCATACATAATGTAGATACATAGAAATATTTAGTATGTTAATAAAAACAAAAAACTTTAATATCGGAAAGGAAGTATAAAAATGATATATTATATCATCTTTTGCAGTAAAGTTCAGAATTCTGTCTATAAATAAAGATCTTCAACCCAGAGACATTGTGGTAAGTGAGTAAAGTTTTTTTTTTTAATTCTTCCGAGAAATATTAGCAACTGGCATTTTAAAGTGAACCTGTATGTAGAAGAAAATGGGAAAAATAACTGACAGCAGAAGCAGCCATCACCTCTTGCTGAAACTAGTTTCATAAACACAGGCCCAAATTACACAAGACTGCAATACATTATGCTGGGAAAGGTGTCTTCATCAAATTTCAACAATAAGTGATGTCCTACCCTAAGGCAACTCTTCCTGTAACCCGAACACTAACCATTATGAGCTTCATAGGATTTTAGAGCTTCTGTTTTTTTTCTAGACACTGCATTCCCCAATACTTTCAGGTGTCTTATGTCATAAGTCCATTATATTGTGAAGTGTGCTTATACTTAATGTTCTGTAAAGTCAGAATTTATTTGGGACATCTTGAGGCTATGAAGATGCAACAGATGCACGTTGAACATAGTCTCTACTGTCCACGCAACTGATGTTGCCAATGGTTCATTATTATGAGTTTCTACTACAGATGTACTTTAAAGAGGCCCTGTTGCCACCTGCTACTCTGAAACCTACAGACAAGCAAGGAATATGTATTAGATGTACTTATTGATACCCTCCTGGCTGTAATGATTTTAATACATTCTGCATAGCCATATTTATATGGAAATATTAATTGTTGCAATGTGTCACATCCTCAAAATGCTCAATACAAAAGAAAACACTTGTGGAAGGGACATTATAGGCACAAACAATAATGAAGCAACACACACTCACAAAGGTACAGTATAATATGTATTACAAATATTATACAAAATTGTTTAACAAAGTCCATAGAGTATTCACTACCTCATAAGGGTCTGGCCTTTATTAAATATCCCTGGCCGCCGATATGGAAGAAAAATATATTTAAAAAATATTCTTCCCAAATATACTGGCATATATTTGAAATACTAAAATTTTGGCCATATTCAATATATTTCAAAAATAAATATATATGTATATATATATATATGTATATATACTGTATGTTGAAATGCGTTATTACAACATATATGAAAAGTATTTTTAAAAATACATTTCAAATATACTGTATGTCTTAAAAAATACAAATCTACATCTTTGGAATGCATTTACAAATATATGTAAAAATATATGTTAAAATGACTTTTTTATATGTTAAAACAAATCTGAAGAATATATTTTTAAAAATATATATATTTTAAATATATTCTTCAGATTCAAATATATTGAATATGGCCGAAATTGTAGTATTTCAAATATATGGCAATATATTTGGGAAGAATATTTTTAAAATATATTTCAAATATATTTTTCTTCCATGTGGGCGTGTGGTCTACACAGTATTCACATAAAACGTCTAATTATAATGTACCATTACAATGTCAGCCGCTTAGATTTATCTTAATGTGTTTCTGTCAAACAATTTTGTATAATAAAATTTGTATAATATTTTTATTCTGTACCTTTGTGAGTGTGTGTTGCTTCATTATTGTTTGTGCCTGCACAAATGTTTTTTTTTGGTATTGTGCATTCTGCATATATACTGTATCTTTGTGGAAATCATAGTGCAAAATTGACACTTCCAGGAGTTTTGGGTAGAGAGCCTTTAAGGTTAACCACATTGCCTCTTTCCCAACCCCTGCATCACCACAGTGTTTAACCACTTCCTGACACCCTATAGCAGAACTATTGCTACAGGGCGACAGGGCTGCGCAAAATCACTTATATAAGCGTGATTTCGCATTTCCGGATAGGGGGCGCGCACACCGCTCCACCCGGCCACCCTACCCAAGTCGTCATTGGCGGCTACAGCTGTCCTGGCCAGAGATTCCCCACCGGCACCTGGCGATCACCAAGGAACACTGACAGGGGAGAGGTCTGTATGTAAACAACATTATTCACCTTAAGGTCATAGCAGAGGAAAAGGGGGTACTCTATACATCTGGAGGAAAAGTGATTTAATCTCCAAACATGGACAAGTGTCTTCACAGAAAGACCTGCGAAAATGTGTAATAGACTCCCTCAAGACTTGGTTCTGGCCAGCTCAGTAGATTTAAAAAGTCGTGGATTCTTTCTTGGATACACAGAATATATCTGGATACTAACATTTATAGGTAAAATTGATCCAGGGAATATCCGATTGTCTCTCTGGGGATCAGGAAGGAATCTTTTTCCCTGCAGGAGCAAATTGGATCATGCTTTGCTGGGTTTTTTTTGCCTTCCTTTGGATCAACTGTGGGTATAGGAATATTATTATTATTATTATACAGTATTTATATAGCGCTAAAAAGTTTGCTCAGTGCTGTACAGAGTAGTGGGGGACAGAACATGAGACAATACAGTAACAAAACAATCCATGAGGGGTTCGGGGGCCCTGCTCTTTCGAGCTTACAATCTAGGAGGGAGGAGATAGTGGCACGGGAGGAAGTGGCTGTGGGGGTGGAGTGGTTGGAGGAGTGGAGGAGATCGGCTGTTAGGTGAGGGTGGGGTAGGCTTCCCTGAAGAGATGGGTTTTGAGGGTGCGCCTGAAGGTGAGAAGGGTATGTGACAGTCTGATGGATTGGGGTAGTGAGTTCCAGAGGTTGGGGCTAGTCCTGGAGAAGTCCTGCAGTCGGGCGTGGGAGGAGGGGACCAGGGAGTTAGAAAGTAGAAGGTCTTGTGAGGAGTGAAGAGTGCGGGTTGGGTGGTATTTTGGTATCAGGTCGGTGAGGTAGTTTGGGGCAGTGTTATGAGTGGCTTTGTACGTCAGTGTTAGTAGTTTTAATTAATGCATTGGGCAATCGGAACCCAGTGGAGGGAATGACAGAGGAGGGTGGCAGATGCGGAGCGGTTGGTAAGGTGGATGAGTCTGGCCGCTGAGTTCAGGATAGACTGATGTGGGGATAGCCTGTGTTGGGGTAGGCCGGTGAGGAGGGAGTTGAAATAGTCGAGTCGTGAGAAAATAAGGGAGTGTATGAGTTTTTTAGTAGTGTCTGGGGTTAGGAACGAGTGCATTTTGAAGATGTTGCGGAGGTGGAGCCTGCATGAGTTTGGAAGCAATTGGACATGGGGTTTGAAGGACAGGTTTGAGTCTAGAGTGACACCTAGGACTTTGGGACTGATGGTGGCGTTGTTGGTCATGATGGAGAGGATGGGGGGGGGGCACGGGCTGGGGGGAAAATTAGGAGCTCGGTTTTGGTAAGGTTTAATTTGAGGAAGTGGAGTGACATCCAGTCTGAGATGTCGTTCAGTAGGTGGGTGATACGAGCAGAGACTGAGGGGGTGAGGCGAAGGGTGGAGAGGTAGATTTGTGTGTCATCGGTGTAGAGGTGGTAGTTGAAGCCGTGGGAGTGTATCAGTTGGCCAAGGGAGGAGGTGTAGATGAAGAAGAGAAGGGGCCCGAGGACAGAGCCTTGGGGAACCCCAACAGATAGGGGGAGAGAGGGGGAGGTGGCAGCGTTATAGGTAATGCTGAAGGAGCGTTGGGATAGATAGGAGGAGATCCAGGAGAGAGCGGAGTCTCTGATGCCAAGGGAGTGTAGTTTATTAAGGAGGAGAGGGTGGTCAACTGTGTTGAAGGCTGCAGAGAGGTCGAGGAGTAAGAGGACTGAGTAGTGGCCATTAGCTTTGGTGGTTAGCAGGTCATTAGGGATTTTGAGTAGGGCGGTTTTGGTGGAGTGTAGGGGACGAAAGCCAGACTGTAGTGGATCAAGTAGGTTATTGTCATTGAGGTGGGAGATTAGGCGATTGTAGACTAAGCGCTCAAGGAGCTTGGATGTAAATGGCAGCAGGGAGATGGGTCTAAGGTTGCTCAGGTCGAAGGGGTCCAGGGAGGGTTTTTTGAGTATGGAAGTGATGTGCCCGTGCTTTATGGGGGAGGGGAATGCGCCAGTAGAGAGGGAGAGATTAAATATGTGGGTGAGGGAGCGTAGGATGGAGGAGGAGGGTGACCGGAGGAGTTGTGTGGGGACAGGGTCAAGGGGGCAAGTGGTGAGGCGGGCTTCTGTGAAGATCTTAGTGACCTCTTCAGTGGTAGCAGGGCTGAAGGTGTGGAATGTTGGGAAGGCTTTGGTGTGCGGGATGTTAGGTGTGATGGGGGTCAGGGCGATTGTGAGGTCAGAGGAGGGGAGAGTTGCAGGGGTTATATTGGGAGGGAGGCTAGGTGGGGCGGTAGATTGAGCATTGGCGATGTCCCTATGGATTGCGTCGATCTTGTTTTGGAAGTGGTTGTCAATCTCATGGGCGGTGAGTGTGGTGCTGGGTGGAGGTGGGGGGGGGAGAAAGTAGAGAGTTGAAGGTAGAGAAGAGACAGCGAGGATTGGAGGAGAGGGAATTGATGAGGGTTACGAAGCAGGCTTGTTTGGCAACGTGGAGGGAGGAGGTGTAGGTGAGGAAGGCGGATTTGTAAAGGGTGTACTCTTGAGAGGATCTGGTTTTGCGCCATAATCGCTCCAGCGCGCGACTGCGTCGTTTAAGATTTTTGGTGCGGTCGTTCTGCCAGGGTTGAAGCGGTTAAGGTCTAATGCTGTATGTGGTTAGGGGTGCTAGGGAGTCTAAGGCAGCTGACAGCGAGTTGTTATACACAGTAGTGGCCAGGTCAGGGCAGGGCAGTGGAAGGATACTGTCATACAGACGGTCAGCTTCGGAGTGGAGAGGGGCCGGGTTCAGGTTGCGGAGGTTACGGCTGGTGATGGTTTGACATTTGTGGGGGAGGTGTTTGAGGACGGGAAGACGGAGAACGTAATGAGGTTGTGGTCAGAGAGAGGGAAAGGGGTGTTAGTGAGGTTGTAGACGGAGCAGAGATGAGAAAAAACGAGGTCCAGGGTGTTCCCGTCGGTGTGGGTGGAGGACTGTGTGTACTGTGTGAGTGCAAAAGAAGAGGTTAAGTGGAAGAGCTGGGAGGTAGCCGGGTTGTTGACGTTGATAGGGATATTGAAGTCTCCAAGGATGATGGTGTGTAGCTCAGAGGAGAGGAAGAAGGGAAGCCAAGCGGAGAAATCGTCAAGGAAGCAGGATACGGGTCCAGGAGGCCGATAGATTACTGCAATCCTGAGAGGGGTGGGAGAGAATAGCCGGATGCAGTGGACCTCAGAGGAGGAGAAGGACAGAGAGGGGGGGTTTGGGAAGACCTGGAAGGTGCTCAGCGGTGACAAGAGCATGTCGACCCCACCACCTCTACGACCGTTCGGTCTGGGTGAATGGATCCAGACGAGACCTCTATGGGAGAGTGCCGCAGGGGAGGCAGAGTCAGTGGCTTGGATCCAGGTTTTGGTGACCACTAGGAGGTTGAGGGAGTGGGAGATAAAGAGGTCATGGATGGCGGTAAGCTTGTTGCAGACCGATCGGGCGTTCAGGAGTGCACACGAGAATGGAGGGGTGGATGTGGGGAGCAGGGGGACAGGTATTAGGTTGAGGGTTTTTCGGCAGTTTGTGGGAGTAGGAGGGTGCTTAGTGGGTGAGTGAGGTGGTGGGGGACCAGGGTTCGGGGAGATGTCCCCGGTGGATAGGAGAAGAAGAAGGGTAAGAAAGGTGGCATGGGAGCGGGATGTGCAGGAGCGTGTAAATCTGTTAGTGGTGGCCTGTGGGTCGGTGGGAGAGTGGAGTATTAGGAGCAGGTGGTGAAAACCATAGTGGGGAGATGGAAGCAGTGAGGGAGCGAAGTATAGTTGTTTTGGGGGAGTAGGGGGGTAGAGAGAGGAGATTTTGGGGATGGAGGAGAGGAGTATTTATTTTTATGGTTGCACTAGATGGACCTTTGTCTTTTTTCAGCCAGACTAACTACGTAACTATATTAGAATCAGTTAGAAAAATGTTTGTAATTGAGTGAGCATTGTCTTAATCTTGAGTCAAAACATTTATAAATAGATCCATAGGACTTATTTACATACATTTAGAAAATCACTTTAAAATGACAAAAAAATTTAACCGTTTAAAATTGAATTACTGAAAAACATTTTCTTGAATATTACAACCATGAAATCAGTTACCATTAAAAGCAAATGTATATACAAATTAAAATTTGTAATATTTTCAAAATTTTGAATATCTTTCTTTTGTCTTTCTTTTGTAGCTTCCAGTTGTAGAACTGCAGGTAAAACATTTGGTGTTAATGTATTTTAAGTATTTCATTCTGTTACATTGAAGTTATTTCCTAGTTTGTGCTTGCTCATTTTCTAAGAAAGCTTGCATTTGATGTAGTCAGTACAATTGTTCTTTACCTTCTCAATGTTTGTGTCAGAGCTGCATAGTCCTAGTTGTTTTGTAAAAGGTGCAATAACCTACATGGTTACCCACAACAACCAATACTAAATCAGCTTAAAGCAATTACGTTCTTTTAAGTTAAATGTCATGGTCCTTTAATACCATTTATTCATTGTCAGTGAGGCATTTGTAGCACACAAATGAAAAAAAAAAAAGATGACCCCCCCCCCCTTCCCCAAATAACGCTTATGGGAAATTCCACCATTGTGGAAGGATACAGTTCATACCATCTCCGTGGAGGAATATGGTGAGAATTTTTCCTACAACTCTGTGTATACAGTATTACTATTGGGTTATGTCATTTATCTTTAGAGATCAGTGAATTATTAAAACCTTCCTCCGCTGGTGATTCTAAAGTTTGACAATCTCAAACCAGAGTCAAATCTCAGCCCTGTGAATCTCAAATATACTAGATGGGCTATAAAGCATTTAAAAAGCTTTCTTTGTATGGAAGTATGCTGTATTGTAATTTTGATGTATGTTACTAAAAATGAGGACGTTATAATATGAGCAAGAAATGTTTAATTCATAAAGAAATGAGAGGCTACCAAAATAAGCGAGAAATATGTATGTTAAAAACAAATGTGGGTCTTACAACAAAAGCAAGAATTATTTATGTCATAAAGGAATCATTGACTTTCAACACAAGCAATAAACAGTTATGTTGTAAAGAAATGAGGGACTTCAAACATAAGCAAGAAATATTTATGTTATAAAGAAATGATAGTGGTTGTAAGAGGCTGAAGGTTTTTTACCTTCATGCATTCTATGCATGAAGATAAAAAAAAACCTTCTGTGTGCTGCTCCCTCTTCAGCCCAATACTTAACTGAACCCAATTTGGATCCAGCAATGTGCATGGGAGCAGCAGCCCTCTTGGTTCTTTTCCTCCTTATTGGCTCAGACACAGCAATGGGAGCCATTGGCTCTTGCTGCTGTCAATCAGAGCCAGTGAGGAGGTGGGGCTAAGCCCTGCTCTGTGTGTCAAAGGACACACAGAGTGGGCCTAGGATGTGAGCACATAAGAGTGTTCCCATAGCTACTGGTTTTCTATGGAGGCATTCAGCAGCGGGGGGGGCAGGAGTGCTGTCGAGGGACCGAGAAGTGGAGGACTCGGGCTCCTCTGTGCAAAACCACTGCACAGAGCAGGTAAGTATGATATGTCTTTTATTTCTAAAAATAGAAATTGAGCTGTTAACCACTTCCCATCCGGCCCATGTATATAAACGTCCAGACGGGAGCAGTGCAGGAGCGGGTTGCTGTTCATAAACAGCGCCCGCATTTTTAAGCTGTGCATGCTCCCTGGGACACCAATCGCTGTATGGGACCTCTGCGTGAGGTCCGATCATGTGATCACTGATTGGCCAATCACTTTTTTTCAAAATTTTTGGACAGTTTCATTTATATAGCAAAAAAAATTAAAATTCCAGTGGTGAATAAATACCACCAAAATATTGTTTTATCTGTCTCAAAAAAATGCTAAAAAATTCATATGTGTACAGTGTTGCATGAGTGCGCAATTGTCATTCAAAGTGTGATAGCGCTGAAAGCTGAAAATTGGCCTGAACATAGGGAGTAAAAGTGTCCGGACTTGAAGTCAT
Source organism: Staurois parvus (assembly GCF_062004578.1). NCBI lineage: Eukaryota > Metazoa > Chordata > Amphibia > Anura > Ranidae > Staurois > Staurois parvus. The sequence goes on along the minus strand of NW_028318400.1, from coordinate 692,759 downwards.
TAATATAACTTGAAGGACTTCCAACACAAGCAAGAAAAATGTACGTCATAAAGAAATGAGGGACTTCTAAGGCTACGTTCACACTAGCCTTGTTTGCAAGCTGCAGACAGGCGTTTGGGAAGCATTTTTACCACTTCCCAAACGCCTGAAAAAATTCTGCATATTGCAGCACATGGTGCTGTTCACATGGGAGCATTAGCGTGTCTGCCAACATCACAACACATTTCCAAAACACACTAAACTGTGGTACCATGAATTGCTCATTATCCACAAATATCAGTGTAAAGCTTGTTCTACCACTTTGACTCACATTGTAATTTGCACATATTGGGTTGCTCATCTATAAACATAACCAACGTTTATTACATCTTTCTCTACAGTTCTTCCAAAGTTTGAAGTTACCCTTCAGTTCCCCGAGGTTTTAATCCTTAACAGTGAACAGTTTCCACTTCGCATATGTGAAAGGTGAGTCTGAACTCCAATAAAGTGAATGAACAATACACAGACACCACCAAATTCTGGTTATTGCAAATCCTGCTAAGTTATTGGAGGGAAGAGAACATATGACATGATATTCCCCAAATAATGCATTATCAATAATAACACTTTGTAGAAATATGTTATGTCTTTTAGATACACTTATGGGAAGCCAGTTCAAGGCAACTATACAGTCACTGTGTGCTAAATGTATCATGTATACTGGTGGAGACGAACGGGAAAACCCAAACCTGATATCTGTGCTACATTCAGTGGAAAGGTACGTGCAATGGAATGGCAGTTAGATCAGAAATGAGCAATGAATACCAAACTGAGGAGCCTCTTCACAATTTTAAAGAGAGTCTGTCAAGCATATGATTTGGAAGAGGACTCCGTCTCCCACTCCAAATGAACTCAAAAACAAACTATAAATCATTTGAAAGTGTCAATATGCTGCAGAGAAACGTTTGTTTGAGCTCAGAATTTGCTGTACATTATGACAAACTTTTGTAAGGATAGTCATAGACATCTGGTATCTCTATCTGCAAACTCATCTTTACAGAAAACAGTGGATTTTATCTGAACAATTTTTTTTCTCCTCCCTTTTTCATGTGCATCTCTATATTGTTCTTTTACTAGCTACTGGCTATACACTTGTAGACTTTCAAATGTAAATTTGTCCTAAAATTCGTACAAAAATATGTACAAAAATTCTCAGTACATGTGACAGATTGACAAATGTTGTTCGAAAGTAGTCCAGCATTTTGTTTGGTTTTCACATTCAGTTTTGGAGTGAATGGACTCTACCAAATGAAAACCATATACAATGTTAGAAATTGGTGCCTCCAAGAAAAAATGTACATCTTGCTCGTTCGAATTTTCACTGTGGTCAAAAACGAACATCAAGTTTTGTTTGAAGTTTAATAATTTTCAAATGAAATTCTGCTAGTGTATAGGCAGCTTAAGTCAATGAACATCCATATTGCTTTCTAAAGCATCTGTTTATACAGAAATACAAAAACATTTGTAAAAAAAAACTTTTTATTGGATCTGTGATCTCACAAATAAAATGTTTTTTTTTTTATAGTAACAATCTATTGCAGCTTTTGGTTTCTACAACGCTACAGTAGTAACTGAAGAAGAACTCTTGAGAAGAGGAGATTAAGGGGGGATATGATCAACATGTATAAATACATCAGTGGTTCATATAGTGAACTCTGTGTAGAGTTATTCACCCTGAGGTCATCACAGAGGACAAGGGGGCACTCTCTACGTCTGGAGGAAAAGAGATTTAATCTCCAAATACGGAAAGGTTTCTTCACAGTGAGAGCTGTGAAAATGTGCAATAGACTACCTCAAGAGTTGGTTCTGGCCAGCTCAGTCGATTGCTTTAAAAAAGGCCTGGATTCTTTCCTAGATACACAGAATATAACTGGATACTAACATTTATAGGTAAACTTGATCCAGGGAATACCCGTTTGCCTCTCAGGGGATCAGGGAGGATTTTTTTTCCCTGCAGGAGCAAATTGGATCATCCTTTGCTGTTTTTTTTTTCCTTCCTCTGGATCAACTGTGAGTATAGGATTATACCTTTTTTTTAATGGTTGAACTGGATGGACTTTTTTCAGCCAGACTAAATATGTAACTATGTAAGTACTTTGTGTATACAGTAGGTAGCTCATATGATAGAGATAGTGCTGGTGCACTAACTAAACGTAAGAATAACGTAACAGATCAATAAATAATCTGTTACAGACACAATCTGAACACTGAGTTCAGATACATGACCCAACATTACTACATTGTTTAACCACTTGCCCTCCAGAGGATTTACTCCCCTTCCTTACCAGGCCATTGTTTGCGTTACTGCACTGCATTACTTTAACTGACAATTGCACTGCTGTACACAAAATAAATTTACATCCTTTTTTTCCAACAAATAGAGCTTTCTTTTGATGGTATTTGATTGCCTGTGCATTTTTTATTTTTTGCGCTATAAAATAAAAAAGACTAACAATTTTGAGAAAAAAAACAATATTTTTGATTATGTTGATATGCTGAAGGCAAATAGACGTTTTTGCTTAGCAACTGAATTTTTTCTTAGCTTAGTAAATGAGGTGAAGCTCTATTGACTTTCATCATCCAATCATATGCAAGCAAAAACACTTTTTTAAGTGGAGTTAGACACACTATAATAAGTGTTTTCACTCAGTGACTGGAAGTTTGTTCCACGCAGGATTAATAAGTAAAAATAAAGGAAAACAAACTAGAAAAAGAAAGCTACTCGGCTACCGCATCTAAGGACTTACATTTACACATACATTATATTTTTGTTCCTGGCTTTAAATTGGAATGTTGGTTCTGGTGGATTGATCCTTTATGTAGATATGTTTACAACCCTAAAGTCCTCTACTTGATCACTAATACTTGATCAATGTGTGCCTCTCTGTCTCACTCACAGCTGGATAGACAAGGATGTGATGCCATAGAGGTTAATTCTACGGTCTTTCAACTGAGGAATATGGACTGGGAGCGTAGACTGAATGGACAGGCCTCCATCACTGAAGATGGGATTGGTAACTTCTGCTTTCATCTTTCCTCTATCTTGCTTATAAATGGAACATGTAATGTACATGGATTTTATGGTTAGAATAATGGTGGATCCTATGATTTCCCAAAGCTGATCTATTTCTTTTCAATGATTCTTCTGGTAGGAATTGAATTATCTACAGTCAGTCAGGTTTCTATATCCAATATAATCAACAAGGTGTCCTTTGTTGATGCTGACAGTAACTACAAATCTGGGATTCCATTCAATGGAGTGGTGAGTTGCTTAATACTAGCAAAATATGCTGTAATTATGATATTATTTTGCCTTAAAAATTGTTACAACCAATGAGAGCTAAAAATAACAGTCACTTGTCTGAAAATGACTTAAAAGATTTTAAGTGTGGACACTAAATGGCAATTAGTACATTGAGCCTAATACAGCTACGTACTTTTGAGTTAATTCATTTTAAATGCAATACGCCTCTAAGCAGAAAGTGTTGGACAATGCAGCACTTCGCTAATCTAAGTAATAGGTTTCTGCTGAATCCTGGTTAAAATACTAATGTAAGTGTGGGTGAAGACATTATTATTATTATTATTATTATTATTAGCCACTTGCCCTCCGGATGATTTACCCCCTTCCCAACCAGGCCATTTTTTTGCGATACAGCACTGCATTACTTTAAGTGACAATTCCGCGGTCATGCAACATTGTACATAAATTAAATTTATGTCATTTTGTCTCACAAATAGAGCTTTCTTTTGATGGTATTTGATCACTTCTATGTTTTTTATTTTTTTCGTTATAAACAAAAAAGGACTGACAATTTTGAAAAATAAAACACAATATTTTTGACTTTTTGCTATAAAACATTCAATAAAAAAAAAAAAAAAGTCTTCATAAATACAGGCCCAATTTTATTGTGCTACATGTCTTTGCTAAACAGAATCCCAATAAGTGTATATTAATTGGTTTACATGAAAGTTATACAGTCTACAAATGGCGGTATACAGTTGCAAGAAAAAGTATGTGAACACCTTTGGATTACATGCAGTTTAGCATGAATTGGGCATAAAATGTGCTCTGAACGTCATCTAAGTCACAACAATAGAAGAACACAGTCTGCTGAACATAATACTACACAAACATTAGATGTTGCCATGGTTTAATTGCACATAACATGTAAACATTCACAGTGCAGGGAGGAAAAAGTTTGTGAACTTTTGGACTTAATAACTGGTTAACCCTCCTTTGGCAGCAGTAACCTCAACCAAACGTTTCCTGTAGTTGCAGATCAGACCTGCACAACGATCTGGAGTAATTTTGGACCACTCCTCTTCACAAAACTGTTTCAGTGTAGCAATACTCTTGGGATGTCTGGTGCGAATCGCTCTCTTAAGGTCCTGCCACAACATTTCAATCGGGTTGAGGTCAGGACTCTGACTGGGCCACTCCAGAAGGCGTATTCTGTGCTGTTGCAGCCATTGTTTTGTTGAATTACTTGTATGCTTTGGGTCATTGTCCTGTTGCATCACCCATCCTCTGCGGAGCTTCAGCTGGCGGACAGATGGTCGTACGTTTTCCTGCAAAATGTCTTGATAAACTCTGGAATTCATTTTCCCATCAATGACAACAATCCGTCCAGGCCCTGAGGCAGCAAAGCAGCCCCAAACCATGATGCTCCCTCCGCCATGTTTTACAGTGGGGATGAGGTTTTGATGTTGGTGTGCTGTGCCTTTTTTTCTCCACACATAGTGTTGTGCGTTCTTCCCAAGCAACTCAATCTTGGTTTCATCTGTCCACAGTATATTTTGCCAGTAGTGCTGTGGAACATCCAGGTGCTCTTTTGCAAACTTCAAACAAGCTGCAATATTCTTTTTCGATAGCAATGGCTTCCTCCGTGGTGTCCTCCCATGTACTCCATTCTTGTTTAATGTTTTCCTTATTGTAGATGTGTCAACAAAAATGTTAGCATGTGCCAGAGATTTCTGTAGGTCTTTAGCTGACACTCTGGGATTCTTCTTTACCTCATGCAGCATTCTGCGCTGTGCTCTTGCAGTCATTTTTACAGGACGACCACGCCTAGGGAGAGTAGCAACAGTGCTAAATTTCTCCATTTGTAGACAGTCTGTCTTACCATGGACACATGAACATCAAGGCTTTTGGAGATACTTTTGTAACCCTTTCCAGCTTCATGCAAGTCAACAATTCTTGATCGTAGGTCTTCTGAGAGCTCTTTTCTGCGAGGCATGGTTCACATCAGACAGTGCTTCTTGAAACCAGTAAACCCAAAACAGGTGTGTGTTTTTTAAGGGCAGGACAGCTGTTAGCAACACACCCAATATCATCACACTGATTGGAGTCAAGGTTGGCTCACTCCTGGCTCCAATTAGCTCTGGGAGAAGTCATTAGGCTAGGGCCTCACATACTTTTTCCTCCCTGCACTGTGAATGTTTACATGTTATGTGCAATTAAACCATGGCAACATCTAATGTTTGTGTAGTATTATGTTCAGCAGACTGTGTTCTTCTATTGTTGTGACTTAGATGACTTTCAGAGCACATTTTATGCCCAATTCATGCAAAACTCCACGTAATCCCAAGGGGTTCACAAACTTTTTCTTGCAACTGTATATACTGGAATTATTTTTTTTACTAATAATGGTGATCAGCGACTTAGAGTGGGACTGTGGTGGGCATTCTGACACTGGGTGGGAACTAACTGCCACTGACATCTCCAGTGACACTAATACAGTGATCAGTGCTAATAAAAAGCACTGACAGTGTGCTAATGACACTGAGTAGGAAGGGGTCAACATCTGGGGCAATCAAAGGGTTAACTGCATGATTAGACTGTGTGCTGTGTTGTGTTTTACTAAGGAGATATGCTGCTTTCTATCCCTTTGCTATGCACTTAGAAAGCAGCACGTGTATGCTGACAGGAGAGAGACCTGTGTTATTTACACACAGATCTCTCCCCTGTCAGCTTCGCCGACGATCACCGAGTCCTGGTCGGGAATCATTGCCCAGGACTCGGTGACTGACATCCTTAGCAATAGCAGCACGGGTAGGGCAGCACGCATGCCCTCTATCCAGAAATGCAAAATCACGTATATTTACATGATTTTGCACAGAGCAGCCGCCCTGTAGCAGTACATCTGTTATGGGGTTTGGGCTAGTGGTTAGTTTTAAATGGTCAGTTCACCCAGTAAGGAAATGTTAGTATTTGAAAGGCACTGGAGTGGACATACAGTACCTAAGCTCCATTTTAAACATTAAAAAAAGTCTTGCCTACGGGCATAGCCCAAAATATGCATGCAATCATTTATTCGCCAGAAGAACCTGTTCTGGTGCCCCTCTCTGATTTCATGGATAAGCTTCAAGGATTGTTATTCCTCTCTCTGATGAGAGTGACTTTACTGGCCACTAAGGAAATCTCATTGGATAAGGGAATGGTGAATGGCAGAAAAGCTTAGGCCCTAGTCACAAAGTAAAACTTAGATCAGCGAAGCACAAAGGGCACCTCATATTCATTTCCACATATCCACTTTTGGGCCCATGATCTGGAAATCCTTGTGCCTGACCCCTTTTTCCATGATTTCTTTGCTAACAATAAGAATAAATGTTGGTGGATTCTGAGCAAAATCACCCTCTCAGCTACCTCTGAAATTGCTGCAGAAACTGCTTAGAGTCTCCATGTTGCATTAAACACGTTATATGAGCAGAAATGCAAACAAATTAACTTTGTTTATGATCCTTAACTGCACAGCGGCTAAATGGTTAGCACTTCCACCTGGCAGTAGTAGGGTTGTTGGTTCAGATCCCAACCACGGTACCTCCTGCCTGAAGTTTGTATGTTCACACTATAGTGTAAAACCGTAAGATATTTTTTGAGGGGTAAATGTAAAAAAATATCACTCGCAAATAAGGTGCCTAAGGTGATATATTTGTACATTTACCCCTCAATAAAATATCTTACGGTTTTACACTATGGGATATCCTCTTTCTTTGATTTTTTTGGTGATATGCCTATCCTAAACTTGCAGGGATCTGGAGACAGCTGTTCTATTGGGGAATGCCCCACAAGCATTATAGACCACTCGAGAAATAGATGGTCATTGGCTAAGGGTGAGTTTTAGTCCATGTGGGGCACCATGTTGAGCACAGTGGAGCACTTTGAATTGCTTGAAGAAAATAAGCACTTCAATTAGGCTGGAGCACATGCATATGCACTTGTTTCACAATTTGGAACTTTATTAACGGCAACTTAAGCTGTATGTTATTGTTTGAATGCTATGTTTATTACTAATGCGTGGTCTGTTTAATTTTTATTATTCATGTATTGTGGCACAGTGCACAAGTTTAGGACTGCTGCAATAGTTTAATCCATTTTTATGTTTGTTAAGTATTGCACATCCAGAAGCGCATGAACACTACTTTAAGTATATCCTAAATTTATCCTGCACTCATCCAAGTTTCAATTTTTGCAATAAAGCATAAAAAAAGAATACCCCTAGACTGGTCGTGAAGCCAGAAGAGTGACAGTGTTCCTGGCTGCTAGTGTACCTATGGGGAAAGAACCTTGTAACCTAAACAGTGGGTCCTTTCAGGGGTGAACGCTACAAATCTAATAAACTCTGTGTGTGATATATTATTATGTCTTCTTTCAGGTCAAAGTGGTGGATGCTAATGATGACCCTATCCCAGGCATTAAGGTTTACCTAACAAGTTATAAAAATTCAATCAATGAAACCTTGATGACAGACAACAACGGACAAGCTTCTTTTAGTGTCAATACAAGCCAATGGATGGAAACAGTATCCCTTCGGGTTCTTTCGGGGGTAAACGCTACAAATCTAATAAACTCTGTTTGTGATATATTATTATTAGAGATGAGCGAAGTATTCAAAAATTCGATTCGGCTGATTCGGCGAATTCGAGGAATAAATTTGATTCGTACAAATATATTCGCTGCGATTTTAACTTATAAAAGGGTGTTTCTAGGCTTCAGAAAGCCTTTATATTAGTGCAGAACACTGTACCTTTAATTTAAATGCCCTTGGAGTCTGCTGGGGAAGAGAAATAATACTGTCAGTCAGTATGACATGCAGATGAGTGCCGTCGATCTTAGAATCACCGCACACTTCACTCATTTGGGCAGTCACGGGGCCAAAATCAGAGTGTGGAGCCACAGTGCGGCGGTGGAGGCAGCAGCAATGGGAGGCCATACAGCACCCTATGACAAAAATGGAACCCACCAGCAGTGTGAGGAGACCTGAAAGTGGCACATGGCAGAGTGTGGCGATGGAGACAGCAGCAATGGGAGGCCGTACAGGGACCCATGAGACACTCTGGACCTGGCAGCAGCATTAGGAGGCGGTACAGGGGCCCATGGCAAATTACGGGCCTGGCAGCAGCAATGGGAGGCCCGTAATCTGCCAGCACCCTATGACAAAAAATGTAACACACCAGCAGTGTGAGGAGACCTGAAAGTGGCACATGGCAGAGTGTGGCGATGGAGACAGCAGCAATGGGAGGCCGTACAGGGACCCATGAGAGACTCTGGACCTGGCAGCAGCATGAGGAGGCGGTACTGGGGCCCATGGCAGATTACGGGCCTGGCAGCAGCAATGGGAGGCCCGTAATCTGCCAGCACCCTATGACAAAAAATAGAACCAACCAGCAGTGTGAGGAGACCTGAAAGTGGCACATGGCAGAGTGTGGCGATGGAGACAGCAGCAATGGTAGGCCGTACAGGGACCCATGAGACACTCTGGACCTGGCAGCAGCATGAGGAGGCGGTACTGGGGCCCATGGCAGATTACGGGCCTGGCAGCAGCAATGGGAGGCCCGTAATCTGCCAGCACCCTATGACAAAAAATGTAACACACCAGCAGTGTGAGGAGACCTGAAAGTGGCACATGGCAGAGTGTGGCGATGGAGACAGCAGCAATGGGAGGCCGTACAGGGACCCATGAGACACTCTGGACCTGGCAGCAGCATGAGGAGGCGGTACAGGGGCCCATGGCAGATTACGGGCCTGGCAGCAGCAATGGGAGGCCCGTAATCTGCCAGCACCCTATGACAAAAAATGTAACACACCAGCAGTGTGAGGAGACCTGAAAGTGGCACATGGCAGAGTGTGGCGATGGAGACAGCAGCAATGGGAGGCCGTACAGGGACCCATGAGAGACTCTGGACCTGGCAGCAGCATGAGGAGGCGGTACGGAGGCCCATGGCAGATTACGGGCCTGGCAGCAGCAATGGGAGGCCCGTAATCTGCCAGCACCCTATGACAAAAAATGTAACACACCAGCAGTGTGAGGAGACCTGAAAGTGGCACATGGCAGAGTGTGGCGATGGAGACAGCAGCAATGGGAGGCTGTACAGGAACCCATGAGAGACTCTGGACCTGGCAGCAGCATGAGGAGGCGGTACAGGGGCCCATGGCAGATTACGGGCCTGGCAGCAGCAATGGGAGGCCCGTAATCTGCCAGCACCCTATGACAAAAAATGGAACACACCAGCAGTGTGAGGAGACCTGAAAGTGGCACATGGCAGAGTGTGGCGATGGAGACAGCAGCAATGGGAGGCCGTACAGGGACCCATGAGAGACTCTGGACCTGGCAGCAGCATGAGGAGGCGGTACAGGGGCCCATGGCAGATTACGGGCCTGGCAGCAGCAATGGGAGGCCCGTAATCTGCCAGCACCCTATGACAAAAAATGGAACACACCAGCAGTGTGAGGAGACCTGAAAGTGGCACATGGCAGAGTGTGGCGATGGAGACAGCAGCAATGGGAGGCCGTACAGGGACCCATGAGAGACTCTGGACCTGGCAGCAGCATGAGGAGGCGGTACAGGGGCCCATGGCAGATTACGGGCCTGGCAGCAGCAATGGGAGGCCCGTAATCTGCCAGCACCCTATGACAAAAAATGTAACACACCAGCAGTGTGAGGAGACCTGAAAGTGGCACATGGCAGAGTGTGGCGATGGAGACAGCAGCAATGGGAGGCCGTACAGGGACCCATGAGACAATCTGGACCTGGCAGCAGCATGAGGAGGCGGTACTGGGGTCCATGGCAGATTACGGGCCTGGCAGCAGCAATGGGAGGCCCGTAATCTGCCAGCACCCTATGACAAAAAATGTAACACACCAGCAGTGTGAGGAGACCTGAAAGTGGCACATGGCAGAGTGTGGCGATGGAGACAGCAGCAATGGGAGGCCGTACAGGGACCCATGAGAGACTCTGGACCTGGCAGCAGCATGAGGAGGCGGTACTGGGGCCCATGGCAGATTACGGGCCTGGCAGCAGCAATGGGAGGCCCGTAATCTGCCAGCACCCTATTACAAAAAATGTAACACACCAGCAGTGTGAGGAGACCTGAAAGTGGCACATGGCAGAGTGTGGCGATGGAGACAGCAGCAATGGGAGGCCGTACAGGGACCCATGAGAGACTCTGGACCTGGCAGCAGCATGAGGAGGCGGTACTGGGGCCCATGGCAGATTACGGGCCTGGCAGCAGCAATGGGAGGCCCGTAATCTGCCAGCACCCTATGACAAAAAATGTAACACACCAGTAGTGTGAGGAGACCTGAAAGTGGCACATGGCAGAGTGTGGCGATGGAGACAGCAGCAATGGGAGGCCGTACAGGGACCCATGAGAGACTCTGGACCTGGCAGCAGCATGAGGAGGCGGTACGGGGGCCCATGGCAGATTACGGGCCTGGCAGCAGCAATGGGAGGCCCGTAATCTGCCAGCACCCTATGACAAAAAATGGAACACACCAGCAGTGTGAGGAGACCTGAAAGTGGCACATGGCAGAGTGTGGCGATGGAGACAGCAGCAATGGGAGGCTGTACAGGGACCCATGAGAGACTCTGGACCTGGCAGCAGCATGAGGAGGCGGTACAGGGGCCCATGGCAGATTACGGGCCTGGCAGCAGCAATGGGAGGCCCGTAATCTGCCAGCACCCTATGACAAAAAATGGAACACACCAGCAGTGTGAGGAGACCAGAAAGTGGCACATGGCAGAGTGTGGCGATGGAGACAGCAGCAATGGGAGGCCGTACAGGGACCCATGAGACACTCTGGACCTGGCAGCAGCATGAGGAGGCGGTACTGGGGCCCATGGCAGATTACGGGCCTGGCAGCAGCAATGGGAGGCCCGTAATCTGCCAGCACCCTATGACAAAAAATTTAACACACCAGCAGTGTGAGGAGACCTGAAAGTGGCACAAGGCAGAGTGTGGCGATGGAGACAGCAGCAATGGGAGGCCGTACAGGGACCCATGAGAGACTCTGGACCTGGCAGCAGCATGAGGAGGCGGTACAGGGGCCCATGGCAGATTACGGGCCTGGCAGCAGCAATGGGAGGCCCGTAATCTGCCAGCACCCTATGACAAAAAATGTAACACACCAGCAGTGTGAGGAGACCTGAAAGTGGCACATGGCAGAGTGTGGCGATGGTGACAGCAGCAATGGGAGGCCGTACAGGGACTCATGAGAGACTCTGGACCTGGCAGCAGCATGAGGAGGCGGTACAGGGGCCCATGGCAGATTACGGGCCTGGCAGCAGCAATGGGAGGCCCGTAATCTGCCAGCACCCTATGACAAAAAATGTAACACAACAGCAGTGTGAGGAGACCTGAAAGTGGCACATGGCAGAGTGTGGCGATGGAGACAGCAGCAATGGGAGGCCGTACAGGGACCCATGAGAGACTCTGGACCTGGCAGCAGCATGAGGAGGCGGTACGGGGGCCCATGGCAGATTACGGACCTGGCAGCAGCAATGTGAGGCCCGTAATCTGCCAGCACTCTATGACAAAAAATGGAACACACGAGCAGTGTGAGGAGACCTGAAAGTGGCACATGGCAGAGTGTGGCGATGGAGACAGCAGCAATGGGAGGCCGTACAGGGACCCATGAGAGACTCTGGACCTGGCAGCAGCATGAGGAGGCGGTACAGGGGCCCATGGCAGATTACGGGCCTGGCAGCAGCAATGGGAGGCCCGTAATCTGCCAGCACCCTATGACAAAAAATGTAACACACCAGCAGTGTGAGGAGACCTGAAAGTGGCACATGGCAGAGTGCGGCGATGGAGACAGCAGCAATGGGAGGCCGTACAGGGACCAATGAGAGACTCTGGACCTGGCAGCAGCATGAGGAGGCAGTACTGGGGCCCATGGCAGATTACGGGCCTGGCAGCAGCAATGGGAGGCCCGTAATCTGCCAGCACCCTATGACAAAAAATGTAACACACCAGCAGGGTGAGGAGACCTGAAAGTGGCACATGGCAGAATGTGGCGATAGAGACAGCAGCAATGGGAGGCCGTACAGGGACCCATGAGACACTCTGGACCTGGCAGCAGCATGAGGAGGCGGTACTGGGGCCCATGGCAGATTACGGGCCTGGCAGCAGCAATGGGAGGCCCGTAATCTGCCAGCACCCTATGACAAAAAATGTAACACAACAGCAGTGTGAGGAGACCTGAAAGTGGCACATGGCAGAGTGTGGCGATGGAGACAGCAGCAATGGGAGGCCGTACAGGGACCCATGAGAGACTCTGGACCTGGCAGCAGCATGAGGAGGCGGTACAGGGGCCCATGGCAGATTACGGGCCTGGCAGCAGCAATGGGAGGCCCGTAATCTGCCAGCACCCTATGACAAAAAATGTAACACACCAGCAGTGTGAGGAGACCTGAAAGTGGCACATGGCAGAGTGTGGCGATGGAGACAGCAGCAATGGGAGGCCGTACAGGGACCCATGAGAGACTCTGGACCTGGCAGCAGCATGAGGATGCGGCACAGGGGCCCATGGCAGATTACGGGCCTGGCAGCAGCAATGGGAGGCCCGTAATCTGCCAGCACCCTATGACAAAAAATGTAACACACCAGCAGTGTGAGGAGACCTGAAAGTGGCACATGGCAGAGTGTGGCGATGGAGACAGCAGCAATGGGAGGCCGTACAGGGACCCATGAGAGACTCTGGACCTGGCAGCAGCATGAGGAGGCGGTACTGGGGCCCATGGCAGATTACGGGCCTGGCAGCAGCAATGGGAGGCCCGTAATCTGCCAGCACCCTATGACAAAAAATGTAACACACCAGCAGTGTGAGGAGACCTGAAAGTGGCACATGGCAGAGTGTGGCGATGGAGACAGCAGCAATGGGAGGCCGTACAGGGACCCATGAGAGACTCTGGACCTGGCAGCAGCATGAGGAGGCGGTACGGGGGCCCATGGCAGATTACGGGCCTGGCAGCAGCAATGGGAGGCCCGTAATCTGCCAGCACCCTATGACAAAAAATGTAACACACCAGCAGTGTGAGGAGACCTGAAAGTGGCACATGGCAGAGTGTGGCGATGAAGACAGCAGCAATGGGAGGCCGTACAGGGACCCATGAGAGACTCTGGACCTGGCAGCAGCATGAGGAGGCGGTACAGGGGCCCATGGCAGATTACGGGCCTGGCAGCAGCAATGGGAGGCCCGTAATCTGCCAGCACCCTATGACAAAAAATGGAACACACCAGCAGTGTGAGGAGACCTGAAAGTGGCACATGGCAGAGTGTGGCGATGGAGACAGCAGCAATGGGAGGCCGTACAGGGACCCATGAGAGACTCTGGACCTGGCAGCAGCATGAGGAGGCGGCACAGGGGCCCATGGCAGATTACGGGCCTGGCAGCAGCAATGGGAGGCCCGTAATCTGCCAGCACCCTATGACAAAAAATGTAACACACCAGCAGTGTGAGGAGACCTGAAAGTGGCACATGGCAGAGTGTGGCGATGGAGACAGCAGCAATGGGAGGCCGTACAGGGACCCATGAGAGACTCTGGACCTGGCAGCAGCATGAGGAGGCGGTACTGGGGCCCATGGCAGATTACGGGCCTGGCAGCAGCAATGGGAGGCCCGTAATCTGCCAGCACCCTATGACAAAAAATGTAACACACCAGCAGTGTGAGGAGACCTGAAAGTGGCACATGGGAGAATGTGGCGATAGAGACAGCAGCAATGGGAGGCCGTACAGGGACCCATGAGACACTATGGACCTGGCAGCAGCATGAGGAGGCGGTACTGGGGCCCATGGCAGATTACGGGCCTGGCAGCAGCAATGGGAGGCCCGTAATCTGCCAGCACCCTATGACAAAAAATGTAACACACCAGCAGTGTGAGGAGACCTGAAAGTGGCACATGGCAGAGTGTGGCGATGGAGACAGCAGCAATGGGAGGCCGTACAGGGACCCATGAGAGACTCTGGACCTGGCAGCAGCATGAGGAGGTGGTACGGGGGCCCATGGCAGATTACGGGCCTGGCAGCAGCAATGGGAGGCCCGTAATCTGCCAGCACCCTATGACAAAAAATGTAACACACCAGCAGTGTGAGGAGACCTGAAAGTGGCACATGGCAGAGTGTGGCGATGAAGACAGCAGCAATGGGAGGCCGTACAGGGACCCATGAGAGACTCTGGACCTGGCAGCAGCATGAGGAGGCCGTACAGGGGCCCATGGCAGATTACGGGCCTGCCAGCAGCAATGGGAGGCCCGTAATCTGCCAGCACCCTATGACAAAAAATGGAACACACCAGCAGTGTGAGGAGACCTGAAAGTGGCACATGGGAGAATGTGGCGATAGAGACAGCAGCAATGGGAGGCCGTACAGGGACCCATGAGACACTATGGACCTGGCAGCAGCATGAGGAGGCGGTACTGGGGCCCATGGCAGATTACGGGCCTGGCAGCAGCAATGGGAGGCCCGTAATCTGCCAGCACCCTATGACAAAAAATGTAACACACCAGCAGTGTGAGGAGACCTGAAAGTGGCACATGGCAGAGTGTGGCGATGGAGACAGCAGCAATGGGAGGCCGTACAGGGACCCATGAGAGACTCTGGACCTGGCAGCAGCATGAGGAGGCGGTACGGGGGCCCATGGCAGATTACGGGCCTGGCAGCAGCAATGGGAGGCCCGTAATCTGCCAGCACCCTATGACAAAAAATGTAACACACCAGCAGTGTGAGGAGACCTGAAAGTGGCACATGGCAGAGTGTGGCGATGAAGACAGCAGCAATGGGAGGCCGTACAGGGACCCATGAGAGACTCTGGACCTGGCAGCAGCATGAGGAGGCGGTACAGGGGCCCATGGCAGATTACGGGCCTGGCAGCAGCAATGGGAGGCCCGTAATCTGCCAGCACCCTATGACAAAAAATGGAACACACCAGCAGTGTGAGGAGACCTGAAAGTGGCACATGGCAGAGTGTGGCGATGGAGACAGCAGCAATGGGAGGCCGTACAGGGACCCATGAGAGACTCTGGACCTGGCAGCAGCATGAGGAGGCGGTACAGGGGCCCATGGCAGATTACGGGCCTGGCAGCAGCAATGGGAGGCCCGTAATCTGCCAGCACCCTATGACAAAAAATTTAACACACCAGCAGTGTGAGGAGACCTGAAAGTGGCACATGGCAGAGTGTGGCGTTGGAGACAGCAGCAATGGGAGGCCGTACAGGGACCCATGAGATACTCTGGACCTGGCAGTAGCATGAGGAGGCGGTACGGGGGCCCATGGCAGATTACGGGCCTGGCAGCAGCAATGGGAGGCCCGTAATCTGCCAGCACCCTATGACAAAAAATGGAACACACCAGCAGTGTGAGGAGACCTGAAAGTGGCACATGGCAGAGTGTGGCGATGGAGACAGCAGCAATGGGAGGCCGTACAGGGACCCATGAGAGACTCTGGACCTGGCAGCAGCATGAGGAGGCGGTACAGGGGCCCATGGCAGATTACGGGCCTGGCAGCAGCAATGGGAGGCCCGTAATCTGCCAGCACCCTATGACAAAAAATGTAACACACCAGCAGTGTGAGGAGACCTGAAAGTGGCACATGGCAGAGTGTGGCGATGGTGACAGCAGCAATGGGAGGCCGTACAGGGACTCATGAGAGACTCTGGACCTGGCAGCAGCATGAGGAGGCGGTACAGGGGCCCATGGCAGATTACGGGCCTGGCAGCAGCAATGGGAGGCCCGTAATCTGCCAGCACCCTATGACAAAAAATGTAACACAACAGCAGTGTGAGGAGACCTGAAAGTGGCACATGGCAGAGTGTGGCGATGGAGACAGCAGCAATGGGAGGCCGTACAGGGACCCATGAGAGACTCTGGACCTGGCAGCAGCATGAGGAGGCGGTACGGGGGCCCATGGCAGATTACGGACCTGGCAGCAGCAATGTGAGGCCCGTAATCTGCCAGCACTCTATGACAAAAAATGGAACACACGAGCAGTGTGAGGAGACCTGAAAGTGGCACATGGCAGAGTGTGGCGATGGAGACAGCAGCAATGGGAGGCCGTACAGGGACCCATGAGAGACTCTGGACCTGGCAGCAGCATGAGGAGGCGGTACAGGGGCCCATGGCAGATTACGGGCCTGGCAGCAGCAATGGGAGGCCCGTAATCTGCCAGCACCCTATGACAAAAAATGGAACACACCAGCAGTGTGAGGAGACCTGAAAGTGGCACATGGCAGAGTGCGGCGATGGAGACAGCAGCAATGGGAGGCCGTACAGGGACCAATGAGAGACTCTGGACCTGGCAGCAGCATGAGGAGGCAGTACTGGGGCCCATGGCAGATTACGGGCCTGGCAGCAGCAATGGGAGGCCCGTAATCTGCCAGCACCCTATGACAAAAAATGTAACACACCAGCAGGGTGAGGAGACCTGAAAGTGGCACATGGCAGAATGTGGCGATAGAGACAGCAGCAATGGGAGGCCGTACAGGGACCCATGAGACACTCTGGACCTGGCAGCAGCATGAGGAGGCGGTACTGGGGCCCATGGCAGATTACGGGCCTGGCAGCAGCAATGGGAGGCCCGTAATCTGCCAGCACCCTATGACAAAATATGTAACACACCAGCAGTGTGAGGAGACCTGAAAGTGGCACATGGCAGAGTGTGGCGATGGAGACAGCAGCAATGGGAGGCCGTACAGGGACCCATGAGAGACTCTGGACCTGGCAGCAGCATGAGGAGGCGGTACAGGGGCCCATGGCAGATTACGGGCCTGGCAGCAGCAATGGGAGGCCCGTAATCTGCCAGCACCCTATGACAAAAAATGTAACACACCAGCAGTGTGAGGAGACCTGAAAGTGGCACATGGCAGAGTGTGGCGATGGAGACAGCAGCAATGGGAGGCCGTACAGGGACCCATGAGAGACTCTGGACCTGGCAGCAGCATGAGGAGGCGGCACAGGGGCCCATGGCAGATTACGGGCCTGGCAGCAGCAATGGGAGGCCCGTAATCTGCCAGCACCCTATGACAAAAAATGTAACACACCAGCAGTGTGAGGAGACCTGAAAGTGGCACATGGCAGAGTGTGGCGATGGAGACAGCAGCAATGGGAGGCCGTACAGGGACCCATGAGAGACTCTGGACCTGGCAGCAGCATGAGGAGGCGGTACTGGGGCCCATGGCAGATTACGGGCCTGGCAGCAGCAATGGGAGGCCCGTAATCTGCCAGCACCCTATGACAAAAAATGTAACACACCAGCAGTGTGAGGAGACCTGAAAGTGGCACATGGCAGAGTGTGGCGATGGAGACAGCAGCAATGGGAGGCCGTACAGGGACCCATGAGAGACTCTGGACCTGGCAGCAGCATGAGGAGGCGGTACGGGGGCCCATGGCAGATTACGGGCCTGGCAGCAGCAATGGGAGGCCCGTAATCTGCCAGCACCCTATGACAAAAAATGTAACACACCAGCAGTGTGAGGAGACCTGAAAGTGGCACATGGCAGAGTGTGGCGATGAAGACAGCAGCAATGGGAGGCCGTACAGGGACCCATGAGAGACTCTGGACCTGGCAGCAGCATGAGGAGGCGGTACAGGGGCCCATGGCAGATTACGGGCCTGGCAGCAGCAATGGGAGGCCCGTAATCTGCCAGCACCCTATGACAAAAAATGGAACACACCAGCAGTGTGAGGAGACCTGAAAGTGGCACATGGCAGAGTGTGGCGATGGAGACAGCAGCAATGGGAGGCCGTACAGGGACCCATGAGAGACTCTGGACCTGGCAGCAGCATGAGGAGGCGGCACAGGGGCCCATGGCAGATTACGGGCCTGGCAGCAGCAATGGGAGGCCCGTAATCTGCCAGCACCCTATGACAAAAAATGTAACACACCAGCAGTGTGAGGAGACCTGAAAGTGGCACATGGCAGAGTGTGGCGATGGAGACAGCAGCAATGGGAGGCCGTACAGGGACCCATGAGAGACTCTGGACCTGGCAGCAGCATGAGGAGGCGGTACTGGGGCCCATGGCAGATTACGGGCCTGGCAGCAGCAATGGGAGGCCCGTAATCTGCCAGCACCCTATGACAAAAAATGTAACACACCAGCAGTGTGAGGAGACCTGAAAGTGGCACATGGGAGAATGTGGCGATAGAGACAGCAGCAATGGGAGGCCGTACAGGGACCCATGAGACACTATGGACCTGGCAGCAGCATGAGGAGGCGGTACTGGGGCCCATGGCAGATTACGGGCCTGGCAGCAGCAATGGGAGGCCCGTAATCTGCCAGCACCCTATGACAAAAAATGTAACACACCAGCAGTGTGAGGAGACCTGAAAGTGGCACATGGCAGAGTGTGGCGATGGAGACAGCAGCAATGGGAGGCCGTACAGGGACCCATGAGAGACTCTGGACCTGGCAGCAGCATGAGGAGGTGGTACGGGGGCCCATGGCAGATTACGGGCCTGGCAGCAGCAATGGGAGGCCCGTAATCTGCCAGCACCCTATGACAAAAAATGTAACACACCAGCAGTGTGAGGAGACCTGAAAGTGGCACATGGCAGAGTGTGGCGATGAAGACAGCAGCAATGGGAGGCCGTACAGGGACCCATGAGAGACTCTGGACCTGGCAGCAGCATGAGGAGGCCGTACAGGGGCCCATGGCAGATTACGGGCCTGGCAGCAGCAATGGGAGGCCCGTAATCTGCCAGCACCCTATGACAAAAAATGGAACACACCAGCAGTGTGAGGAGACCTGAAAGTGGCACATGGGAGAATGTGGCGATAGAGACAGCAGCAATGGGAGGCCGTACAGGGACCCATGAGACACTATGGACCTGGCAGCAGCATGAGGAGGCGGTACTGGGGCCCATGGCAGATTACGGGCCTGGCAGCAGCAATGGGAGGCCCGTAATCTGCCAGCACCCTATGACAAAAAATGTAACACACCAGCAGTGTGAGGAGACCTGAAAGTGGCACATGGCAGAGTGTGGCGATGGAGACAGCAGCAATGGGAGGCCGTACAGGGACCCATGAGAGACTCTGGACCTGGCAGCAGCATGAGGAGGCGGTACGGGGGCCCATGGCAGATTACGGGCCTGGCAGCAGCAATGGGAGGCCCGTAATCTGCCAGCACCCTATGACAAAAAATGTAACACACCAGCAGTGTGAGGAGACCTGAAAGTGGCACATGGCAGAGTGTGGCGATGAAGACAGCAGCAATGGGAGGCCGTACAGGGACCCATGAGAGACTCTGGACCTGGCAGCAGCATGAGGAGGCGGTACAGGGGCCCATGGCAGATTACGGGCCTGGCAGCAGCAATGGGAGGCCCGTAATCTGCCAGCACCCTATGACAAAAAATGGAACACACCAGCAGTGTGAGGAGACCTGAAAGTGGCACATGGCAGAGTGTGGCGATGGAGACAGCAGCAATGGGAGGCCGTACAGGGACCCATGAGAGACTCTGGACCTGGCAGCAGCATGAGGAGGCGGTACAGGGGCCCATGGCAGATTACGGGCCTGGCAGCAGCAATGGGAGGCCCGTAATCTGCCAGCACCCTATGACAAAAAATTTAA
Organism: Staurois parvus; assembly: GCF_062004578.1. Classification (NCBI taxonomy): domain Eukaryota; kingdom Metazoa; phylum Chordata; class Amphibia; order Anura; family Ranidae; genus Staurois; species Staurois parvus. The sequence goes on along the minus strand of NW_028318400.1, from coordinate 672,874 downwards.
CACACCAGCAGTGTGAGGAGACCTGAAAGTGGCACATGGCAGAGTGTGGCGTTGGAGACAGCAGCAATGGGAGGCCGTACAGGGACCCATGAGATACTCTGGACCTGGCAGTAGCATGAGGAGGCGGTACGGGGGCCCATGGCAGATTACGGGCCTGGCAGCAGCAATGGGAGGCCCGTAATCTGCCAGCACCCTATGACAAAAAATGGAACACACCAGCAGTGTGAGGAGACCTGAAAGTGGCACATGGCAGAGTGTGGCGATGGAGACAGCAGCAATGGGAGGCCGTACAGGGACCCATGAGAGACTCTGGACCTGGCAGCAGCATGAGGAGGCGGTACAGGGGCCCATGGCAGATTACGGGCCTGGCAGCAGCAATGGGAGGCCCGTAATCTGCCAGCACCCTATGATAAAAAATGTAACACACCAGCAGTGTGAGGAGACCTGAAAGTGGCACATGGCAGAGTGTGGCGATGGAGACAGCAGCAATGGGAGGCCGTACAGGGACCCATGAGACACTCTGGACCTGGCAGCAGCATGAGGAGGCGGTACTGGGGCCCATGGCAGATTACGGGCCTGGCAGCAGCAATGGGAGGCCCGTAATCTGCCAGCACCCTATGACAAAAAATGGAACACACCAGCAGGGTGAGGAGACCTGAAAGTGGCACATGGCAGAGTGTGGCGATAGAGACAGCAGCAATGGGAGGCCGTACAGGGACCCATGAGACACTCTGGACCTGGCAGCAGCATGAGGAGGCGGTACTGGGGCCCATGGCAGATTACGGGCCTGGCAGCAGCAATGTGAGGCCCGTAATCTGCCAACACCCTATGACAAAAAATGTAACACACCAGCAGTGTGAGGAGACCTGAAAGTGGCACATGGCAGAGTGTGGCGATGGAGACAGCAGCAATGGGAGGCCGTACAGGGACCCATGAGAGACTCTGGACCTGGCAGCAGCATGAGGAGGCGGTACGGGGGCCCATGACAGATTACGGGCCTGGCAGCAGCAATGGGAGGCCCGTAATCTGCCAGCACCCTATGACAAAAAATGTAACACACCAGCAGTGTGAGGAGACCTGAAAGTGGCACATGGCAGAGTGTGGCGATGGAGACAGCAGCAATGGGAGGCCGTACAGGGACCCATGAGAGACTCTGGACCTGGCAGCAGCATGAGGAGGCGGTACGGGGGCCCATGGCAGATTACGGGCCTGGCAGCAGCAATGGGAGGCCCGTAATCTGCCAGCACCCTATGACAAAAAATGGAACACACCAGCAGTGTGAGGAGACCTGAAAGTGGCACATGGCAGAGTGTGGCGATGGAGAAAGCAGCAATGGGAGGCCGTACAGGGACCCATGAGAGACTCTGGACCTGGCAGCAGCATGAGGAGGCGGTACAGGGGCCCATGGCAGATTACGGGCCTGGCAGCAGCAATGGGAGGCCCGTAATCTGCCAGCACCCTATGACAAAAAATGGAACACACCAGCAGTGTGAGGAGACCTGAAAGTGGCACATGTTTGGGACATGATTCATGGCGGATTTAGTCAGTTGTGTCAGGAACTGGTGGTTTGAAATCCAGACTAATCCACGCCTGATTCATTTTCACAAACGTGAGTCTCTCCAAACTTTGGGTGGACAGTCGTGTCCTCCGCGGAGTTACAATACCTCCTGCCGCACTAAACACGCGCTCCGATGCCACGCTACTGGCCGGGCATGACAGCCTTTCAAGGGCAAATTCAACTAGTTGGGGCCAAAGGTCAAGTTTCGTTGCCCAGTAGTCAAGGGGATTGTCTACCTCGGTTGGCAGGGTGCTGTCCAAGTAGGCCCAAGCCTGTTGTTTGAGGTCCTGCTCCAGGTCCACCTGATGCTGCTGCTGCTGCTGCTGCTGCTGCTGCGGCTGGTTAGTAGTTTCCTCACTGCGCTGGTGAAGAAAGCTACTCATCATCGACTGCAGACTGAGGCAGCCGCTGCTGGTGGAGCTGCCACTGCTCCTACCACCCCACCCCTCCCCTGCTGCCATGGCAGCGGAACGCGAGCGCACAGGGCCCACAGTGTCTGAGGATGGACGTTGGCGCACAAAGGCAGAGACCAACTGACTACATAGGTGTTTTTTATAGTACGTTATTTTGGCCTCCCTCTCAGCAGGTGTGAAAAAGGCCACCATTTTTGAACTGTAGCGAGGGTCCAACAAGGTGGACAGCCAAAAGCCATCCCTCTGTCCGATGGTTATTATTCGGCTGTCGCTACGCAAGCAACCGAGCATGCTATGGGCCATTTGTGCCAAGGAATGCGAGGGACTCCCTGCCTCCATCTACACATACTGCCACGGTGCGTCTGGGTCCTCTGTCTCCTCCTCCTCCTCCTCTACCAGATGCTCCTGCTCCTCCACTCCTGTCCGCTGAGTGGAAAAACCACCCATTTCACTCAATAATTCCTGAGCACAAATGTCCTCCTCTACCTCCTCCTCTTCTTCCTGTCCTGTCCCCACAGGGGTCATGTGGCGTTGAGATCTGTGCGCCACGTCTACCGCACCCTGACCAGCCATTGTTAACAGCATTTGTTCCAGGACGTGCAACAGAGGAATGACGTCGTTCATCCCATAGTCCTGCCGACTCACGAATAGCGTGGCCTCCTCAAAGGGCCTGAGCAAGCGGCAGGTGTCACGCATGAGCTGCCAATGGCTTACATCGAAGTTACACAGGGGAGTACCTTTATCCGCTTGTAACATCAGGAAATCGGTGATGGCCTTTCGCTGTTCGTAAAGGCGGTCTAACATGTGTAGGGTTGAATTCCACCTTGTTGCAACGTCGCAGATCAGGCGATGCTGTGGAATTCCGTTCTGCCGCTGCAGCTCAAGGAGGGTGTGCTTTGCGGTGTAGGAATGGCTGAAATGCATGCAAAGTTTACGTGACATTTTAAGGATGTCTTGCAGTGGGATGGTGGATTTTAGGAACCGCTTGACAACCAGATTGAACACGTGAGCCATGCATGGCGCATGGCACAACCTTCCTTGACGCAGAGCAGACACCATGTTCTTTCCGTTGTCGGTCAACATGGTTCCGATTTTCAGTTTGCGCGGAGACAGCCATCTGTCGATTTCTCTGTTCATTACACTCAGAAGTTCCTCCCCTGTGTGACTACGTTCGCCAAGGCATACCAGGTGCAGCACAGCGTGACACCGTTGCGCCCTGCACATGTGATATGCCGGTCGGGTAATGGGACTTGGCACAGGGGTAGCGGCTGAGGACACGGCGGAAGAAGAGGTGGTAGAGGCGGACATCTTTTGTGGACCAAGGACGTGCAAACGTGGAGGCAAAAACGGCGTGACCTGTCCAAGTTGCTGGTGCGGCTGTGCCGGCACCACGTTCACCCAGTGGGCCGTAAATGACATGTACTGTCCCTGACCGTAGTTACAGCTCCACACGTCGGCGCTGCCGTGCACTTTGGCAGAGACCGACATGCTCAAAGACTGGCCCACCATCTCTTCTACATGTGAATGCAGGGCTGGCACTGCCTTTTTGGCGAAGAAATGCCGGCTTGGCACTCTCCACCGCGGCACGGCACAAGCCATCATTTCTCGGAAAGGTGCTGAGTCCACCACTTGGAACGGGAGGGACTGCAGCACCAGCAACTTGGACAGGAGGACGTTCAGCTTTTGCACCGTCGGGTGCGTGCTCGCAAACTGTTGTCTCTTGGAAACGGATTCCAAGAAAGACTGCTGACGGAATCCGTGAAGAGGAGTAGCAGGAGAAGGAGTATCTGAACGAGCGGAAGATGCCAACGAGCGACAACTCCCCTCAGCAGAGGTGTTGAAGCCTTGACTGGCTGATACAGGGCGATTGACGTCCGGTGACGGAGCAAGTAACGGAGCGGGTGATGGAGCGGGGGCTGGGGCAGGCAGAACCGCCGTATCTTTATCACGGTTTTCCCAGGCCACCAAATGGCGACGGTGCATATGCTGCCGCAACGCTGTAGTCCCAACATGGGCCCCCTGGCCACGCTTGACTTTCTGGCCACATAGTCGACATACGGCTACGTTTACTTCCTCGGGCGGCTTGACGAAAAATTGCCACACCGCCGAGTAGGAAACTTTGCCCCCGCTACTCCTCACTGGCTGACTGCTACTTCCTCCGTGCACACCGGCACCACTACTGGCCGTGGTGGTAGGCTGCAGTGGAGCTGGTGCTCTACTCCGTGGCCGTTTGCCTCCACTGACACTGCTGCGACCCTGCTGACTCCTGGGCAACCCACCGACTGTTTTGCTCGCTGCCAAGCTGCCACCCTCTTCTCCTAATGATGCGGAAGCAATAGCCTGATGACGACGAGGCTGCCAAGTGCGATCAGCCTCATCATCATCAATTAGGGTCTCCGCCTCACTACTAGCCCCCTCGGCTGCGTGTGGGTCAGGAGACAGACCTGTCTCTAGACCGGCTACCGAGCCACTCTCCTCGCCACTACTTCTTCGCCTGGCTGCTGAAGAGGCGGATGTCTCCCCCCGTTCCTGACCGCCCTCTGTTAGCTCTTCCTCACTGTACAGTGGTACTGAGCCCACAGCATGCGATACTTCGCTTGGTGAGGGAACACCAAAGGACAGGGGCAGGTAGAGGACACGTGATTTCAGTGGGCTTGCTCCCGGGCCATGCCAACTAACGGTTGTGTCTGACGTACCCACCGACCGTTGGCTGTAGGTGTCAGAGGTGACCTGGGAAGAGGAAGACGACCGAGCCAACCAATCGATGACGGCAGGGTTGTCGGTGGAGACACGACCGCTGGATGACACCGGGAGCAATTGCCTCTGGCTGCGACTAGTGCTGCCTCGACCCCTTCCTCTGCTGCCACGTCTGCTCACTCCTAAAACATTGCCTCCTCTGCCACTCCTCTGCATGTTGTCTGACATACTCTTTAATTCAACGATTATGTGTCCCTGAGTAACAATTCTGTGTCCCTGAGTAACAATTCTGTGTCTGTCCCTGAGTAACAATTCTGTGTCCCTCAGTAACACTTCTGTGTCCCTCAGTAACAATTCTGTGTCCCTCAGTAACAATTCTGTGTCCCTCAGTAACAATTCTGTGTCTGTCCCTGAGTAACAATTCTGTGTCTGTCCCTGAGTAACAATTCTGTGTCCCTCAGTAACATTTCTGTGTCCCTCAGTAACAATTCTGTGTCCCTCAGTAACAATTCTGTGTCTGTCCCTGAGTAACAATTCTGTGTCCCTGAGTAACAATTCTGTGTCCCTCAGTAAGAATTCTGTGTCCCTGAGTAACAATTCTGTGTCCCTCAGTAACAATTCTGTGTCCCTCAGTAACAATTCTGTGTCTGTCCCTCAGTAACAATTCTGTGTCCCTCAGTAACAATTCTGTGTCCCTCAGTAACAATTCTGTGTCTGTCCCTGAGTAACAATTCTATGTCCCTGAGTAACAATTCTGTGTCCCTGAGTAACAATTCTGTGTCCCTCAGTAACAATTCTGTGTCCCTGAGTAACAATTCTGTGTCCCTGAGTAACAATTCTGTGTCCCTGAGTAACAATTCTGTGTCCCTCAGTAACAATTCTGTGTCCCTGAGTAACAATTCTGTGTCCCTCAGTAACAATTCTGTGTCCCTCAGTAACAATTCTGTGTCCCTCAGTAACAATTCTGTGTCTGTCTCTGAGTAACAATTCTGTGTCTGTCCCTGAGTAACAATTCTGTGTCCCTGAGTAACAATTCTGTGTACCTCAGTAACAATTCTGTGTCCCTCAGTAACAATTCTGTGTCCCTCAGTAACAATTCTGTGTCTGTCCCTGAGTAACAATTCTGTGTCTGTCCCTGAGTAACAATTCTGTGTCTGTCCCTGAGTAACAATTCTGTGTCTGTCCCTGAGTAACAATTCTGTGTATGTCCCTGAGTAACAATTCTGTGTCCCTCAGTAACAATTCTGTGTCCCTCAGTAACAATTCTGTGTCTGTCCCTGAGTAACAATTCTGTGTCCCTCAGTAACAATTCTGTGTCCCTCAGTAACAATTCTGTGTCCCTCAGTAAGAATTCTGTGTCCCTCAGTAAGAATTCTGTGTCTGTCCCTGAGTAACAATTCTGTGTCTGTCCCTGAGTAACAATTCTGTGTCTTTCCCTGAGTAACAATTCTGTGTCTTTCCCTGAGTAACAATTCTGTGTCTGTCCCTGAGTAACAATTCTGTGTATGTCCCTGAGTAACAATTCTGTGTCCCTCAGTAACAATTCTGTGTCCCTCAGTAACAATTTTGTGTCCCTCAGTAACAATTCTGTGTCTGTCCCTGAGTAACAATTCTGTGTCTGTCCCTGAGTAACAATTCTGTGTCCCTCAGTAACAATTCTGTGTCCCTCAGTAACAATTCTGTGTCCCTCAGTAACAATTCTGTGTCTGTCCCTGAGTAACAATTCTGTGTCTGTCCCTGAGTAACAATTCTGTGTCTGTCCCTGAGTAACAATTCTGTGTCCCTCAGTAACAATTCTGTGTCTGTCCCTGAGTAACAATTCTGTGTCTGTCCCTGAGTAACAATTCTGTGTCTGTCCCTGAGTAACAATTCTGTGTTTGTCCCTGAGTAACAATTCTGTGTCCCTCAGTAACAATTCTGTGTCCCTCAGTAACAATTCTGTGTCTGTCCCTGAGTAACAATTCTGTGTCCCTAAGTAACGTTTCTGTGGCCCTAAGTAACGGTTCTGTGTCCCTAAGTAACGATTCTGTGGCCCTAAGTAACGTTTCTGTGGCCCTAAGTAACGTTTCTGTGGCCCTAAGTAACGATTCTGTGGCCCTAAGTAACGTTTCTGTGGCCCTAAGTAACGTTTCTGTGGCCCTAAGTAACGATTCTGTGGCCCTAAGTAACGTTTCTGTGGCCCTAAGTAACGTTTCTGTGGCCCTAAGTAACGATTCTGTGGCCCTAAGTAACGTTTCTGTGGCCCTAAGTAACGATTCTCTGGCCCTAAGTAACGTTTCTGTGGCCCTAAGTAACGTTTCTGTGTCCCTAAGTAACGTTTCTGTGTCCCTAAGTAACGATTCTGTGGCCCTAAGTAACGTTTCTGTGGCCCTAAGTAACGTTTCTGTGGCCCTAAGTAATGTTTCTCTGGCCCTAAGTAACGTTTCTGTGTCCCTAAGTAACGTTTCTCTGGCCCTAAGTAACGTTTCTCTGGCCCTAAGTAACGTTTCTGTGTCCCTAACTCTCTCCCTCAATACAGACAGCTCTGCCTCTCTTGAATGACTGGAGGCAAATGGAGAATTCTAAAATGGCCGCCATTTATAGCTCGACCATTACACAGTGCTGGCTGGCTGGCTGCTGATTGGCTAATGCGATCACATGTCATGAATGAATGCATTATGGGTCAGCGCGCCTTGTCTGCGCGCCTTCCCAGACTTCCGTTGCCGCACATGTCGCCGCCACTTTAGGAAAAATTTTGATTCGCGCATCCGAAGTCTGCTAATTTTCGGATTCGTCGCGAATCGAAATTTTCCTAATATTCTAAACGAATTCCACTTCGCCGAGTTCGATTCGCTCACCTCTAATTATTATGTCTTCTTTCAGGTCAAAGTGGTGGATGCTAATGATGACCCTATCCCAGGCATTAAGGTTTATCTAACAAGTTATAAAAAGTTAATCAATGAAACCTTGATGACAGACAACAACGGTCAAGCTTCTTTTAGTGTCAATACAAGCCAATGGATGGGAACAGTATCCCTTCAGGTAATAGTTCTGTTTTGATATATTTTTTTTTAAATTTAAATATTTATTAATTTTTCATATTATTACAAAAATTCCATAAAAAGAGACACAATACATATAAATAATCAATATATTTCTACTTTGTCCCTTCTATTTACCTCTTTTCTTCCCCTTCCCTCCCAAGCCACCTTTTCCCCCCTTCCTCCCTCCCTCCCCACAGCAAGCTCTCCAATCTCTCTAGGCCCAATAACTTCAAATAACTTCCTAGTTTAGAGTTTTCTATATTTCTCTTTCAATCCTGATTTTTCCCATTTTTCCCATCGCGAATAGTATAATTTCAAACTATCTTCCTGAATATGGTAAGATTTTTCCATTCTGCTAATCTTGTTTACCCTATTGATCCAATCCTCCTCCTTCGGCACTTCTGTCTTCCACCAAAACTTGGGAATCAACCCTTTTGCAGCACTTAAGTAGTACCATACACCTGATTCTTTATATTTATTTACTGCTGTCTCAACATTATGTAGGAGACACATGGTTGGGTCTAATCCTATGTCATTTCCAGTTATTATTTCAATTAATTTGACTATTGTCTTCCAGAAAACCTGAATTTTTGGACATTGCCACCATAAGTGGAACACCGTACCCTCTTCCCCACATCCTCTCCAACACATTTTTGAATTCTCCCCCCTCATCCTGTGCTCAGTGCTCGGTGTGATATGCCATTGTGTCAAACATTTATAGTTAATCTCAACGTCTCTCATACTAACACTCTCGTGAACTAATCTAAATATCTTATTTTGTTGATCTTCATCTATCACCACCTCCATATCTCTTTCCCAATTTGTTATAAAGATTAACTTTGTGTCTGTGTCTAGTTCTGTGAGTATTCTATACATTTTTGTAACACCGTGTTTCCCATCTCTACGTGTTTCTAATAGCCTTTCAAACATATTCCACTCCTTTTTTAATCTCAAGGGTTTTGGGAGAGTTCCAATAAAACATTTTAGTTGGTGGTATTTCCACTCATCAATTCTAGTAAACATATCTCCTCCCATCTCTTTTAATTCTTTAAATGTTCTCAATTCCCCCTCTACCAATACGTCTCTCAATTGGATATCTTCCTTTTTAAACCATCTCCCTGATATCTCATCTTTTCCTGGAGGGAAAAACTCTGTGTTTGCAAGAGGCATTAATACAGAGTTGAATTCCCATTTCATGTGTTTATGTAAATTATCCCATATCCTTAAAACATTTATGGTGTAAGTGCTTGTGCTTTCTTTAATTCTTCTATATTGTGCTGGAACCCATATCATCTTACTCAGATTAATTCCACTCAGTTCATTTTCTATTTTTACCCAACTTTTCCCCTTATGGTTAAAAGTCCAATCATAAATTCTTGCTAACATTACTGCTTTGTAGTATCTCTTGACATCAGGTAGTCCCATCCCCCCTTTCTCTTTAGTCCTACTTAGTGTTTCATATGATATTCTTGTTTTTTTATTCCTCCATATATATCTTGTTAACATTTTTCTCATTATCTTAAAAAACGCCTCTGGGAGTTTGATTGGGATCATTTGAAATCTATAGAGTATTTTGGGTATAATTACCATTTTAATTAGGTTTATACGTCCTAACCATGATGGATTTCCTCCTTCTAATCTTTTTAGTTCGTCCTTAATCTCATTTATCAGAGAAATATAGTTTAGTCTATACAGTTGTTTATATGAGGTAGCAAGTTTTATTCCTAGGTATTTTATATCTTTTTCTCTCCAAATAAAGGGGAATTCTTTTTGTAGCTTTTCTTTTTTGCTCTTTGGTATATTAATGTTCAGAATCTCTGTTTTTGTTGGGTTAATTTTTAGATTTGATAGTTCACCGTATTCCTTCAGGATCTTCTTTATACTTGGTATTGTTATTCGGGGGTTGCCTACATAAAACAGTAGGTCATCCGCAAAGGCCGCTACTTTATGTTCTATATTTTCTATCTGTATTCCCTTTACCGCTCCACTATTCCTTATTATTGATAGCAGGGGTTCCAATGTCAATACATACAGCAAGGGGGACAATGGACATCCCTGCCTTGTTCCATTGGACATCCCAATGGACTCCGACCTCTCCCCATTTACCGTGATGATTGCGGTGGGCTCCCTATATAATTTACCTATCCACTCACGCATTCTCTCTCCAATTCCCTCCTCCCCTCCATCCCACCTCCCAAGTCATTCATATATTTCTTTAACTTTGGTAACAGTACTTCACAGAATTTTTTATAATACTTAACTGTATAACCATCCGGGCCTGGGCTTTTCCCTCCCCCTGTACTTCTTAATGCTGCTTCTATTTCTTCCTGGGAAATTTCTACATCCAAGGAGTTCAATTGTGTTTCACTGAGCTTTGGCAATCCCGCATTTTTTAAATATATAATCCTTTTTTCGTTAATACCTTCTCTAATTTCTTTTGGTGAACCTTGGTGGCTGATGTTATACAACTTTCTATAATACTCCGTGAATACTTTAATGATTTCTTTAGTTGAGTGGACCAACTCCCCCTTAGGGCTTTTTATCTTTTCTATATAATTCCTGTTTTTCTTTTTATTCAGGGCTCTCATTAAGTATTTTCCTGGTCTATCACCCGATCTATATCTTTCACTTAATACTTTGTTATATACTCTTCTCCTCTCCTCTTCCATCATTCTCTCTAATTCGTCTTTTTTATCCCTTAACTTCTGTCTTGTTTCTATTGTTATTTTCTTCTTATGTATCTGCTCCAAATCCAGGATTTCCTTTAAGAGTCCACTAACTCTCTCCTTTCTTTTTTCTTCCTTGCTCCCATCGCAATCAAGATTCCCCTTATATATACCTTATGACTTTCCCATACTGTAGCTGTCGATACTTCCTCTGTCTCATTCTCCTTGAAATATACCTTAATCTCTTCCCTGATCTTCTGCACAATATCCTCATCCAAGAGAAGGGCCTCATTTAACCTCCATCCTAAGCCTCCCGTCCACCTTTTTCCCCATCCCATTTTCATTACGACTGGGGCATGGTCCGAAAAAGTTCTTGTCTCTATTTCTATTTTAACCAGCATTTCAATGAGTTGATGATCTATTAGAATGTAATCCAGTCTTGAGTATATCTCGTGTGCATTAGAGAAGAAGGTATAGTCTCTGTCTTTCATATGCATCATTCTCCATGTGTCCACCAGTTGGTACTCGTGGATCACCTTCTTCAAAGCTCTCAGGGACCTACCCCCTTCTCTCTGCACAAGGAAGGTTGCATCCTTTTGTGGGTCCATACAAAGATTTAAGTCTCCTGCTATTATCAAACGCCCTTTTTTAAAGTCTATCAATTTTTTAAGCAAACCCTTCAGAAAGATCTCAGGTTTCTTGTTGGGGCAATATATATTGGCTAGTGTACATTCAATTCCCTGTAGTTTACCTTTCAAGAACAGGAATCTCCCTTCCGGGTCAGTCCTTCTATCTTCCAACTCAAATCTCATATTCTTTGCCAATCCTATTGCCACCCCCTTTGCTCTTTTAATTGGAGAGTCAGCGTAGAACCATGTTGGATAATATTTGGATTTTAGTTTCACATTTGATTCTATCTCAAAATGTGTCTCCTGCAAAAATACCACTGACGTTGCCCTGTGATGTAGCTCTTTAAACAACTTAAATCTTTTCCCAGGACAATTCAACCCATTCACATTATATGTTATAAACTGTATTTCTTCCATCCTTCTTGATTTTGTCTATCTCTCTTCTAATTCGTCTCCTCCTATTAGGCCCGAATGGCTTGCAGAATATTAGCCCCACAACCCCTCCCAGCCGATTAGAGATACTGAAGTACCCCATCTATATTGGACGTTCTGTTTTCTCATTTGCCCTAACAGGGGTCTCAGGGATCTCCTTCTCCATAGAGTCTCTGATGTTAAATCCGCAAAAATTTGAATAGTCAAATCTCCATACTTAATTAACGGTCTTCCCTTGATCTTCTTCCAAATCTCATTTTTGACCCCAAATTTCTGGAGCTGGACAACTATATCTCTCGGTCTTTCCCTCTCAGTATCTTGTTTGAACTTTCCTGTTCTGAACACTCCATCCAGTTCAATCACTTCTGTTTCAGGTCTGTCTCTTATGGAGTTTAAGATTTTTTTAACTAGTTCATATAATGTTTCCCCTTTTGCAGACTCTGGAATTCTTCGTACCCTAAGGTTAGACCTTCTTTCTTTATTTTCTTGAATTTCCATCCTATAGGACAATTTTTTCTGGGTTTTCTCCAAATGGGTTATTTTTTTCCTTAGATTATCTATAGTTTGGGCCTGGGTTTTAACTTTCTCCTGTGTTTCTTCCATTCTTGTTAGCAGATGCCCTAAATCGTTTCGAATAGCTGTCATTTCATGTTTTATCGTTTTCTCCAAACTTTGAAACATTTCTATCTTCGGTACTTGTAGTTCACCATCAAGTTCTTTTTTTCCCAAGCCATCCGCTATTTGTTGGCTACAACTGCTGTTCATACCCAGTGATAGTCTCGGACTGTTTCCTAAGTTAGTGTCCATTTCCCCTTTAGCGCTTGCGCCTTGGGCCCTTTCTGGCGTAATGTTTTCATATGATGTAAATTTCTTTATCGTGCCTGGTTGAGACCCTTTGAGCCCTGCTGCCTTAGGACCTTTATTCTTCATATCCTCTATAAGTCTTTTGTCTTCTATATTCTCTAGTTGGGGTTGTACCTCTCCTCTATGGTTTGTGATCCAGACAGGTTTACTGAGTTTGCTTGTGCTCTCCTAGGGGCACATGGGACTCTTCTTTTCTGAACCCAGGGAATCCTCCCCTCTCCTCCTTAACCCCTTGTTCCCCAATGTCACTCAGGAGTCCACTATACAATAGACCCCCAGCAGCTCTCACTCACCCTTCTCTTCCCAGGATGATGGCTCCAAGCTTGGGTGGAAGGTCTTCACAGCAGCTCTGTCCTGGGGGGGATTCCTCTGGGCTTCCAACTCTGTACCTCGATTTTTCTCTCTAGACTTCGTCCCAGGGATGCAGGGTGGGTCTCCTGGCGCTCCCGGGCTCCCTGACCCAGGGTCGAAGAGTCAGCTGGCCGGGGGCTCCAGGCAGCAGTGTACCGGGGGCTGCAGACAGTAGCTAGCCGGGGATTATAGGCAGCAGTTAGCCGGGGGTTGTGGGCAACAGAGAGCCGGTAACTGCAAGCCGGCGTCTCCCTGTCAAGTCAGGCGGCCGGCCGGCTTCCTCCTCTCCCAGAGATCCTCCGCGGCTGGTCACACGCCCCCGCCACGTCACTCCGTCTTCCTGCCATCCGGCTCCCTCTCTCACCAAGAACCAAAAGGACCGGTTCGTCACTGCATCCCCCGTCCGTCTCCCATCTCCGGCTCTCCGGGCTCCACTCCACGGCCCTCCAGACTCCGGTGAGTTGGTTCCTGAGGTTCACCAGGGAGGTCAGGGAGCGGCACCCAGCCGAAAGCTAGTGCCGCTCACTCCCCACAGCCGCCATGTTCAAGCTCCTCCCCCTACCTGAGTCCTGTATTGATCCAGTACTGTGCTCAACTGTTTAGATATATTAGTATATGTGTCATTCTAAAATTCTATGTTAAGGAGGCTAGTTTATTAAGTTGTCAAAAAAGTTTAGTTTGACTCAAGTTGCCCAATTTCCCTATATCATTTACTCACTAAAATATTTATAAACCTTTGAGAGGAAAAGTAGCAATGCCACAATGTATAAAAACGTTAGGTAGATTGGCAAAAAACAACAGAAAAGGATAAACTGTGACAAAACTGCATTAAGTCTTCTGTTCAATAAAAATAATACTCTAGGCTCTTTTCACATCTTTGCATTTTTGTGTGTTGTAGATATGTTGCGTTGTAGGTGCAATATATATTTTAGATACATTTAAAAGGCATTACCAATGATTTCTAAGTAATACCTGCTGAGCTGGAAATTTAATTTAGGATGCAGTTAATTTGACATTTTTTTTGTTCAATATTTCAATTATGATAGCAAATGGGGTAGAGTTTGCAAACAATAGAGATTACGACATTCAGTGGCCCTGGAGTACTAATATGGTTGCATTGCAAAGCAGTTATAATTGCATTATGACACATTTTGGAGTTAGCAATAGAGATGAACTGGGAATTGCAGCTAATGAAATAGTTAGTGTTATCATGAGATATGCTTCTTTTGAGATAATCATAAATGAAGTCTACGATAATGATAAGTGTAGAAGGTTAGAATATAGAGAAGAAGGAAAAGAGATGTAGATGGGGGGTCATGGTAAGGGAGATTGGCCAAGAGGGAGGAGGGCTCTACCTACAGCTGGCCAGCAAGGAGAATGGGTAAATTGGCTCAATTTTCATATACTATCATTTGGCATAATTTTGTTTTGACTTCCAGATTTTTGAGCAATTGTGATTTCCATGCCTTTGTGATTGATTGATTGATTGTTTGTTTTGTGGCTGTGAACAGGTGGTTCAGAAATTTAAAGTTGTGTTTATCTACGTTGTCAGACCTGTGATTTGATTTAGTTTCATATAGATTTTTGAGAATATGATAACTGTACAGTATATTCAATATTTGGTATACTTAGCTCCAGAATGTATGCACTATAGGGAAGGTTCACCAAATCTGAAGGAATATCCCAGTCACTGAGCAGCCCCAAAAACAGGTGGAAGGATAGTTTGGTACTAAGCTAGCCACTTGCCTGGGTATAAGGTAACAGCGAGTGAGCATTTTACAATTTGTTCCACTTTTGGGGAATTTTGGGAACAATTCTTGGTGATAAGCCATGTCTGCCTACAGTCCTCCTCTGCCAGTTTGTAACTCAGTTATGATTTCCATATGTGTTGATACAATATGTGAAAGGGATTGCAAAAGCATGATTTTAGTAGCACTGAATAGATTTCAGAAATTAGACCAGAAGAGTGGGGGTGATTGCTGTACATATGAAGTGAACATAGGTTCCCCAATGGGATATGAGACAGCTATAAGTAAAAGGTTTTAAGGCGATCAGGTTTGACTAGGCTATGGAAGCAAAATAGGCCTGAAGTGATCCAGTGTTTATAGAGCCATGGTAGTTAAACTTATGGTGTGGTGAGAGTAGGTTCACTGGAGTACTTCACACCATCCCCGACCTTAAGGGGGTGCATGGGAATTGGATTACATAGTTGGGCTCTATGGCTATTTTCACACTGAGGAGATTGTGAAGCGTTTTTGCTTTTTAAAAAGTGCCTGAAAATCTCAAGAAAAACGCTTCCCTATGTATGTAAATGTATATCTATGAATGGTTTCACACTGAGGCGTTGCGCTTGTGGTGTTGTGTAAAAAATCCTGCTTGCAGTATCTTTGTGGCATTTTTGGTGAGTTAAAAAATGTCCCAAAAACACCTTTTCCCATTGAAATCAATGGAAAACGCCTGAAAAACAGCCTGAAAAGCACCTCAAAAACGCCTCTGAGAAGCATTTTTGGTGCAGTTTTTAAGTCATGTGTCCTTTAAAATCGCTTTGTGTGGCAAAAGCGCAACAAAAACGCCTATGCGTTTTTGCTGTGTCTTTGCGGCGGATCAGTGTTAAAGTAGCCTATCTCTTGGAAGAAGCCAAAGGAGGTTGGATATGACCAGAGTAATCATTCATTTCCAGTCTTACACATAATGGGACTTCAGTTATATAGCATGATACTTTGTAATTTGGGCTATTTGTACTGTCTGAAAATATTTAGATATGCACAGGACCCCCATGTCACCCTTTTTGTTAGCTCAGAGCATGGTTTAGAGGGTTAGTCTGGGTCTTTACTGATGCCAAAGGTTGGCCATTTTTCAACACGCTTCACCCACAGTACATTTTACTAAAGTCATATATTTTGTTTTGGTGGACATATTTTTTATGATCAAAGAAAAGAAACATATCTACATTTTTTATTATATACACATTATATATTGCAAACAATTTGTACAGTGCTTTACAATATAAATTATAAATATATATTTACAATTAAAATACAGTTCAATATAGAAGGAATAGGAGGGCCCTGCTCATGGAGCTTACAATCTAAAGGAAGGGGAGGTGATACAAAGTTATTAGCTGCGTTTCTTTTACAACTGTGAAACTAAAGACATTTCCCTAAATGTTTTTTTAAACAAACATGCCTTAAAGGCTAAGTTCACCTTTTTTTTCCGAAAATCCAGCTCCCTTATGTACCAATTTACCATTTTGGTTGCAGAAAAATAAAAGCTTTCTTTGATTTTGAGAACAAGGCCTTACCTTAGCCTTTTCTGAATTTCTTAGAAAGCTTCAACACTTGCTGGTATGTACAGGTGAAACTCGAAAAATTAGAATATCGCCCAAAAATTCTTTTATTTCAGTAATGCAACTTAAAAGGTGAAACTAATATATGAGATAGACTCATTACATGCAAAACAAGATAGTTCAAGCCGTGATTTGTCATAATTGTGATGATTATGGCTTACAGCTCATGAAAACCCCAAATCCACAATCTCAGAAAATTAGAATATTACATGCAATCAATAAAGCAAGGATTGTACATAGAACAATATCGGACCTCTGAAAAGTATAAGCATGCATATGTACTCAGTACTTTTTTGGGTCCCTTTTGCAGCAATTACTGCCTCAATGTGGCGTGGCATGGAAGCTATCAGCCTGTGGCACTGCTGAGGTGTTATGGAAGACCAAGATGCTTCAATAGCGGCCTTCAGCTCTTCTGCATTGTTCAGTCTCATGTCTCCCATCTTTCTCTTGGCAATGCCCCATAGATTCTCTATGGGGTTCAGGTCAGGCGAGTTTGCTGGCCAATCAAGCACAGTAGTCCAACGGTCATTGAACCAGGTTTTGAAGCTTGTGGGCAGGTGCCAAGTCCTGCTGGAAAATGAAGTCAGCATCCCCATAAAGCTTGTCTGCGGAAGGAAGCATGAAGTGCTCCAAAATCTCCCGGTAGACGGTCGTGTTGACCCTGGACTTAATGAAGCACAGTGGACCAACACCAGCAGATGACATGGCTCCTCAAATCAACACAGACTGTGGAAACTTCACACTGGACTTTAAGCATCTTGCAGTGTGTGCCTCTCCATTCTTCCTCCATACTCCGGGTCCTTGGTTTCCAAATGAGATGCAAAAGTTGCTCTCATCAGAAAAGAGGACTTTGGACCACTGAGCAACAGACCAGGTCTGTTTTTCTTTAGCCCAGGTAAGACACTTCTGACTTTGTTGTTGATTGACAAGAGGAATACGACATTTGAAGCCCATGTCCAGGATCCGTTTGTGTGTGGTGGCTCTTGATGCACTGACTCCAGCTTCAGTCCACTCCTTGTGAAAGTCCCCAACATTTTTGAATGACCTTTTCCTGACAATCCTCTCCAGGCTGCGGTCATCCCTGCTGCTTGTGCACCTTTTTCTTCCACACTTTTCCCTTCCACATAACTTTCTATTAATGTGCTTTGATACAGCACTTTGGGAACATCCAACTTCTTTTCCAATTACCTTTTGAGGCTTTCCCTCCTTATGGAGGGTGTCAATGATGGTTTTCTGCACAACTGTCAGGTCAGCAGTCTTTCCCATGATTGTGATTCCTACTGAACCAGACGGAGAGACCATTTAAAGGCTCAGGAACCCTTTGCAGGTGTTATGGCTTAATTAGCTGATTAGAGTGTGACACTTTGAGCCTAGAATATTGCACCTTTTCACAATATTCTAATTTTCTGAGATTGTGGATTTGGGGTTTTCATGAGCTGTAAGCCATAATCATCACAATTATGACAAATCACAGCTTGAACTATCTTGCTTTGCATGTAATGAGTCTATCTCATATATTAGTTTCACCTTTTAAGTTGCATTACTGAAATAAATGAACTTTTGCACGATATTCTAATTTTTTTAGTTTCACCTGTAGATTTAGGACACAAAAAACTAAAGCCAGCCATACACGGGTCAAATTCTGAAAGAATTTTCTTTCGAAAATCTTTTCTAAGAATTTTCGTTCAAATTTTGCACCATTATTGGGCTACAGAATCGTCCGATCATCGAATTTGAGTGATCGGGCATGGTGGCAATTTTTTGAAAAACAAATGAATTTCTAATCAATGATGGGAGAATCGTGCAAGAAATATAATCGAAAAAGAAACAATCATGGGCTGTGAGCTGGAAAGAAAAGAAAATTCTTGGCCACGAAAGTTCTTTTCTGTAGCAAGATGTGAAATTGAAAGCTTGGTTGGTCAAATTTCAAAATCAATGGTGGCCCCATCAGATTACAAAATGCATGAAAATTCTGATTTTCTAAAACAAAATTGTTCAGAATTCGATCCATGTATGGCCTGCATAAGGCTGGCCATACATTATACAATTTTCTTGAGAATTTTGCTTTAGATTTACCAAAAACCATTTAATGAGGTCAAACCTAAATAACACTTTCAATTGTATCCAATTAGGCGGGCCCTTGCACTACATAGTTGAAGGTAAATCAAAAGGAAATTGGGCAGAAATTGGACAGAAAATTGTATAGTGTATGGCCAACCAAAGACGCAGGAAGGATTTTATCAGCTGATCTCATTAGTACACACCTGTTGCTGCCTTCTCCCCTTCCAGCATATCACTACCACCCACTTCCACAGGTGCATGATTTTCCATTGCATTTAATCAGTGATCACCATTCTCACTAATGCAGGCCATAGATGGGGAAAAAATCGGTCGTTCAATCGGCCGACGTTGCCAGGAACGGTAAAAAAAATCAGCCGATTTTCATCCCTTCTACAGCCGGCAAAAGGTGTCTCTGCAGCGAGCTCCGCTATTTCTTTGACAGTTCTTTGACATTTATAGCGGCTGCAACAATGTATCTATTTGTATCCATTTCGGATACAGATGTTTTTATTTGGATACAAATAGATACATTGTTGCAGCCGCTATAAATGTCCAAGAACTGTCAAAGAAATAGCGGAACTCTCTGCAGGGACACTTTTTGCAGGACTGGAATTCCTCTTCTTCTTCTTCTTCATCCTCTTCTTCTTCTTCCTCTTCTTCATCCTCTTCTTCTTCTTCCTCTTCCTCTTCTTCTTCTTCTTCATCTTCTTCTTCTTTTTGTCTTCCTCTTGCAGGTCACTGCTCATGTGCAGATTTTTTATCGGTAAAAAGATCGGCTGATTTGCCCATCATTGCCGCGAAATTCAGCCGATCGGCAAAATCGGCCGATTGTTTTCAAACTTTACCGATAAAAAAAATCTGCCAAAATACTGAAAAACGGCCAACCTATTAACCCACTAACGATCCGAAAATCGGCCAATTTTATTTTCGGCCCAGCTATGGCCTGCATTAGTACACATGCATCAATTTTTTTTCTGTCTTTCTTTTCTATCTTAATTTTCATCTTGCATAGATCGTTCATTTAGCAGAGTGTGCTGAGCGACCAGATAACAGCCTGTGTGGATAGCTGTAGAATTGAAAACAGGAGAAGTGTGTCTTCGGTTCTGTAAAGCTCACCATACACTATACAATCTGATTTTACAATCTCCTTTAGATCTACCATCAACTATGTAGTGCAAGGACCTGACTGATTTGATATAGAAAATAAAATTAACTAGTTGCGCTTTCAGTGACATTAATTGTTAATGGCACACCAAAAACCGAAACAAGCACACATTTTGCCATGTGAACGAGTAACAAATGCAGCAAAACGCATGGTAAAAAACATGCAACCCACATCACACCAAAACCTCCCAAGAGCTACTTTGCCACATGTAGCACAGCCCATTGATATCAATGGGTTGCCCTGTGTGTGTCACTGGAAAAACAAGCCAAAAAACATGCGCTCCCACTACACTAGGTGTGAATGAGGCCTGAAGTAAAGTTGGTGCGTTTACACAAGAACAATGAGGTTCCATTCACATCTTTGTGTGTTTTCAAACTCATGGCAGACTGCACAGAAAATGCACGCTTTGCCATGCATTTCAGAAACACACTGCAAATGTGCATCATGTTTGTGTTACCATTACATATTAAAGGCAACCCAAGTGCAGCAAATACATCAAAAACTGTGACAACGCACCATGCTCCACTCCAAAAAAGTTCTGAAGCTTCTCTAGGGAAATTGTCACGTGTAGGTCAGCCCATTGAAGTGAATTGGCTTCCTTAAGTGTGATGAGTTAAAACGCTCCAAAACACCCAAAACAGATGTATGTGGGAATGTGAGTTTTCGCTACATGGAGATGTGAACAGGGCCTGGCAACTGAATGTCTCTGTCCAGCATTGCCATTGGTACAGTGCCTTGAAAAAGTATTCATACCCATTGAAATTTTCCACATTTTGTCATGTTACAACCAAAAATGTAAATGTATTTTTTGGGATGTAATAGACCAACACAAAGTGGCACCTAATTGTGAAGTGGAAGGAAAATGATAAATGGTTTTCAAAATGTTTTACAAATAAATATCTGAAAAGTGCAGTGTGCATTTGTATTCAGCCCCCCCCCCAGTCAATAGTTTGTAGGACCACCTTTCCCTGCAATTACAGCTTAAGTCTTTTTGGGGATGTCTCTACCAGCTTTGCACATCTAGAGAGTGAAATTTGTGCCTATTCTTCTTTGAAAAATAGCTCAAGCTCTGTCAGATTGGATGGAGAGTGTTTGAACAGCAATTTTCAAGTCTTTCCACAGTGGATTTAGGTCTGGACTTTGACTGGGTCATTCTAACACATGAATATGCTTTGATCTAAACCATTCCATTGTAGCTCTGGCTGTATGTTTAGGTTTGTTGTCCTGCTGGAAGGTGAACCTTCGCCCGGTCTAAAGTCTTTTGCAGATTCTAACAGGTTTTATTCAAAGATTGCCCTGTAAATGGTTCCATCCATCTTCCCATCAACTGTGACCAGCTTCCCTGCACATGCTTTTACCATTGTCCTTCCACTTCACAATTATGTGCCACTTTGTGTTGGTCTATCACAGGGTGTAAAATGTAATTTCATTGCGGGCCACATCAGCATTACGGTTGCCCTCAAAGGGCTGACTGTATCTGTAAAACTATATAAATGTTTCTGCTCTTTATCATATTAAATAATTTCCTCTACATTTGATTATTACTAGGTTTAATAATAATACCTTAAGACGTAAGCTGTGAAGGGCAGGTGTAGTCCAGCACAGAGCCCACTTACATTCTTGTAGCAGATGATACAAGTCTGAGAAGGGTCTCACACTGCTGGTATCATCCAAAGGATACTTTATTGAAGACTGCTGAGACAAAAGATGGTTCTGCCATGGTGTTTTGTCTCAGCAGTCTCCAATAAAGTTTCTCATGGATGATACCAGTGGTGTGCAACCCTCCTTTGCAACTGTCATGGAATTGTATTATACTCATAATAATTATAAGCAGATGTCCAGAGTCTCCCGCCATCAGAAGTCAAGAGTCCCCCACCCTCCCTTACATCACAGGGCACCCCTCTTACCTTGTGCCACTGCCGGGAAGAAGCTGGGGGCAGAGCTGCAGGAGAGGTGCGAGGGCCACATGAAATGGCCTGGAGGGGCCTTGTGTTTGACACATGGGCCCTGATTTACTATTGAGCCTAGGCGCATATTCGTGGGTGAACGTCCGATTTTTATGAGCGACCGTCTACTTTTACTCCGCTAAGAGATTTACTATTGAGCAGCGTCCATAAGTAGATGCCCAATCGAATTTACTAACAAGACACACGCCTGGAATCAGACTCACAAAGCAGACTTGGTAATAGGCATGTCTAACACCATGAAAAATCTTTGCAGAGACATGTTCACTTTGAAATTTGCTATGCCAAATATCAGGACTTCACTTTAAACAATATCTGCCATTTCAAAAAAAATAAAAATGTGTTAAAAATAGTTTTTTTCAAGCAAATCAACACAGTAAAAAACTAGACGCCCGTGCAGTGTCTTTGGCCGATATAAATGCGCATGTGCGGAACACATTTTAGACGTTCTCTGTGGGCGTTTGTTTTTTAGCCGCTGCTCAATAGTAAATCTCAGTGTGCATTCCTCTGACAGCCGGCACTCGGTCACGTCTACTGTGTTAAACAAACAGCACTAGGCATATCTTTATGTATTCTAATTTGATTTCCTTAGTTCTAGTGATTCTATTTTTGTTTCTTATCCTTTATAATTATTTCTGTAATGATTGTACTTATTTCGAAGGTCTAGATAATATTTATTTTGACAGCTGAATGTAAAAATAAAGTTCCTCAATAAAAAAAAAAAAACAGCGTGGGTCCCCCCTCTCATCCATACCAAGCCCTTCAGGTCTGGTATGGATATTAAGGGGGAACTCCACGCCGAAATTTAAAAAAAAAAAACAGCAGGGGCAGGGGCTCCCCCCCCAAAGCACCTTGTCCCCATGTTGATGAGGACAAGGGCCTCTTCCCCACAAGCCTGGCCGGTGGTTGTGGGGGTCTGCGGGTGGGGGGCTTATCAGAATCTGGAAGCCCCCTTTAACAAGGGGGCCCCCAGATCCCGGCCCCCCCCCTCTACGTGAATGAGTCTGCGGTACATGGTCCCGCGACTCCTTCACAAAAAAACAAAGTGTAGTGTAAAAAAAACACAGTACAGGGTCTTTGACAAGTCCTTTATTGAAACAATGTCCCCCGAAGTAGATCCAACATCAATCACCATAAAAAGAAAAGAAAAAAAGTTCTGGTCCCATCAGAGGCTTCCAGCCTTCTGAAAAAAAGGCTAGCTGACAGTTCTTAAATAGGTTAGGGGCGGGGCCAGCCGGGGACATCATCCGAGTGACCCCGCCCCATGTCACATGCTTGCTGGCCCTGCCCCTTACCTATTTAAGACCTGTCAGACTGTTTCCTGCATACAGCTAGTCTCAGTGGAGAGACAGGGTGACAGTTCTTAAATAGGTAAGGGGCAGGGCCAGCCGGGGACATCATCCGAGAAACCCCGCCCCATGTGACATCAATGATTTTGGCACTTTTTTTATCAGTAAATTTGGAAAAAATTTTTTTCCAATTTTACTGATAAACAAAATATGCCAAAATCCCCGAAAAATGGCCGACCAATTATCCCACTAACGGAAGAGGCCCTTGTCCCCATTAACATGGGGACAAGGTGCTTTGGGGGGGAGCCCCCCCTGCCCCAAAGCACCCCCCCATGTTGAGGGCATGTGGCCTGGTATGGTTCAGGAGGGGGGGCGCTCGCACGTCCACCCCCCCCTTTCCTGACCTGCCGGGCTGCATGCTCGGATAAGGGTCTGGTATGGATTTTGGGGGGATCCCCAAGCTGTTTTTTATTTAATTTCAACGTGAAGTTACCCCTTAATATCCATACCTGACCCGAAGGGCTTGGTGTGGATGGGAGGGGGGACCCCATGCCGTTTTTTATTTATTATGGTGCTGGTTTTTAAATGTAATTTACCCTCTTTTTTTCTTCACTATAGCTCAGAAATTCACCTGTCACTTCCCCCAGCTAAAAGAGAAAGTTTTCTTGGAATTTATATCCCTAAAGGAAACAATTAGAGATGAGCGAATCGAACTTGACGAAGTGGAATTCGTTTCGAATATTAGGAAAAATTCGATTCGCACCGAATCCGAAAATTAGCATACTTCGGATGCACGAATCAAATTTTTCCCGATCGGCCGATTTTCATCCCTTTTACGGCCGGCAAAAAGTGTCCCTGCAGAGAGCTCCGCTATTTCTGACAGTTCTCTGACAGTTCCTTCACATTTACAGCGGTTGAAACATTGTATCTATTTGTTTCCATTTAGGATACAGATGTTTTTATTCGGAAACAAATAGATACAATGTTTCAACCGCTGTAAATGTGAAGGAACTGTCAGAGAACTGTCAGAAATAGCGGAGCTCTCTGCAGATACACTTTTTGCTGTACTGGAATTCTTCTTCTTTTCATTCTTCTTTTCATTCTTCTTCTTCTTTTCATTCTTCTTCTTCTTTTCATTCTTCTTTTCATTCTTCTTCTTCTTCTTTTCATTCTTCTTCTTCTTCTTTTCATTCTTCTTTTCATTCATTCTTCTTCTTCTTTTCATTCTTCTTCTTCTTTTCATTCTTCTTCTTTTCATTCTTCTTCTTCTTCTTCTTCTCCTTCTTCTTTTCATTCTTCTTTTCATTCTTCTTTTCATTCTACTTCTCCTTCTTCTTCTTCTTCTTCTTCTTCTTCTTTTCATTCTTCTTCTTCTTTTCATTCTTCTTCTCATTCTTCTTCTTCTTTTCATTCTTCTTCTTTTCATTCTTCTTCTTCTTCTTTTCATTCTTCTTTTCATTCTTCTTCTTCTTCTTCTTTTCATTCTTCTTCTTCTTCTTTTCATTCTTCTTTTCATTCTTCTTTTCATTCTTCTTCTTCTTCTTTTCATTCTTCTTCTTCTTCTTCTTCTTCTTCTTCCCCCGTGACTGCCCAAATGAGTGAAGTGTGCGGTGATTCTAAGATCGACGGCACTCATCTGCATGTCATACTGACTGACAGTATTAGTTCTCTTCCCCAGCAGACTCCAAGGCCATTTAAATTAAAGGTACAGTGTTCTGCACTAATATAAAGGCTCTCTGAAGCCTAGAAACCCTTTTAATAAGTTAAATTCGCAGCGAATAAATTCGCATCGAATCAAATTTATTCCGCAAATTCGGCGAATCAGCCGAATCGAATTTTTGAATAATTCGCTCATCTCTAGAAACAATGTTTACTTTGAGTTTATTAAAAAATACAAAGTTTTCTGTAACTTCCAGGAAAGTGACTTCTAAGCTTGTGAACTATAGTGAAGAAAAAAAAAAGGCGGCATTTGCATTTGAAAATCAGTGCCGACATACACTTTGTATTGCAAAAAAAATTATTAACCGAGGCATTATTTTCAATGGATTTTCATTCGTAAACCGAAAATTACGTTAACCGAGGCATTGGTAAACTGAGGTACGCCTGTATTAGTATTGCAATCCTTTGTATTGGGATACATAGAACCAACATACATCTGAATTGGCAACATAGCACAACATTTGTGTCACATTTGAGATATCTGGCTAGTTACACTGACCTTGCCCAGGGACCTATCATTGATTCACACCACAGAAATACAGGCAGGATTAGTGTTCAACAGCTCCGTGGATTAGTGGTTAGCACTGCTGTCTCACAATGCTAGGGTTGTTGGTTTGAATCCCAACCACAGCAATGAATTTGCATGATCTCTGTATGACTACCCTAACATACATGTGCTGGTGGCAGCATCTTTGCTTTCTGTTTAAATTATCCCTAGAATGGGAATTAGAATGAGGCCTTGTCTGTTCAAACACCTTTAAAGCAGCACCTTATGTGAATGTCAAAGGATGGGATAAGATAAGGGCCTGGACTAAGGATTGATTGGATAATGCTGGTTTGCACTCCACCTCCTTTTCGGAAAGTTTGTCAAATCATGAGAAGAGTGAACAAAAGAAATGGATTAAAAAAAAAATTAAATAATGGCATGGAGTCCCCCCCCCCCAAATCCATAACAGACCCTTATCTGAGCATGCAGATACCGCATGCCTTCAAAGATTTATTTCCTTTGTTGAATTGCCTGCTTGGTTCACACTAGATGTGATTGTGAAGTAGAAGGAAAATGATAAATGGTTTTCAAAATGTTTTACAAATAAATATCTGAAAAGTGCAGTGTGCATTTGTATTCAGCCCCCCCCCAGTCAATAGTTTGTAGGACCACCTTTCCCTGCAATTACAGCTTAAGTCTTTTTGGGGATGTCTCTACCAGCTTTGCACATCTAGAGAGTGAAATTTGTGCCTATTCTTCTTTGAAAAATAGCTCAAGCTCTGTCAGATTGGATGGAGAGTGTTTGAACAGCAATTTTCAAGTCTTTCCACAGTGGATTTAGGTCTGGACTTTGACTGGGTCATTCTAACACATGAATATGCTTTGATCTAAACCATTCCATTGTAGCTCTGGCTGTATGTTTAGGTTTGTTGTCCTGCTGGAAGGTGAACCTTCGCCCGGTCTAAAGTCTTTTGCAGATTCTAACAGGTTTTATTCAAAGATTGCCCTGTAAATGGTTCCATCCATCTTCCCATCAACTGTGACCAGCTTCCCTGCACATGCTTTTACCATTGTCCTTCCACTTCACAATTATGTGCCACTTTGTGTTGGTCTATCACAGGGTGTAAAATGTAATTTCATTGCGGGCCACATCAGCATTACGGTTGCCCTCAAAGGGCTGACTGTATCTGTAAAACTATATAAATGTTTCTGCTCTTTATCATATTAAATAATTTCCTCTACATTTGATTATTACTAGGTTTAATAATAATACCTTAAGACGTAAGCTGTGAAGGGCAGGTGTAGTCCAGCACAGAGCCCACTTACATTCTTGTAGCAGATGATACAAGTCTGAGAAGGGTCTCACACTGCTGGTATCATCCAAAGGATACTTTATTGAAGACTGCTGAGACAAAAGATGGTTCTGCCATGGTGTTTTGTCTCAGCAGTCTCCAATAAAGTTTCTCATGGATGATACCAGTGGTGTGCAACCCTCCTTTGCAACTGTCATGGAATTGTATTATACTCATAATAATTATAAGCAGATGTCCAGAGTCTCCCGCCATCAGAAGTCAAGAGTCCCCCACCCTCCCTTACATCACAGGGCACCCCTCTTACCTTGTGCCACTGCCGGGAAGAAGCTGGGGGCAGAGCTGCAGGAGAGGTGCGAGGGCCACATGAAATGGCCTGGAGGGGCCTTGTGTTTGACACATGGGCCCTGATTTACTATTGAGCCTAGGCGCATATTCGTGGGTGAACGTCCGATTTTTATGAGCGACCGTCTACTTTTACTCCGCTAAGAGATTTACTATTGAGCAGCGTCCATAAGTAGATGCCCAATCGAATTTACTAACAAGACACACGCCTGGAATCAGACTCACAAAGCAGACTTGGTAATAGGCATGTCTAACACCATGAAAAATCTTTGCAGAGACATGTTCACTTTGAAATTTGCTATGCCAAATATCAGGACTTCACTTTAAACAATATCTGCCATTTCAAAAAAAATAAAAATGTGTTAAAAATAGTTTTTTTCAAGCAAATCAACACAGTAAAAAACTAGACGCCCGTGCAGTGTCTTTGGCCGATATAAATGCGCATGTGCGGAACACATTTTAGACGTTCTCTGTGGGCGTTTGTTTTTTAGCCGCTGCTCAATAGTAAATCTCAGTGTGCATTCCTCTGACAGCCGGCACTCGGTCACGTCTACTGTGTTAAACAAACAGCACTAGGCATATCTTTATGTATTCTAATTTGATTTCCTTAGTTCTAGTGATTCTATTTTTGTTTCTTATCCTTTATAATTATTTCTGTAATGATTGTACTTATTTCGAAGGTCTAGATAATATTTATTTTGACAGCTGAATGTAAAAATAAAGTTCCTCAATAAAAAAAAAAAAAACAGCGTGGGTCCCCCCTCTCATCCATACCAAGCCCTTCAGGTCTGGTATGGATATTAAGGGGGAACTCCACGCCAAAATTTAAAACAAAAAACAGCGTATGGACCCCCTCAATATCCATAACAGACCATTATCCAAGCATGCAGCCCGGCAGGTCAGGAAAGGGGGGGGGGGCGAGCGAGTGCCCCCCCCCTCCTGAACCATACCAGGCCACATGCCCTCAACATGGGGGGGTGCTTTGGGGCAGGGGGGCTCCCCCCCAAAGCACCTTGTCCCCATGTTGATGAGGACAAGGGCCTCTTCCCCACAAGCCTGGCCGGTGGTTGTGGGGGTCTGCGGGTGGGGGGCTTATCAGAATCTGGAAGCCCCCTTTAACAAGGGGGCCCCCAGATCCCGCCCCCCCCCCCCCACGTGAATGAGTCTGCGGTACGTGGTCCCGCGACTCCTTCACAAAAAAACAAAGTGTAGTGTAAAAAAAACACAGTACAGGGTCTTTGACAAGTCCTTTATTGAAACAATGTCCCCCGAAGTAGATCCAACATCAATCACCAAAAAAAGAAAAGAAAAAAAGTTCTGGTCCCATCGGAGGCTTCCAGCCTTCTGAAAAAAAGGCTAGCTGACAGTTCTTAAATAGGTTAGGGGCGGGGCCAGCCGGGGACATCATCCGAGTGACCCCGCCCCATGTCACATGCTTGCTGGCCCTGCCCCTTACCTATTTAAGACCTGTCAGACTGTCTCCTGCATACAGCTAGTCTCATTGGAGAGACAGGGTGACAGTTCTTAAATAGGTAAGGGGCAGGGCCAGCCGGGGACATCATCCGAGAAACCCCGCCCCATGTGACATCAATGATTTTGGCACTTTTTTTATCAGTAAATTTGGAAAAACAAATTCCAATTTTACTGATAAACAAAATATGCCAAAATCCCCGAAAAATGGATGACCAATTATCCCACTAACGGAAGAGGCCCTTGTCCCCATTAACATGGGGACAAGGTGCTTTGGGGGGGAGCCCCCCCCTGCCCCAAAGCACCCCCCCATGTTGAGGGCATGTGGCCTGATATGGTTCAGGAGGGGGGGCGATCGCACGCCCCCCCCCCTTTCCTGACCTGCCGGGCTGCATGCTCGGATAAGGGTCTGGTATGGATTTTGGGGGAAACCCAAGCTGTTTTTTATTTAATTTTGGCGTGAAGTTACCCCTTAATATCCATACCAGACCCGAAGGGCTTGGTGTGGATGGGAGGGGGGACCCCATGCCGTTTTTTATTTATTATGGTGCTGGTTTTTAAATGTAATTTACCCCTTTTTTTCTTCACTATAGCTCAGAAATTCACCTGTCACTTCCCCCAGCTAAAAGAGAAAGTTTTCTTGGAATTTATATCCCTAAAGGAAACAATGTTTACTTTGAGTTTATTAAAAGATACAAAGTTTTCTGTAACTTCCAGGAAAGTGACTTCTAAGCTTGTGAACTATAGTGAAGAAAAAAAAAAGGCGGCATTTGCATTTGAAAATCAGTGGCGACATACACTTTGTATTGCGAAAAAAATTATTAACAATTGTGTAAACCGAGGCATTATTTTCAATGGATTTTCATTCGTAAACCGAAAATTACGTTAACCGAGGCGTTGGTAAACTGAGGTACGCCTGTATTAGTATTGCAATCCTTTGTATTGGGATACATAGAACCAACATACATCTGAATTGGCAACATAGCACAACATTTGTGTCACATTTGAGATATCTGGCTAGTTACACTGACCTTGCCCAGGGACCGAGCATTGATTCACACCACAGAAATACAGGCAGGAGTAGTGTTCAACAGCTCCGTGGATTAGTGGTTAGCACTGCTGTCTCACAATGCTAGGGTTGTTGGTTTGAATCCCAACCACAGCAATGAATTTGCATGATCTCTGTATGACTACCCTAACATACATGTGCTGGTGGCAGCATCTTTGCTTTCTGTTTAAATTATCCCTAGAATGGGAATTAGAATGAGGCCTTGTCTGTGTTCAAACACCTTTAAAGTAGCACCTTATGTGAATGTCAAAGGATGGGATGAGATAAGGGCCTGGACTAATGATTGATTGGATAATGCTGGTTTGCACTCCACCTCCTTTTGGGAAAGTTTGTCAAACCATGAGAAGAGTGAACGAAATAAATGGATTAAAAAAAAAAAATTAAATAATGGCATGGAGTCCCCCCCCCCCCAATCCATAACAGACCCTTATCTGAGCATGCAGATACCACATGCCTTCAAAGATTTATTTCCTTTCTTGAATTGCCTGCTTGGTTCACACTAGATGTGATTTACAATTGTGCTTTTTGTTGGCAATTTCACCGTGTTTTCGGTAGATTTACCAATGAGTTATTGCGTTTTCAATTGTGTTTTGCATTGCGATTTCTATTGTAGTCTATATGTGAAATCGCTACAAAATGCTGAAAAGTTAGAGGAGAACTACTTTTGAAATTGCTTACGTTAAGGCACTCACATCCACATTCATTAGATCGGATATCAGGTACAATTTCAATTCCCAAATTGCACCTGAAATTGTGCACCCTGGATGCGACTTGGCATGCGATTTGCATGACATGCGACTTGCAAATCGTATGCCAAGTCGCACCCTATTGTCTGCTATTAGAGCAGTCACATGGGTGCGTTTCCGACACTGATTTCTAAAGTAGTACATGTACTACTTTTGTGACAATTTGCATAGATATCTGTATCAGATGTCTTGCAAATCGTAAGGAAATCGACATCTTCACTGTACGTTGCACAATTTCTAATTCGGCTTTGATGTGACTGCGGTGTAAGGCCTTTTTATGTTTTAAATTCCTGAGTGTTTTTCCGATTTATGGGAAATGCCACATACTAGCAAAAGTGATTTGACATTTTCAGTATTGCATGCAAGATGTGGTCATGTAACTGCCTTAACTCATGTAATAATCTGGAGTGAATTGTGCCCATAGGGCCAAGAAATATTGCCAATAGGGTTCCCTTTCACATCCCTGTTCAATGTTCTGTTGTATGCTGCACAGATACACTTCACTGTGGCTTTCTTTCTGACTCTGATTTGTGGGGCCTGTATACCAAGGGTTAACACAGGTGGGAAGAGGATTCATCAGGTGCAAACACTTTCTCTGACCAAATGAATGACAGTGGTGGGTGTGGCCTACCTTATATAAGGAGACTCAGTAGTGGTGATTGTTTGCCTTGTACAGGCACATTATTTCTGCAAGTCCTTGTCTGTGATGGTTTGGGGAGGAAGAGATATTGTGGTGAATTGCCCCAGGCCACACTCATGCTGTGTTTTGATGTGGGCTGTAAATGTTTTGCATGTTCTTCCTTCTAAGGTGTGTTTGTGTGTTATTGTACAATGATTGTGTTTATTATCTTTGCATTGTAATCCTAACACATGTCCATTGCTCTGCTCTTCCAAATTTGCTTTATTTAGAATGAAATGCAGTTTTCAGACAAACATGGTGAGAAATGTATGTGTGGGGGATTTGGGGAGGTGGGAGGTGTTATTTTGGCACGTATGTATTTTTATATTGATATTGCAATCTGCAGCTTCTCTTGTGAATAAGCCCAAGTGGTTCATATTAACCGTTTGTTTCCTGCTGTAACCTGTGAAAGCACAGTTCATTAGAAGTATAATCTTTTAGATTGTAAGCTCTTATGAGCAGGACTGTTCTATTTTAGCAACATCAATCCTGTGGGTTTTTTTTTTCTTTTTTCACCAAGATATTGAATGTAGCTTTTTGTTGCTGTCCAAATAAATGTGGAATGTGTATTTGATCAATAAACATTTGGACTATGTATTTTTGGGGGGGATTATTTCATGCTCTAGTTGAATGTTGCACAGTGGCTAAATGGTTAGCACTTCCACCTGACAGTACTAGGGTCGTTGGTTCAAATCCCAACCACGGCACCATCTGCCTGGAGTTTGCATGTTCTCCCTGTGCCTCCTCTGGGTACTCTGGTTTCCTCCCACACTCTAAAGACATGCTGGTAGGTTGATTGGATCCTGCCAAAATTGGCCCTAGTATATGTATGAATGTAAGTTAGGGCCCTTAGTGTGCCCCTTGAGGGTTAGGGACAGATGTGAATTTACCACATCTATATGTAAAGTGCTGCGTAAATTGACAGCGCTATATAAGTATCTGAAATGTACTAGCACCCCTAACACTTATTTTTGCTAGCTATATAATATGCCCAAATCTTCTTTGTTAGAGCACACATGTGCAAGTATGTCCAAAATAACAAACCAAAAGCCCTCTATTGCACCATAAGACCATGTTATGTACCAACGAATAGGTGTTCAATGTCCATCTAGCTATTCTTTTTCTGCAATCCTCTTAACAGTAATAAATTGGGCCCCCAATTTATGTTGACTTTGGGCCTTTACTGGCAAATATATATTCGCCAATGTCATATACACAGTATAGCTGCAAGCATACATTCACCAATGCCAAACCCACAATAGAACTGCAAACATATATTTGTGAATGTCATATACAGAATGGAGCCCCATGTAAAATTGCTATGGTGCACAAATAAATGCCAAGACGGCTGTTGGAGGAGGCGCTAGAGCAGCTGTCATACCAGAAATACGCCATGATGTTTGCGGAAGGATGTTTGCACACACCCGGAAGTGTTAGTGGGGAGTGTTAGTGGACAGGAGTGTAGTTAGGAGAGTTTAGTGGTAATTTGCAAGTCTATTTTTTAGTTTTGTGAATTGTTCTTTTGTGGAATTCCACACCACATCTGGACATGGCGAGATCGCTGTTTTCCACCAAGGAGCTGATCCTCATTTGCCGGGGAAACATTACTAATAATTGTATTTTCAGTTGAAAACAAGTCCAATTCCTAGATCCATTGAGGTATATAGCAGAGGTTCAAGGTTCTTCCTAACTATACAGGTGGCACAGACACAAGCATACACCCAGGGCCACTGTTAGATATCATGGGGCCCCGTACAGCATACCTGACAGCCCTCCACTGCCAGAGAAAATATCCAAATTATATTTATGGTAAAAATACACTAAAAACATTATTAATGGACCATCCCAACCATATTCCTGTGAAATCTAAATGATAAAACTGTACTGAGTTCATAAATAAAGCTGTGTGTGTAATTGAGGTTTTGGGGCTCATGGGTGCTGTGGCCTGTAGCGTGGGAATCAGTGGTTTGTTTTTGTGGCTATCGCCGTTTGCAGGCAACCTATGTTACACAATGGAAATGCTGCAGGTCATAATTTGACAAGCATATGGGTGCAGGTGTACAGTCCTGAACACAGACAGTGAGCATTCAGGGCCACTTCCCCACGCCTTCACACCTGTCAGATGACAACCTGTGTTCATACAGATGGGGGATCAGCATACTTGGGGGTTATTACGGAGTGGGGGATCATAATACCTGGGGGTTACTACTGAGTAGGGGATCAGCATAACTGTGGGTTACTACTGAGTAGGGGATCAGCATAACTGTGGGTTACTACTGAGTGGGGGATCAGCATACCTGGGGTTTACTACTGAGTGGGGGATCAGCATACCTGGGGTTTACTACTGAGTGGGGGATCAGCATAACTGTGGGTTACTACTGAATAGGGGATCAGCAGAGCTGGAGTTTACTACTGAATTGGGAATCAGCAGAGCTAGGAGTTACTACTGAGTGGGGGATCAGCAGAGCTGGAGTCTACTACTGAATGGGGAAAAAGCAGAGCTGAGGGTTAATACTGAGTGGGGGATCAGCATACCTGGGGGTTACTACTGAGTAAGGGATCAGCATACCTGGGGGTTACTACTAAGTGGGGGATCAGCATACCTGGGGGTTACTACTGAGTGGGGTATCAGCAGAGCTGAGGGTTACTGCTGAGTGGGGGATCAGCATACCTGGGGTTTACTACTGAGTGAGGGATCAGCATACTTGGGGTTTACTACTGAGTGGGGGATCAGCATACCTGGGGTTTACTACTGAGTGGGGGATCAGCATAACTGTGGGTTACTACTGAATAGGGAATCAGCAGAGCTGGAGTTTACTACTGAATTAGGAATCAGCAGAGCTGGAGTCTACTACTGAATGGGGAAACAGCAGAGCTGAGGGTTAATACTGAGTGGGGGATCAGCATACCTGGGGGTTAATACTGAGTGGGGGATCAGCATACCTGGGGGTTACTACTGAGTGGGGGATCAGCAGAGCTGGAGACTACTACTGAATGGGAAAACAGCAGAGCTGAGGGTTAATACTGAGTGGGGGATCAGCATACCTGGGGGTTACTACTGAGTGGGGGATCAGCATAACTGTGGGTTACTACTGAATGGGGGGGAATCAGCAGAGCTGGGGGTTACTACTGAGTGGGGGATCAGCATACCTGGAGTTTACTACTGAATGGGGAATCAGTAGAGCTGGGGTTTACTACTGAATGGGGAATCAGTAGAGCTGGGGTTTACAACTTAGTGTCTCATCAGCAGAGCTGGGAGTACTACTGAGCAGGTTATCTGCTGAACAACAGTATTATTAAGCTAGGGATCTGCTGA
Organism: Staurois parvus; assembly: GCF_062004578.1. Classification (NCBI taxonomy): domain Eukaryota; kingdom Metazoa; phylum Chordata; class Amphibia; order Anura; family Ranidae; genus Staurois; species Staurois parvus. Next base: position 639,275 of record NW_028318400.1, on the reverse strand, counting down.
ACAAGGGTACTAATAAGCTGGGGATCTGATGAACAAGGGTACTAAAAAGCTGGGGATCTGCTGAACAGGGGTAATAATGAACTGGGGATCTACTAAGCCCCTTTAAAACAAATAGAAAATCAATGCACACACAGGGCATTTGCCAAGCTTCATGAAAGCTAAAAAAAATGCATAACCAAAGCATCATTGAAACATCAAAAACACATCAAAAAAGCATGTTGGAGCAGTAGGCGCTTTACTGTGTGTTGAAGCTGAAGCGAGTGTAATTGAGCCCATACTGTCCTAGTGCGACAACACTTACTGTACTACAGTATATCTATGAAGGTATTATGATCCTAGGGCAGGAGGCATTTTAGGATTAAAAAACACCTACCCCTCTTCTCTTCTAAATAGCAAAGGGAGAGGTGTTCTGTAGTCCATGGAGAGAGATGGAAATACTGTAACTTAAAAAAAATGGACTGGAAGCCCAGACGAAGAAACCCAAACTCAATAACATTTTAACCGCTGCAGCCAGAGTGAAAAGTAGATGTATTTGTTATATAAAGTATGAAGTTAGACCATGTAATTTGTAATAGATTTCCCAGCTAGCCAGATCAACTTTTTCTTTAACACAATACTCTGTATTGCCTTTTGCTATCCATGCAGGGAGAGCAAAAGGCAATACAGAGTATTGTGTTAAAGAAAAAGTTGCTCTGGCTAGCTGGGAAATCTATTACAATTTATATGTCCTAAGATGTGTGGGAAGCTAACTTTCTAGCTGCTTTGAAGTTTTGTTCTGGTTTCTGGTGGAGTTAATTGAAATGATTATGGTCATTCACACAGTCTTGTTGCCTCCAGTAGTTCCTTGGGGGATTGGTTCTTCAAAGGCACAAAGCAATCTCCCAGCTGGAAGTGTACATGGCATTTTAACACAAGAAGGTAACACAGTAGGTCTTCTAAATACAATATATACATGCAATATACAGTATCTGCTTAATCAAAGCTAAATGTTTGATAAACAAAATGGCTGTTCCACTTTCCCCCACAGCCCCCAATATTTCTGGCAGTACAAACCGGTATCGTTGACACTTATTAACCAGTTCGGTTCCAGAGCAATTTTTTTTTTCATTTTTCGCATACATGTAAAAATATTAATTTTTGGCAGTAAAATTACTGAAACTTCCAAAACATTATATATTTTCTGAAAGCAGAGGCCCTGTAGAATGAAAAGGTGATAGTTGCAAATGTTTATGTCACATCATATTTGTACAACTGTTTATTAAACGCAAATTTTCAGGAAAAAATATATCATAAAATTAATATGAGTGCAAAAACACAAAATGGAATACCCATTTTTGATTAAGATATAAAAGATTGGGTTGCATCAGCTAAATAGATACAAAACGTTTCATGTCTTAAAATTGCACCCACCCGCAATATTGCCAAAAACTTCAGTGCCTAAAAATCATTATAGGTGACAATTTACAGTAAATGCCTTTACAGCTCATCATTTTAGAGTTAACTAGGAGCTCTCGTGATAGAGTTCTTGTTCTCACTCTGACATTCAAGGCAACATGCCCAGGGGCGTATTTACCACAAGGCAAGCAAGGCATTTGCTTAGGGTGGCATTTTTCGGGGAGCAGCATTGCCCCCCCGGAAGAAGGGATGGAAGAAGGGATACGCAGCATGGAGACCAGTTGGGATCTGAGAGAGGCTGCGGGCTGCTTAATGGTGTATGCAGAGCCTGACTCTTGTTCCTGGGGATGTCCGGAGCTGTGAAGATGAGTGTCTTCTCTCTCTCGCTGGGGTGGGGGTGGGGTGGCAAGTGTATGGGTTGCGGTGATAGTAGAAGGCTCTCTGAGGTGGGCTGGGGTGTTGTTGGTCCATGTCAGACTCTCTACATGGGGGAGGGGGGTGTTGGTCGGTGTCAGGGTCTCTCCGAATGGGGGGTGCGATTTTTGTGTTGCCTAGGGCAGCACAAAACCTAAATACACCACTGGATATGTCACACGTGTTGTGACTGCGGTTTATATAAATTTGTACACCCTGGGTTTGCACTTGCGCTTGCGTTTGCACAGGTGTGTGAGGCGATGGCGGTTACTGCTATTTTTTAAAATAAATTTATTTTTACTTTTTTATTTTCTTTTTTTATTTATTTTTACTCAATTACTATCACAACAGGTTAATTACCCCCTATGTGATAGCATTGAGTAGGTGACGGGTACTCTTTATGGAGACATTTTCTTCAGTCTCACAGCTCTCTCCCTCCCCTACCTGGCGATTGTATTTTCGGGCTCTGCTCAGAGTGGGAGTTCCTGGAAACCACAGGAGGAGGGGGGTGCCAGAAATGAGGGGGGCACCACTCTGCTGGCTCCATGGGGGGCACCACGCTGCTGGCTCCATGACAATGATCAGCAGCTGTGGAGCTGCCACATGACTTCACTTTCAGCTAGTAGCCAGCTGAACAAAAAACACAGACATGTACGTCCAAAGAGCTGAACTGGTTACACAGATATAACAAAATAAATTAAGCCCCTGGTCACATCAAAACCAATTTCAAAATCGGGTGACCTGCCAATTTAAGTTGCGATTTGCATTTGACACAGATGTCTATGCAAATCACAACAAAAGTAGTGCATGCGGCTCTGACCAAGCCGGACCTTCTCTTGTGCTCTCCACATCACCACAGTGGCCAAGTCAAAGGCTTCCCAGAATTGAATGACCCCCTAAATTAGAGTGGTCAAAAGCACGTGTTGTAATGGAAAACCCACTGTTGGGCACTGTTGGTACTGCAATGATAACCAGGGAACTGATAATTAGTGCCCTAATTATCAGTGTAGATGTCCCCTTTCACAGTCGCCAGTTATTGGTAGTATGTTTCTCATGCTGGGACAGCGTAAGGAAAGCTGGACACACCTGATCACATGGTAAAGGGCTGTGATTGGCCCTTTACCATGACTTGTGACTAGCTGTGTGATAAGCGATCACAGAAAGCCCTGGGTGCGCGCCGCAACGGACTTGGGTGGTGCGGTTCTGGGAGGGCATCAATGTTTAGGTGAACACCTTCCCAGAACTGGATGACCGCACTGTAGCCATCACTATAGGCTATAGTGCAGTCAGCAAGTGGTTAAATCCTTATGGGCTCAGAGGCTCTGTGTTTTATTATTATGGAGCTAATGTCAGCAACAACAGATCCTCCAGCACACCCCAGCACCCCTTGCCATTACATACTTTCAGGCTAGGTTCACATCTCCTCATTCCTGCAGGCTGCATTTGAATGGACTCCGGTGCCCCGGGACACGCAGGGAAGAAGTCCCTGCGCTTCTTCAGAAAACACAGCTGGCAAGGGAACCTCAGTTTCTCAGTTGCAATTTCCAGTGCAGGCGGGTGCCATTAGAATTAATGGCACCCGCCCACGGGTCTGCAGTCCTCTGTGTGGGTGGTGCGGCTGCACAGATGTTTGTGCGGATCCGCAGCAACACCACCCGCAGAGTTGTGAACCAGGGGTATGTGCTAGAGGTGCCAAAACTGTGTTCCCCCGCATTCCTTCTGAAAGAAAACCCAGGTCCTCCCACCTTTTATTGAGTCTAATGCATACTCAATTCAAATTGAAAAAAGAGAGCTTTGGCTCAACTATACTTTTGTCATTTTCTATGCTCAATCCAAAGCAGAAACAAAGTTGTGGCTTTAGATATAAAGCTTTCTGTGATCAACACACAAAAAGAATTGCTGTTTCATTATACAAAAAAAAGTATGCAATACGGACACAGGTCAAAAACAGTGAACTTTATGCTACAATATTAAAAGCTCGACCATCCCGTGTGTTTAAGAACTGTGGGTAGATGCATGAATCATGAAAACACAATATCTAAAGTAAATATTTGCAAATCCCCCTAACCCTGCAACTCATCTGCTGTCTAGTTACTGCCTAAACCTTGTTTGATTTGAGGTCAGTGGCTAAGCTGTGAAGCCCATGTCCTGCAGGGTAGGAGGGGGGAATGTGGGGGCAGCAAAAATTACAAAGGCAGCAGCACACTGTGCAGACAGTCTAACTGAGTCCTGCAGCCCTGCACAATGGTGTCCTGGGTGCTGTGTGCGGGTCTAGTCCTCCTTCACATCTCCTGCTCAGTGGAAGCCAAACTGTAAGTAACTTCATTTTGCTTGTGTGATCCAAGAGTTGAATATTCCTCGGTGATATTTCATAGATTCTCAGCTGTTAAACCCTTAAAACTGTTTCACATTTTAAGTATTTGTGAAAAGTTTTGACCTTTTTACCATTTTAAGTTGCTTTTTAGAAGAGTAGTTGTTAGCTGGAATAAATTATAGCTGTGTATGGTTTTTTGTTTTTTTTTACCTTCAGCTGGGCAGAGAATATTAATTTCCTTCCTTGTGTATCAGAAAACTCAGTGATTAAGGGCATCTCCATGACAATGGAGTTTAAGGGCCTGTTTACTTCTCTGCCATTAACCGGCTCCCAGCCATCCTATAGCAGAACTACAGGGGTGCCCCTAGCGAAAGAAAGAAAGAGAAGAATAGCGCAGGGCAGACATGACTAGGTGAAGAGGGAGAAAAGACAGGAAAGGGTTAAGTTAAAGGGGAAGGGTTAAAAAAGATAGTAAGGTTAACTGATTGGTGTTAGTAGGTTTGGGTGGGATCATTCTGAATCTTGGAGGAGTGCTGGGGGGGTCGGACGAGCCAGTGCTGGTTAGCAGCTGAAGAGAGAAGTTCCCGCCCGCCCTCCCCTGGGGTGTTTGTTCTGTTTGGCTTGTTTAGTTTGGTGGCAGTTGTTGGTCTTGGTAGGTTGTTAATGGTTTGTGATGATAAGTGTATGGTTGGGACCCATCTGTGGTATGGTGTGCCCGGGTAAATTCCAGTTAACAGAGGTTTACCTGGAAGGTGGAGGTCTACCTGCGGAAGGTGTGTCCTTGTCTCCGAGTCGGTGCGTTGCAGCTGGAGGCCTAGTAGGAACATTAAGGTTAAGATTCCGCAGGGGGAGATCAATATTGTTTTGTGTGCCTGCCTAGACCAACAACTCATTCCGTAAGTTTATGGAGGTTTCTGTTTTAAGGAATGTTTTCTGTATATTTAACTTAAATTGTTAATAAAAGGCAGTGAAGGCCATTTTACTCCAACAAAGGGTGGTCTCCTTTTATTGGTGGGAGTGTTGGGAAATGGGTTTTTGTTTTGGAAGTTGGGTAAGTATGTTTTGGGGGTGTTAGCATTTGACAACACATCACTTCTACACTAGTCATGCAACACGGCAGCAGGGCTGCACAAAATCACACATATATATACAGTATATAATTTTTTTAATTATTTTTTTTAATAATACACTGTGACCAGAGTGACATTTTATCACAGTAACATTGTACTATGGTAAAATGTAAGTGATCAGTATATATATATATATATTTTAGACATTATTATTGCTTATAACAATGCATTTAATTACTATAAACAAACATTTTACTGAATTAAATCAATTCAGAATCAACAATGGGCCGGTATACAGATCAGTCATGGGCTGTGTCCATCGGTGACAGATGTCAAGGCGGCAATCCTGGAGGACGTCAAATGATGTCCACCTGGATCGACAAAAATATTAAAAAAACTATAGTTTGATGGCCAAGTGGGAACTGGTTAAAATGAGCAGCTTACCGCATGTTACCACAATGCACAAACTGCAGTGCAGAGCCATGCAATATGGATGGTACCCCAATTCACTATCATAGTTGCAGACAATGCACTTGCACTGTATAGCACATAATGACTATCAGTGATGAACTACTCACACCTGGATTAGTTTTGCCAAGGATTCAGCAAACTTGAGTGAAGTTCGAGTGCCAAATCTAAACTCCATGGAAGTCAACAGGAGACGAATGTTAAAGACCAGTTCTGATCATTTTCTAGGCTAATAGGCAAGGGATTATCAAACAAATGTTCTAAAGGGCTGGGTGCTGACCTGGGGGACATGTGCTAAAGCAAAAAAAAAAAAAATGTAAAGACTCTGTTTGGCAGGGAGTAGCAATGTTAGTAATGCTTAAGGTGAAACATTAAAAATGCAAAACTCGTATAGTGAATCCAAAGGTTTTTTTTTGTTAAATAACAAACATGTCTATACTTACCTGCTGTGTGCAGTGGTTTTGCACAGAGCAAACCGGACCCTCCTCTTCTCAGATCCCCCGTAGGCTCTCCTGGCCACTCCCTCCTGTCAGGTGCCCCCACAGCAAGCAGTTTGCTATGGGGCACCTGCTGCTCCATGTATCCATCCACACATGGAGATGCATCTTGGCCCCGCCCCCTCTCTCTTCTCATTGGCTCATTGTCTGTGATTGATAGCAGTGAGAGCCAATGGCTCCCGCTTCTGTCTCAGCCAATGAAAAGAGGGAGTCCTGGGATAGCCGACACTCCAGTGCACATTGCTGGGTCGAGAGGGGGATTAAGTGAGTATTAGGGGGGCTTGGGGGGATGCTGCACAGAAAAGGTTTTTTACCATAGAATGGATGAAGGTAAGAAACCTTGAGCCTTTAGAACCACTTTAAATAACACGTCTGGGGGATGACCTTACCCTGCCTGTGAACTTGCATATCTGTATGATATATACAACCTAATACAGCAAAACTGAGATTTACAAAGAGTGTTACAAATTGTGGTAAATCGTCAGCAAAATGATAGCTCCCAGACACTTTGTTCTGTTAGCAAACAAACACCCAGAATATCCATTCATCCATACCAGTTCCTTATCCTAGATGAGGGTCTACTATAGATGTCTTGCTATTTAAGTCCTGTGCAACTGTATAGAACAATTGTGCACCCAAAACTTAACACAAATTTACAGAAAAATAACCCGCGTAGTGGCAGTTTTATACAATATTGCATGTATACAATATAAACAATAAATGCAAACAAATAAGAATAATACAGCAAAACTACAATGGCATTTTATACATTAGTGGAATAAATTAACAGAAAAAAATAAAAGATTAAGAGGAGGCCCAGCATTTTTGTTCATCACAAGGGATCAAAAATGTAAATTAAAAAAAACTCCTGTGCAACCCAAAAAATTCCTTCACCTCTCCTAAATAAATGTGTTACTGCTGCTCACACTGTGTGTTCCCACATATACATCAAGTGAGATCAGTTAAAAATCAGTGTAAAGTATTGATTCCCATGTACATGATATGGCCATGTTGGACAGTGCAAAATCTTGTGCAGCTGTACATGGTAGCCAATCAGCTTCTAACTTCAGCTTGTTCAGTTAAGCTTTGACAAAAAAAAAATGGAAGCTGATTGGTTTCTATCCAGATTTTGCACTCTCCAGTTTTAGTAAATCAACCCCAATGTGTCTAATCTCCAATGTGTATCGCTACTTCATCACCAGCTTCAACATATACTGTGTGATCCCTTCCACCTTCAATCCAATGCTCTCACCTTACTGATTGACCTAAAGGTTTCAGGTCTAATTAGTGATGGGCCAAACATCTTCCTGTTTGGTTTGCGGTCAAACATTCGAAACTACTGAAAGTTCCACCACAAACTTCAAACAGGGACAATTCAACTAGCTACTAAAATACCACATGAGTTGTATTATTAAGTCATGCAGTATTTTAGTAGTGAACATTTTTTTTCATGTTTCAGCTGTCAGTGGGCTTCCCCACTCACAGGTGAATGTAAAAAAAAGTGTTGGCAGTGCACAGCAATTTAAAAAAAGAAAACAAATTGGGTCCCACCCAAAATGGTGTGGGGGTCCCCACCAAAATCCATACAAGACCCTTATCCGAACATGCATCCTGGTAGGGATGAGTGAGCAACCCCCCTCCTAAACCATACCAGGCCACATGCCCTCTACATGGGGGGGTGCTGCGGGGCAAGGAGGCTCTCCTTCCAAAGTACTTTGTCCCCATGTTGATGGGGACAAGAGCCTCTTCCCCACAACCATAGCCAGTGATTGTGTGGGTCTGTGGGCAGGGGGCTTATTGGAATCTGGAAGCCCCCTTTAACAAGGGGCTCCCAGATCCTGGCCCCTCCATGTGAATAAGTAGAGGGTACGTGGTACTGCTACCCATTCACAAAAAAAAAACCTGTAGTGTAAAAATAACAATAGACAGTCTTTGACAAGTCAAATCACGGTGCCCGCCACCACTGTTGACCCGGAAAAAAAAAATGCTCCGCTCTCGACGCTGGCTCCCGCCGTCTGACAGCTGCACCAGGATGACAGTTCTTAGATAATGTGGCGATGTCACAAGGGGGTGGTGTGACATCATGGGCTCCTTCCTACACATTGCGCTACTATACCACGTGACCTTGTCAGGGGATGGAGCACCGCAACTTTTATATCTGGAGACTGTTTACTTTGTCATTGCAACCTGATGCTCAGTTGAACAATATTGCAGTTGTCCTTTTATTGTAGCCAACACCTTTCTGTATTATGTACACTGCTGTCTAGTGTACTAAAAACTCCAGGCAATTTAAAACAAAATAACTCCCAATCAACATTCCCATTATCCTCACAATCATTATTACAATATAACCACTATTTTTATGCGGGGTTCTCCTTAAAATCCATACCACACACAAAGGACCTGGTTGGGCTTGTGGGAAACCCCCATGCTATTTTTTTGTTGGTTTTAAGTTATCTCTTTTGTGTACATTATACTGTCAGCAGAGAATCCCTGGCTGACAGCAGAGATGAATGGTTGTTAGAATACTGGCGAGTGGCAGTTCCTTAATAACCAGCTATTCACTTCATACATTTGTCAAATGGCTCATGGCTTGACTACAACTTATTTAATAAAAGTATTTATTAATCTTTTTTAGTGAAATTACTTTCAGTTTATGTGGCATTTACCATGTATTTCTTATTATTACCTCATACATTGATAGTGAATTGAGATTTAAAATATAGCATGTGATATTCATTAGTGACTTGAGCCTTTAGAATCGGATCTTTGCTTCATCTCAGAGTGAAGGTCCATGGCAAGTGTTCTGATCTGGTCACACATACGATTATTTTGAGAAAAAAAATCTTGTCTGACATGACATCCTATTAATGAAATTATGATCCTGAAAAACTTACATGCCTAGCCTAAGAGCCTTATGGCAGAAGAGGTTTCCAGAGGGTAATTACAAACAATCCCAAACAAGGCAGCATTAGTACCAGAAACAAACCATTTCCCAGTCGCTTTTGCCTTCCTCCCAGCTTTCTGATGAGTGAAAGTAAGACGCCTTTTAGAATAAAACATATCTAGACCTCAAAACAAAACTTTTATATATTTCAGCTTACTAGTCCTAAAATGAGGTTGAGTCATATTTTGATTTTTTATTAAATTCTAATTATCCTGTGAAATACATACCTCCTGTCCCTGGATGACTACACTCACTTGACGATGGATATGGGACATTTGTTTTCTATTTTTTATCAAAGGACTATATCTCTTGAGGAAGCTGTGGATGCCACCAAGTCTGGACTTTAAATATGTCTGCCATTGTGTATTTCTATTACATGGGGGGTTGATAAGATTAGAAGTTTTAATAAGAAATATAAAAAAACATTTTCAATCTGTTCAGCTCACCAGGGCCTGGTATAGACTGTAGGGGGGATCCACACACCTTTTTTAAAATTAAAGGATAAGTTCACCATTCATACCCATGTTACACCCATATTCAGGGTGTAACATGTAACATGTTATGAATAGACCAGCCCCCATCCCCCCCGCTTCCCCACTTTGACATCCTGTACAGACAAGCAGATATACTGACAGATCTGCAGGAGACCTGTATGGCACCCATGATTTGCTGATTGCTGGTGCAATGCTTTACAGGCTTCTGCAACAAAAAAAAAATAAATGCACATTTTTTTTAACTGCAAAAAGTGTGCATGTAATATTTTTTGTCAAAAGGTGAACTTATCCTTTAAGGAAGCAGCGGGTACTAACCACCTAAAAGCACTATTTTACCACTATTTTCAAATAATAATGAATCAGCAGCAATCCCGGAGGTAGCACATCCTGTATATCTTGAGAGTTAAAACATACTGAAACCCAAATACAAAAATGTAATATATTGCAGCCTACCATACCTTAAATGTGGTGGCTGCTTTAGTTTTCTGCTTTAAGGCTTTTTCCCCTTTTTCTTTACCTAGTGATCCAGCCAGTAACATGTGGTTAGATGCCTACATTATGTTATGTTATTACTGTCACTGGGGTTTGTTTGTGTAATTGCTGGCTGATGCATTAAAGGGTGAAATAGTTTTTGTGACATGTCTTCCCCTGTAAGTGCGCGTCACTTACCTTCTTATAGGCTATATATGCAGGGGAAGCTGGTGTTGTCCGATATGGGAGCAGTATAGTAAGGACCTATTTACTGTGTAAACTGTGTTACCTGCAGCACCACCCTTGAACTTGAATGGAGTTTATTTGTGTGGACTTTCCTAACTAAAGGTATGGGCTGCACCACTTGGGAAACAGTACAATCACAGCACAGCCAAATCAATGCACAGCCAAATGTAGTGTACAATACAGCCAATCGTAGCACACCAAATCAATGCACAGCCAAATGCAGTGTATAGCACAGCCAATCACAGCACAGCCAAATGCAGTGTACAGTACAACCAATCACAGCAGAGTCAAGTCAATACACAGCCAAATATGGTGTACAGTACAGCCAATTGCAGCACAGCCAGGGGCGGACTGACCATTCGAGCACTCGGGCACTGCCCAAGGGCCCGAGGTCAGTAGGGGGTCCCATGAAATGCCCCTGGTACCTTTTTTATAGGCTTTTTTGAGTGTGGGCAAGGACACAGGGGCTCCATGATCCCCTATTGCCCGGGGGCGCCATGAGTTGTCAGTCCGCCCCTGAGCACAGCCATATCAATACACAGCCAAATGCAGTGTACAGTACAGCCAAATCAATACACAACCAAATGTAGTGTACAGTACAGCCAATCACAGCACACCAAATCAATGCACAGCCAAATGCAGTGCATAGTACAGCCAATCGCAGCACACCAAATCAATGCACAGCCAAATGCAGTGCACAGTACAGCCAATCGCAGAACAGCCAACTGCAGTGTACAGTACAGCCAATCGCAGAACAGCCATATCAATACACAGCCAAATACAATGTACAGTACAGCCAATCACAGAACAGCCAAATGCAGTGTACAGTACAGCCGTTAGTGTGAAGGAACTATTCCATGACAATGTACTACCTCATTTGTATTCTGCACACTGATCCAGTAAACTGAGTTCTTGTAAAAAGAAGATGCTGCCTTGTGTCTGTAGCTCCCCAGTCCAAACCTGGGGGCTATTATGCAAATCTAGTGTTTGGCTTGGTTGTGGCTGGCTCAAACTGATTATAGTTTCTTATCTGGCTTTCCCCTAACCTTGGTTTGAGTTGTGCATTTCTCACTGTCTTCATTAGGTGTCTCTGGTACCACAGGCCATAGTATGAGATTGCACAACTAAACTGCGTTATGAATGTTTATATATCTTCCAGACAGCCCAGTAGGAGGTTCTATGGCCACTGGTGCATTCTGGGAGAAGGTGTATATATATATATATATATTTATATATATATATTTGGGGTGGGCCATGTGTTCACTCTCTTGCCTCAGTCTGAGGCCTGAGGAGCTGCTGCTGGAGAGAACTCTGTGTTGCCCCCAGAAGCCTGTCTGGGTGGAGAGTGAGTGGAGAGAAAGAGAAGCAGCCAGCTGATAGAGGAAGTGGTGGGGCCGGCTGGTGATGAAGAAGCTGGTAGTGTGGGGTAGCTTAATACTTCATGCACCTCACTTAGTGACAGGGTCTCAATATTGGAGCCCGCTGCCTTACAGAGCCCTCCTATGGATTAAGCCTGGAGGCCACGATGTGTGAAGCCTTGCAAAGTGAAGTATGGTGGATTCCTTCTGTTCCTATGGGCAGAATATAGTTAACAATGCAGTGTGTCAAGTCAAGACAAGCTGGTGGAGTTAACGTGGTTGTAAACCTCAGACATGAAAAGAATGGAGAAAGGGGAGGGGCCTCCAGCAGATTGATAGCCTCAGCTCTTTTCCTGTGAGCTGTATGGAGGGGGTTGTGTCTCTTCCCTCCAATCAGCTCTCAGAGCTCTCCTCACTGAGCTCTGCAGTGTGTAATTTCAGCTCTATGCCCCCTTTTTTCTGAACTCTCAGACAAACTTTACAATTTCAGCACTTTGAATGGATGTAGAGAAGAGAAGTCTGCAGATAGACAGGTAAAACCTATGTAAAAGGATTTGTTTAATCTTTGTGTGTCACCTGAAGCCAGTCACTTCACTGGGTATATGTAAGGGTTTATAACCACTTTAATTAAGCGCTTTGTGCTACTTTCTCACAAATGAGTTTGTAGTCCTGTGTCTGGGCAGCTTGGAATAGGTGGCGAGGAGAGGAGACACGGTCCTTCTGTGAGTGTGTAAGGCCTTGAAGATTAATGTGGCCTCTGATCTGAGTTTGGAACCAACCCACACTGAAGAGGAGTCAATGGTGAGTGATCATAGTTAGTAGCACTCCCGAGGTGCCCCTAGGAGGTGACCTGCTAACAAACACCTTTCCTGTCTTAGGGTGGCTCTTCTATCTATGGCGGAGCAACAAAGACACCCGTAGACAGCAGCACTCTCTACAGAGTGGTGTTAGATGGACTAGCAGATTTAGATGGACTTTACACATGTGACTAACAAATTAAAGCTGAATTTCAGCTAACACTTAAGGAGTTACAGAAAGAGTTGTTTTTCTTCTGGGTATCTGCAGGAATAAAAGCTGACCATTGTAAGCACCCCTGTCAGTGGTAACTGTTTTATCTCAACCCTTTAAGAGACACTGTCTGGATAGCTTGATCTGTTAAAGAAAGTTGAAAAATACCAGACAAACTAGCTGGATCATCAGGTGAAAAAAAGGAAAAAAAGAAAATTAATATAGCCACCACATGTAGGTATTGGTAAGTTGTAATATATTACTTATTTTAAGGGGGGGGTTAGATATGCTTTAACTATTTGTTACACTGAACATAAAAAATGCAAAAAAGTTCTGCTTTAAGATGTTTCAAAATCCCTAGTGTGAGAAGCTCTGAGGTCATTCAAGAAAAGTCCAAGCCAAGTTTACAGGACAAGGTCACACAGGAGTTTTTCATACCGGTGATCACATTGCACTGATACACAGCAGTAATGCGTAGGGAAGCCATGTCCTATGATAAATTTGACCTGCTTATGGGACCTACCCTCAGAGATTAGAAGGTTGGAGGTCAGTTTACATTGTACAGGTTATGCTGCAGCCATGTAAACCATGTACGTGCAGGGCTAAATCAGTCTTTGTTTTTTAAACACAGTTGGCTTGTGCAGAAAGGTCAGATAGGTGGAGGACTTGCAGGCCAAGAGATTTGGGGAGGAAAACAGTGATGTATGTGCTTCAAATTAAAGGACATTTAGGGCCTGTGTTAATGAGCATTTGTTAATTTCCTGCAACTTTTTTCCATTCCTATACAAGTCTACAGCAATGCAAAGAGCAAACAATCCACTCCAGGCGAGTGCCGAATCTGCATAACCCCTTCACAGACACGCAGGTACTGGCCCAATCCATGATCACAGATGCAATGGAAAAACAGAATAACACAATTTTAGGTGGCTAATTTTGATATTCTTTAAAAGTAAGGAAAGCTTCACTAGAGACTGCCCAAACAACCAAATGATCACTGACATGGTGGAAACTTGTGTTTACCCCTTACGCAGGTGGTCAGACACTATAGCTGGCTTCTGTGTTCTTAAACTATAGCAGCCCCCTTTCCCATAAGGCTAGCAGGCCTACTTATACCCGGTTGCCCCAAGGATTTATAGGCAATGATATAGTGTCTGGCTACCATGCTAGGGCAGGCGCAAACTGAGTACAGCAAACAGGTGCTTGCGGTTGGCAGACAGGCAGAGTAGTACAATGATAGTCCAGGTACAAGGCAGGCAAGGTTCAGAATAGTTAGGGTCAAATCTGTAGTCAAAAGACAGGCAGAGTTCAGAGTGTAGTCGAAATCCGATCTGAGGTCACCAATGAGGGATTCCAAACTAGCAGGCACAGGAAAAAAGAAGATAAACAGGGAGCTTGGAGCATAAGTTACAAACACAATATCACAAGCATGAGACTGCAGGCTTGGCTGGTTTAAATCATGTTTGGTCTCCACCCAGAGACTGGCCACATCAATTGCCTCGTAGGTGGAGAGACAGACAGGGAGAATGAATCACAACCAAAACCAGGATGCTGGAATGAGACCAGCATCTGTGATGGAGCAGGAGAAATACACACACTTGACATAACTATACCAAAATATATCATATCCAGGGGCATTTCTATCCCACGAAACGTAATTGCTCTTTCTTGAATTATTCAAACTAAAATCTGAATGATTTTGGGAAGCTACACAAACACATTTGGAAACTGGGAATGCTATACAGAAAAAATGTTGTGGAATTCTTTGCATATCTCCCTTTGTGGTTTCTAATATTCACTCTACTCTCCTCAGGCACTATGCGGTCATCTTTCCCTCCGAAATTCGCTCCCAACATTCTGAAAATATATGTATACACCTGGAGGGGGCTCAGGAGGATAGCAGAATACAGATCTCTTTAGAGATGGAAAGAAAGAATACAAACCTTGTAGAGAAGATCTTCAAACAGGACTCAGCATTCGTCTGTATTCCAATTCAGGTAACAAAGTCCACATCTATAACATGCTTAACACTCATCTCGGGGCAACAACCCCCCCCCCCCCACACCTTCTTCCACTCCACTCAGCAACTTTTAAATTAGGATGTAAAACTTCCTATTACCCAACTAAGTCTGCTGGCACATCTCCCTTATTGGCACCTGTTCCAGAAGAGAGACTAGTGATCCAGCTCAGCAGTCTTTGCCTGTGGCCAATTGGTTCCCTCATCCTGACATCGTCTCACCACTTCAGTTGTTGTCTGTGAGGATCCCTGCCAATGGACAGCCAATGGGAAGAGTCCACATCACCCAAACAGTGACGTGGGCTCCCGAAGAACCACCCCCCCGATCTGCAATCCAGAAGAGATAAAACTCAGGACCAACATGTTACATGAAAGCAGAATTATTTAAGCAAAATGGATTTTTAGATTAGGATTTTTTTTATAATATGGTGATTAGCTGGGGGGAGAATAGTCTATATATGACATACTGATTATAAGAGAGTAAAGATATAGGACAGATTGTGAGAGAAAAGAAAAAGGAAGAAGAAGCAGTGGGGGCTTAGGAGGTAGAGAGGAAGAGGGAAGGATGGTGAAGGGGGAGGTTTTAGAACTATGGAGAAGTTTGGGAAGGGATAGGAGCTGAATGGAAAGTGGTCTTCATTCACTACCCACCTGCACATTGGGTCTTTTCCTTTATCTTTTTAGGTATCCTAGCTTTGCCTAAAAGCATCTTGTATTTCTGAGTTTGCAAATTCCATTCATTAGTACATGATCCTAAGAAATTTATTTGTGCTTTCAAGTCTTCCATTTCTTTGATCTCATTGATTCTGTGCTGCCACATAGAGATAGGAGTATTTTCTTCCAGGTATTAGGGGGTAAGCTCACTCAAGCTGCATTAGCCACATGTATTATAATTGGTTTTTGGTACATTTATCTTGGCACGTAATTCAAATATAGAAAAAAGAAGACCGGTTCATCCAGCATTGTGTATTCAGTAACTTTCTGCTTTATGGTAATGACTTTTGTCCAGAAATTTATGATTTTTTTAATAGAAAGTAGAAAATGTGAAGCAGTTTCCTGTCTGTATGTCCACATAACCAGCACGTATCTGGACAGGTTGCATATTCTCCTCTATGCCAGAAATCAGGCAGAGAATGGGAATGCCAACATTGAGTTTTATTGAGCTATTTAGCAAGTATTTTATGTTGTCCTAACATTTTTCAGGTACTTTGTGGTGGAGGAGCTGCTTGTTCATACCCAAAAAGGCAGAAAGTAAAGTCTTGACACAGGACACTGATGTCTCTGAATACTGGCTATGTTATGGCTGTTTAAATGGATCACATCAATAATATACAGTGGTGCAAAAAAGTATTTAGTCAGCCACCAATTGTGCAAGTTCTCCCACTTAAAAAGATGAGAGAGGCCTGTAATTGGCATCATAGGTAGACCTCAACTATGAGAGACAAAATGAGAAAACAAATCCAGACAATCACATTGGCTGATTTGGAAAGAATTTATTTGCAAATTATGGTGGAAAATAAGTATTTGGTCACCTACAAACAAGCAAGATTTCTGGCTCTCACAGATCTGTACCTTCTTCTTTAAGAGGCTCCTCTGTCCTGCACTCATTACATGTATCAATGGCACCTGTTTGAACTTGTTATCAGTATAAAAGACACCTGTCCACAACCTCAAACAGTCACACTCCAAACTCCACTATGGTGAAGACCAAAGAGCTGTCGAAGGACACTAGAAACAAAATTGTAGACCTGCACCAGGCTGGGAAGACTGAATCTGCAATAGGCAAGCAGCTTGGTGTGAACAAATCAACTGTGGGAGCAATAAATAGAAAATGGAAGACATACAAGACCACTGATAATATCCCTCAATCTGGGGCTCCACGCAAGATCTTACCCCGTGGGGTCAAAATGATCACAAGAACGGTGAGCAAAAATCCCAGGACCACACGGGGGGACCTAGTGAATGACCTGCAGAGAGCTGGGACCAACGTAACAAAGGCTACCATCAGTAACACACTACGCCGCCAGGGACTCAGATCCTGCAGTGCCAGACGTGTCCCCCTGCTTAAGCCAGTACATGTCCGGGCCCGTCTGAAGTTTGCTAGAGAGCGTTGATGATCCAGAAGAGGATTGGGAGAATGTCATATGGTCAGATGAAACCAAAATAGAACTGTTTGGTAGAAACACAACTGGTCTTGTTTGGAGGAGAGAGAATGCTGATTTGCATCCAAAGAACACCATACCTACTGTGAAGCATGGGGGTGGCAACATCATGCTTTGGGGCTGTTTCTCCGCAAAGGGACCAGGACAACTGATCCATGTACAGGACAGAATGAATGGGGCCATGCATCGTGAGATTTTGAGTGCAAACCTCCTTCCATCAGCAAGGGCATTGAAGATGAAACGTGGCTGGGTCTTCCAACATGACAATGATCCCAAACATACCACCCGGGCAATGTAGGAGTGGCTTCGTAAGAAGCATTTCAAGGTCCTGGAGTGGCCTAGCTAGTCTCCAGATCTCAACCCCATAGAAAACCTTTGGAGGGAGTTGAAAGTACGTGTTGCCCAGCGACAGCCCCAAAACATCACTGCTCTAGAGGAGATCTGCATGGAGGAATGGGCCAACATAACAGCAACAGTGTGTGCCAACCTTGTGAAGACTTACAGGAAACGTTTGACCTCTGTCATTGCCAACAAAGGATATATAACAAAGTATTGAGATGAACTTTTGATATTGACCAAATACTTATTTTCCACCATAATTTGCAAATAAATTCTTTCCAAATCAGCCAATGTGATTGTCTGGATTTTTTTTCTCATTTTGTCTCTCATAGTTGAGGTCTACCTATGATGCCAATTACAGGCCTCTCTCATCTTTTTAAGTGGGAGAACTTGCACAATTGGTGGCTGACTAAATACTTTACTAATACCACTGTATCTGTATATTTAGCAGTGTGCCAGACTTCCACTTTAGAGCAGCTTTCACCTTTGGATAAGTAGAGTTGATTTACTAAAGGCAAATGGGCTGTTCACTTGCAAGGGAATTTGCCCTAGAGCTAAGTGAATGTTATATAATTTTACTTTGCAAATAATTACATTTTTGCTTGAACATGATTGATGATGAAAGTCAGCAGTCACCTCATTCGCTAAGCTCTAGTATTATTCTCTTTTAAAATGCAACTTTCTTTCCAAAATGAACAGGATAATGCCTTTAGTTAATCAGCCCCATAGACACTTGAACATCTGTGCGGTCTTTGCAATGTAATGTTTATGCTTCTTGCTCAGGTTCCCATGCCTGAACAGATGGAAGTGGTTGGCACGTTGAGCATCTCCATAGCAAATGCAGGGCAAACTATAGTGAAAAGCAGTAACGTTCTGGTGAAGAAGACGAAATCCAGCCTCTTGGTTCAATCAGACAAGGCCGTGTACAAGCCGGGACAAACTGGTAACTGCTTAGTCTATAAACAGCTCTGCTGGCAAATTATAAATTCATATTTGTTTTTGAAAAGCAATTTTAGACAATAAGTAAAATCAACCAGAATTAGTAACATTTAGGAAATACTGGAAGTGACCTAATTACAAACTACACATTATAAAGTTAGTAAAGGTATGGTCAAACTACTGTAAAGAAAACAATCACATACGAGATGTAGGCTGCCCATACCAAAATAATAGGGCTCTTTTTTTTCTATGTCCCCCCTGGAACTATTCGTAAATACCTGCTGACTTTGCCATTGGACATTTAGTCCTCATGCACACTTGATGTTTTTACAGCTGCTGTTTTTGGCTTTTGATGGTTTTTTTCTACAGCTAGTAAACCCCCCAGCATGTTATCCTATGTGTCACACACAGACTGTAATCAACTTTTTTTGGCTGGAAAAAAACCCAGGACTAGTGGGTTTCCAGAGGAGCTTTTTAGCTGTAACAATGCAGAAAAACGCAGTAAAATGACGCAAACCGGTGTTTTTGGACTTTTTTTTGACAAAATTTAATTTTTTTTTGCTTAAAAAAACGCTATAATTGCAAATGCGGCACAATGACACTAAACGCGGCAAAACGCCGCTAAACACTAATGCAAAAACACTAAAAAACCCTGAAAAACTCACGTTTTACACAGCTAAAGTTACCAGCGTTATCAAAACATCCAGTGTGCATGAGGACTTAAAATGCCTTGAAATGCCTGTTTTGCACTCTGAAAGGAAAACGTTTTTAGATGGAGGCCCTATGCTCCACATTTAAAGCTCAGGTGGCCAGACCATTTTTGCAACTTTTCCATTGTTTTTTTAATTTTGAACACTTTCAGAGTTTGTTTATGACCCCCCCCCCCCCCCAAACTATACATTTTATGAAACAATAGGACCAGTAGAATAAATAGAAAGTGTTACTTATTATTTAGGCCCTGTGATATTTGCGCAAATGTTAATCAACTCAATACTTTTGTTAATAATACACTAATCATTATTAGTGGACACATTCACTGCATTGACTCTTTCTAAGGCCTTATGCACACTGCTGCCCCCAAACGTGAGTTCAGGAGCTTTTGCCATTTTTTTTGTGCCAAAGCCCCTGAACTCAACTCAATAAAAGCCTATGGAGTTTATTTACTAAAGTTGGAGTGTGCAAAACCAGGCTTGCTTCTGCATAGAAACCAATCAGCTTCCAGGTTTTATTGCCAAAGCTTGATTGAACAAGCTAAAGTTAGAAGCTGATTGGTTATTATGCAGAAGTGCAGGCACACATAGGCTTTTACCAGAGTTTAGGAGCAGTAGAGTTTAGGGGCAATAAAATGTTCCTCTACTGAACGCAGAAGGATCACCTTCAGGAGTAGACCGTTTTGGCCCCAAAATGCCAAACGCAGCAAAAACACATGTAAATGAGCCTAAACGTTAGCCATGTTTAGCTCTTGGGCATTTACTCATTTCAATCACTACTCTGGCCAATTAAATTAATAAACATCCGAGAGCTCCACAATACTGCATTTTCATGCTTTTTTGCCATATTTAGCGTTTTTCTGCTGCCAGGAAAGCAAACATCTAGGGGAGATTTAGTGTTCATGTAGCCTAACTGCTGAATATCTATTAAGATATCAGCCACAAGAAGATGCATTGTTTTTATTGAATTAATCAACTTGTAGACTTGCAGACTTTTTGAAGATCTAAGATTCATACATAATGTAGATACATAGAAATATCTAGTACATTAATAAAAAAAAAAACTTTAATATTGGAAAGGAAGCATAAAAACAATATATTATATCATCTTTTGCAGTAAAGTTCAGAATTCTATCTATAAATGAAGATCTTCAACCCAGAGACATTGTGGTAAGTGAGTAAGGTTTTTTTTTTTTTAATTCGTCCGAGAAATAGTAGCAACCTGTATGTAGAAGAAAATGGTAAAAATAACTGACAGCAGAAGCAGCCATCACCTCTTGCTGAAACTAGTTTCATAAACACAGGCCCAAATAACACAGGACTGCAATACATTATGCTGGGAAAGGTGTCTACATCAAATTTCAACAATTAGTGATGTCCTACCCTAAGGCAACTCTTCCTGCAACCCGAACACTAACTATTCTGAGCTTCATAGGAGTTCAGCTTCTGTTTTTTCCAGACACTGCATTCCCCAATACTTTCAGGTGTCTTATGTCATAAGTCCATTATATTGTGAAGTGTGCTTATACTTAATGTTCTGCAAAGTCAGAATTTATTTGGGACATCTTGAGGCTATGAAGATGCAACAGATGCACATTGAACATAATCTCTACTGTCGAAACAACTTGGCTGGTGTCTGCTGTTGCCAATGGTTCATTATTATGAGTTTCTACTACAGATGTACTTTAAAGAGGCCCTGTTGCCACCTGCTACTCTGAAAACTACAGAAAACCAAGGAATCTGTATTGGAAGTACTTATTAAAACCCTCCTGGCTGTAATGATTTGACTACATTCTGCATAGCCATATTTATATGGAAATATTCATTGTTGCAATGTGTCACATCCTCAAAATGCTCAATGCAAAAGAAAACACTTGTGGAAGGGACTTTATAGGCACAAACAATAATGAAGCAACCAGGGGCGGACTGACCATTTGGAAACTCAGGCACTGCCCGAGGGTCCGGGGTCAGTAGGGGGCCCAATGAGATGCCCCTGGTACCTATTTTATAGGCTTTTTTGAGTTTGGGCAAGGACACAGGGGCCACATGATCCCCTATTGCCCGGGGGCCCCATGAGTTGTCAGTCCGCCCCTGGAAGCAACACACACTCACAAAGGTACAGTATAATATGTATTACAAATATTATACAAAATAGTTTAACAAAGTCTACAGAGTACTCACTACCTCATAAGTCTCTGGCCTTTACTAAATATCTCTGGCCGCCCAAATGGAAGAAAAATATATTTTAAAAATATTCTTCCCAAATATATTGCCATATACTGTATTTGAAATACTAAAATTTTCCATATTCAATATAATTAAAAATATATTTATATATATATATATATATATATATATATATATATATATATTGCATGTTGAAATGCATTTTTCTTAGAAAATATATGAAAAATATTTAAAAGAAATACATTTCAAATATACTGTATGTCTTAAAAAATACAAATCTACATTTTTGGATTGTATTTACAAGTATATGTAAAAATATATGTTAAAATGACTTTTTTTATATGTTAAAAAAAATCTGAAGAATATATTTAAAAATGATATATTTTTTAAATATATTCTTTAGATTCAAATATATTGAATATGGCCAACATTGTAGTATTTCAAATATATGGCAATATATTTGGGAACAATATTTCAAATATATTTTTCTTCCATGTGGGTGTGTGGTCTACAGAGTATTCACAAAAAATGTCTAGTTGTAATGTACCATTACAATGTCAGATTTATCTTAATGTGTTTTTGTCAAACAATTTTGTATAATAAAATTTGTATAATATTTTTATTCTGTACCTTTGTGAGTGTGTGTGTTGCTTCATTATTGTTTGTGCCTACACAAGTGTTTTTTTTTTTGTATTGTGCATTCTGCATATATATCTTTGTGGCAATCATAGTGCAAAATTGACACTTCCAGGAGTGTCGGGTTGAGAGCCTTTCAGGTTAATCACATTGCCACTTTCCCAACCCCTGCATCACCACAGTGTTTAACTACTTCCTGACCCCCTATAGCAAAACTATTGCTACAGGATGGCAGGGCTGCGCAAAATCCCGTATATAAATGTAATTTTGCATTTCCGGGTAGGGGGCACACACACCACTGCACCTGACCACCCTACCCAGGTCGCCATTGGCGTCTATAGCTGTCGATCACCGGGTCCCTGCCAGAGATTCCACACCGGCACCTGGCAATCACCGAGGAACACTGACAGGGGAGAGGTCTGTATGTAAACAATAATATTCACCTTAATGTCATAACAGAGGAAAAGGGGGCACTCTATACATCTGGAGGAAAAGAGATTAAATCTCCAAATATAGAAAAGTGTCTTCACAGGAAGACCTGAGAAATGTGGAATAGACTCCCTCAAGAGTTGGTTCTGGCCAGCTCAGTAGATTGCTTTAAAAAAGACCTGGATTCTTTCCAAGATACACAGAATATAACTGAATACCAACATGTAGGTAAAGTTAATCCAGGGAATATCGGATTGCCTCTCTGGGGATCAGGAAGGAATTTTTCATGCTTTGCTGGATTTTTTTTGCCTTCCTCTGGATCAATTGTGGGTACAGGAATATAATATTTATTTATTTATTTATTTATGTTTATGGTTGAACAGGATGGACCTTTGTCTTTTTTTTAGCCAGACTATGTACTATATTAGAATCGGTTAGAAAAATGTTTGTAATTGGGTGAACATTGTCTTAATCTTGAGTCAAAACATTTATAAATAGATTCATAGGATTTATTTACATACATTTAGCAAATAACTTTAAAATTAAAAAAATTTAAATAGTTTAAAATTGAATTACTGAAAAACATTTTCATGAATATTACAACAATAAAATCATTTACCATCAAAAGCTAATGCATATACAAGTTAACATTTGTTATATTTTCAAAATTTTGAATATCTTTCTTTTGTCTTTCTTTTTTAGCTTCCAGTCATAGAACTGCAGGTAAACATTTGGCTTTAATGGATTTTAAGTATTTCAATATGTTACATTGAAGTTATTTTCTAATTTGTGCTTGCTTATTTTCCAAGAAAGCTTGCATTTGATGTAGTCAGTACAATTGTTCTTTATCTTCTCAATGTTTGTGTCAGAGCTGCATAGTCCTAGTTGTTTGTAAAAGGTGCAATAACCAACATGGTTACATGGTTACCCACAACAACCAATACTAAATCAGCTTAAAGCAATTACTTTCTTTTAAGTTAAATGTCATGGTCCTTTAATACCATTTATTCATTGTCAGTGAGGCATCTGTAGCACACAAATGAAAAAAAAAAAGATGACCCCCCCCTTCCCCAAATAACGCTTATGGGAAATTCCACCAATATGTAATTTGTATGTGGAATCCCACAAACCAGGATGGAATTTCTGTAGAATGATCTAATTGCAGGAAGGTGACTACCACTGCTGCATCATCCTTGAAAATGCCAAAAATTAACCAAAACGGGGGGTAATTAGCATCAGTCACTTATCATCTCTTTGTGCAAGGCATAGTGAAAGCCAGTTTGTTTGTAAACCATTCTAGTTTGATTACTATTATGTGATCTCAGAACTGTAAACCATGTTGATTTGTTCCAATATGGTAGTGTGAGGCCAAGAGCAATCAGGACAGCATGGTCTTAGAACTGGGAGTTTTAAATAGAATGTAAATTAACATCCTCTCACCACAAGGCACCATTTCTGTTAATCTAGAGATTGCCATTACGAAGCATTTAAAGTAACCCATGTCTCCTTTTAAGGACCCTGAAAAGAATCGTGTTGGTCAGTGGCTGAACGTAAGCCTCAGTCAAGGAATGGCTGAGCTCTCCTTTCCACTCTCCTCTGAGCCTCCACTGGGAGAATACTCCATCCGGGTGAAGGATACAGTTCATACCATCTCCGTGGAGGAATATGGTGAGAATTGTTCCTACAACTCTGTGTATACAGTATTACTATTGGGTTATGTCATTTATCTTTAGAGATCAGTGGATTATTAAAACCTTGCTCCGCTGGTGATTCTAAAGTTTGACAATCTCAAACCAGAGTCAAATCTCAGCCCTGTGAATCTCAAATATACTAGATGGGCTATTAAGCATTTTAACAGCTTTCTTTGTATGGAAGTATGCTGTATTGTAATTTTAATGTATGTTACTAAAAATGAGGACGTTATAATACGAGCAAGAAATGTTTAATTCATAAAGAAATGAGAGGCTACCAAAATAAGCGAGAAATATGTATGTTAAAAACAAATGTGGGTCTTCCAACAAAAGCAAGAATTATTTATGTCATAAAGGAATCATTGACTTTCAACACAAGCAATAAACAGTTATGTTGTAAAGAAATGAGGGATTTCAAATGTAAGCAAGAAATATTTATGTTATAAAGAAATGATAGTGGTTGTAAGAGGCTGAAGGTTTTTTTACCTTCATGCATTCTATGCATGAAGATAAAAAAAAACCTTCTGTGTGCTGCTCCCTCTTCAGCCCCTCCAATACTTAACTGAACCCAATTTGGATTCAGCAATGTGCACGGGAGCAGCAGCCCTCTTGGTTCTTTTCCTCCTTATTGGCTCAGACACAGCAATGGGAGCCATTGGCTCTTGCTGCTGTCAATCAGAGCCAGTGAGGAGGTGGGGCTAAGCCCTGCTCTGTGTGTCAAAGGACACACAGAGTGGGCCTAGGATGTGAGCACATAAGAGTGTTCCCATAGCTACTGGTTTTCTATGGAGGGGGGGGGGGCAGGAGTGCTTTGGAGGAACGGGAGAAGTGGAGGACTCGGGCTTCTCTGTGCAAAACCACTGCACAGAGCAGGTAAGTATGATATGTCTTTTATTTCTAAAAATAGAAATTGAGCTGTTAACCACTTCCCATCCGGCCCATGTATATAAACGTCCAGACGGGAGCAGTGCAGGAGCGGGTTGCTGTTCATAAACGGCGCCCACATTTTTAAGCTGTGTGTGCTCCCTGGGACACCAATCGCTGTACAGGACCTCTGCGTGAGGTCCCGATCACGTGATCACTGATTGGCCAATCACTTTTTTTCAAAATTTTTGGACAGTCTCATTTACAGTTGCAAGAAAAAGTATGTGAACCCCTTGGGATTACGTGGAGTTTTGCATGAATTGGGCATAAAATGTGCTCTAAACGTCATCTAAGTCACAACAATAGAAGAACACAGTCTGCTGAACATAATACTACACAAACATTAGGTGTTGCCATGGTTTAATTGCACATAACATGTAAACATTCACAGTGCAGGGAGGAAAAAGTATGTGAGGCCCTAGCTTAATGACTTCTCCCAGAGCTAATTGGAGCCAGGAGTGAGCCAACCTTGACTCCAATCAGTGTGATGATATTGGATGTGTTGCTGACAGCTGTCCTGCCCTTAAAAAACACACACCTGTTTTGGGTTTACTGGTTTCAAGAAGCACTGTCTGATGTGAACCATGCCTCGCAGAAAAGAGCTCTCAGAAGACCTACGATCAAGAATCGTTGACTTGCATGAAGCTGGAAAGGGTTACAAAAGTATCTCCAAAAGCCTTGATGTTCATATGTCCACGGTAAGACAGACTGTCTAGAAATGGAGAAAGTTTAGCTCTGTTGCTACTCTCCCTAGGTATGGTCATCCTGTAAAAATGACTGCAAGAGCACAGCGCAGAATGCTGCATGAGGTAAAGAAGAATCCCAGAGTGTCAGCTAAAGACCTACAGAAATCTCTGGCACATGCTAACATTTTTGTTGACACATCTACAATAAGGAAAACATTAAACAAGAATGGAGAACATGGAAGGACACCACGGAGGAAGCCATTGCTGTCCAAAAAGAATATTGCAGCACGTTTGAAGTTTGCAAAAGAGCACCTGGATGTTCCACAGCACTACTGGCAAAATATATTGTGGACAGATGAAACCAAGATTGAGTTGTTTGGGAAGAACACACAACACTATGTGTGGAGAAAAAAAGGCACAGCACACCAACATCAAAACCTCATCCCCACTGTAAAACATGGCGGAGGGAGCATCATGGTTTGGGGCTGCTTTGCTGCCTCAGGGCCTGGACGGATTGTTGTCATTGATGGGAAAATGAATTCCAGAGTTTATCAAGACATTTTGCAGGAAAATGTACGACCATCTGTCCGCCAACTGAAGCTCCGCAGAGGATGGGTGATGCAACAGGATAATGACCCAAAGCATACAAGTAATTCAACAAAACAATGGCTGCAACAGCACAGAATACGCCTTCTGGAGTGGCCCAGTCAGAGTCCTGACCTCAACCCGATTGAAATGCTGTGGCATGACCTTAAGAGAGCGATTCACACCAGACATCCCAAGAATATTGCTACACTGAAACAGTTTTGTGAAGAGGAGTGGTCCAAAATTACTCCAGATCGTTGTGCAGGTCTGATCTGCAACTACAGGAAACGTTTGGTTGAGGTTATTGCTGCCAAAGGAGGGTCAACCAGTTATTAAGTCCAAAGGTTCACATACTTTTTCCTCCCTGCACTGTGAATGTTTACATGTTACGTGCAATTAAACCATGGCAACATCTAATGTTTGTGTAGTATTATGTTCAACAGACTGTGTTCTTCTATTGTTGTGACTTAGATGACGTTCAGAGCACATTTTATGCCCAATTCATGCAAAACTCCACGTAATCCCAAGGGGTTCACATATTTGTTCTTGCAACTGTATATAGCAAAAAAAATAAAAATTCCAGTGGTGAATAAATACCACCAAAATAAAGTTTTATCTGTCTCAAAAAAATGCTAAAAAATTCATATGGGTACAGTGTTGCATGAGTGCGCAATTGTCATTCAAAGTGTGATAGAGCTGAAAGCTGAAAATTGGCCTGGAAATAGAGGGTAAAAGTTTCCGGACTTGAAGTCATTAATATAACTTGAAGGACTTCCAACACAAGCAAGAAAAATGTACGTCATGAAGAAATGAGGGACTTCTAAGGCTACGTTCACACTAGCCTTGTTTGCAAGCTGCAGACAGGCGTTTGGGAAGCGTTTTTACCACTTCCCAAACGCTTGAGAAAATTCTGCATATTGCAGCACATGGTGCTGTTCACATGGGAGCGTTAGCGTGTCTGCCAACATCACAACACATTTCCAAAACACACTAAACTGTGGTACCATGAATTGCTCATTATCCACAAATATCAGTGTAAAGCTTGTTCTACCGCTTTGACTCACATTGTAATTTGCACATATTGGGTTGCTCATCTATAAACATAACCAACGTTTATTAAATCTTTCTCTACAGTTCCAAAGTTTGAAGTTACCCTTCAGTTCCCCAAGGTTGTAATGTTTAACAGTGAACAGTTTCCACTTCGCATATGTGGAAGGTGAGTCTGAACTCCAATAAAGTGAATGAACAATGCACAGACACCACCAAATTCTGGTTATTGCAAATCCTGCTAAGTTACTGGAGGGAAGAGAACATATGACATGATATTCCCCAAATAATGCTTTATCAATAATAACACTTTGTAGAAATATGTTATGTCTTTTAGATACACTTATGGGAAGCCAGCTCAAGGCAACTATACAGTCACTGTGTGCCAAATGTATCATGCATACTGGTGGAGTGGAATGGCAAAACCCAAACCTGATATCTGTGCTACATTCAGTGGAAAGGTACGTGCAATGGAATGGCAGTTAGATCAGAAATGAGCAATGAATACCAAACTGAGGAGCCTCCTCACAATTTTAAAGAGAGTCTGTCAAGCATATGATTTGGAAGAGGACTCCGTCTCCCACTCCAAATAAACTCCAAACAAACTAGAAATCATTTGAAAGTATCAATATGCTGCAGAAAAACGTTTGTTTGAGCTCAGAATTTGCTGTACATTATGACAAACTTTTCTAAGGATAGTCATAGACATCTGGCATCTCTATCTGCAAACTCAGAAAACAGTGGACTTTATCTGAACAATTTTTTTTTCTCCTCCCTTTTTCATGTGCATCTCTATATTGTTCTTTTACTAGCTACTGGCTATACGCTTGTAGATTTTCAAATGTAAATTTTTCCTAAAAGTCGTACAATAATATGTACAAAAATTCTCAGTACATGTGACAGATTGACAAATGCTGTTCGAAAGTAGTCCAGCATTTTGTTTGCTTTTCACATTCAGTTTTGGAGTGACTGGACTCTACCAAAAAACCATATACATTGTTAGAAATTAGTGCCTCCAAGAAAAAATGTACATCTTGCTCGTTCGAATTTTCACTGTGGTCAAAAACGAATATCAAGTTTTGTTTGAAGTTTAATAATTTTCAAATGAAATTCTGCTAGTGTATAGGCAGCTTAAGTCAATGAACATCCATATTGCTTTCTAAAGCATCTGTTTATACAGAAATACAAAAACATTTGTAAAAAAAACCTTTTTATTGGATCTGTGATCTCACAAATAAAATGTTTTTTTTTTTATAGTAACAATCTATTGCAGCTTTTGCTTTCTACAACGCTACAGTAGTAACTGAAGAAGAACTCTTGAGAAGAGGAGATTAAGGGAGGATATGATCAACATGTATAAATACATCAGTGGTTCATATAGTGAACTCGATGTAGAGCTATTCACCCTGAGGTCATCACAGAGGACAAGGGGGCACTCTTTACATCTGGAGGAAAAGAAATTTAATCTCCAATCATGGAAAGATTTCTTCACAGTGAGAGCTGTGAAAATGTGCAATAGACTCCCTCAAGAGTTGGTTCTGGCCAGCTCAGTGGATTGCTTTAAAAAAGGCCTGGATTCTTTCCTAGATACACAGAATATAACTGGATACTAACATTTATAGGTAAACATGATCCAGGGAATACCCGTTTGCCTCTCAGGGGATCAGGGAGGAATTTGTTCCCCTGCAGGAGCAAATTGGATCATCCTTTGCTGGGTTTTTTTTCCTTCCTCTGGATCAACTGTGGGTATAGGATTATAACTTTTTTTTTTAATGGTTGAACTGGATGGACTTTTGTCTTTTTTCAGCCAGACTAAATATGTAACTATGTAACTACTTTGTGTATACAGTAGGTAGCTCATATGATGGAGATAGTGCTGGTGCACTAACTAAACGTAAGAATAACGTAACAAATCAATAAATAATCTGTTACAGACACAATCTGAACACTGAGTTCAGATACGTGACCCAACATCACTACACTGTTTAACCACTTGCCCTCCAGAGGATTTACCCCCCTTCCTGACCAGGCCATTGTTTGCGTTACTGCACTGCATTACTTTAACTGACAATTGCACTGCTGTACACAAATGAAATTTACATCCTTTTTTTCCAACAAATAGAGCTTTCTTTTGATGGTATTTGATTGCCTGTGCATTTTTTATTTTTTGCGCTATAAAATAAAAAAGACTAACAATTTTGAAAAAAAAACAATATTTTTGATTATGTTGATATGCTGAAGGCAAATAGACGTTTTTGCTTAGCAACTGAATTTTTTCTTAGCTTAGTAAATGAGGTGAAGCTCTGTTGACTTTCATCATCCAATCATATGCAAGCAAAAACACTTTTTTAAGTGGAGTTAGACACACTATAATAAGTGTTTTCACTCAGTGACTGGAAGTTTGTTCCTCGCAGGATTAATAAGTAAAAATAAAGGAAAACAAACTAGAAAAAGAAAGCTACTCGGCTACCGCATCTAAGGACTTACATTTACACATACATTATATTTTTGTTCCTGGCTTTAAATTGGAATGTTGGTTCTGGTGGATTGATCCTTTATGTAGATATGTTTACAACCCTAAAGTCCTCTACTTGATCACTAATACTTGATCAATGTGTGCCTCTCTGTCTCACTCACAGCTGGATAGACAAGGATGTGATGCCATAGAGGTTAATTCTACAGTCTTTAAACTGAGGCATATGGACTGGGAGCGTAGACTGAATGGACAGGCCTCCATCACTGAAGATGGGACTGGTAACTTCTGCTTTCATCTTTCCTCTATCTTGCTTATAAATGGAACATGTAATGTACATGGATTTTATGGTTAGAATAATGGTGGATCCTATGATTTCCCAAAGCTGATCTATTTCTTTTCAATGATTCTTCTGGTAGGAATTGAATTATCTACAGTCAGTCAGGTTTCTATATCCAATATAATCAACAAGGTGTCCTTTGTTGATGCTGACAGTAACTACAAATCTGGGATTCCATTCAATGGAGTGGTGAGTTGCTTAATACTAGCAAAATATGCTGTAATTATGATATTATTTTGCCTTAAAAATTGTTATAACCAACGAGAGCTAAAAATAACAGTCACTTGTCTGAAAATGACTTAAAAGATTTTAAGTGTAGACACTAAATGGCAATTAGTACATTGAGCCTAATACAGCTACGTACTTTTGAGTTAATTCATTTTAAATGCAATACGCCTCTAAGCAGAAAGTGTTGGATAATGCAGCACTTTGCTAATCTAAGTAATAGGTTTCTGCTGAATCCTGGTTAAAATACTAATGTAAGTGTGGGTGAAGACATTATTATTATTATTATTATTATTAGCCACTTGCCCTCCGGATGATTTACCCCCTTCCCGACCAGGCCATTTTTTTGCGATACTGCATTACTTTAACTGACAATTCCGCGGTCATGCAACATTGTACATAAATTAAATTTATGTAATTTTGTCTCACAAATAGAGCTGTCTTTTGATGGTATTTGATCACTTCTATGTTTTTTATTTTTTTCGCTATAAACAAAAAAGGACTGACAATTTTGAAAAAAAAACAAACAATATTTTTGACTTTTTGCTATAAAACATTCAATAAAAAAATAAAAAAAAAAGTCTTCATAAATACAGGCCCAATTTTATTCTGCTACATGTCTTTGCTAAACAGAATCCCAATAAGTGTATATTAATTGGTTTACATGAAAGTTATACAGTCTACAAATGGCGGTATATATACTGGAATTTTTTTTTTATACTAATAATGGTGATCAGCGACTTAGAGTGGGACTGTGGTGGGCATTCTGACACTGGGTGGGAACTAACTGCCACTGACATCTCCAGTGACACTAATACAGTGATCAGTGCTAATAAAAAGCACTGACAGTGTGCTAATGACACTGAGTAGGAAGGGGTCAACATCTGGGGCAATCAAAGGGTTAACTGCATGATTAGACTGTGTGCTGTGTTGTGTTTTACTAAGGAGATATGCTGCTTTCTATCCCTTTGCTATGCACT
This sequence comes from Staurois parvus, assembly GCF_062004578.1. NCBI lineage: Eukaryota > Metazoa > Chordata > Amphibia > Anura > Ranidae > Staurois > Staurois parvus. The sequence continues at coordinate 608,226 of NW_028318400.1, read as the reverse complement.
TAGAAAGCAGCACGTGTATGCTGACAGGAAAGAGACCTGTGTTATTTACAGACAGATATCTCCCCTGTCAGCTTCGCCGACGATCACTGAGTCCTGGCCGGGAATCATTGCCCAGGACTCGGTGACTGACATCCTTAGCAATAGCAGCACGGGTAGGGCAGCATGCATGCCCTCTATCCAGAAATGCAAAATCACGTATATTTACATGATTTTGCACAGAGCAGCTGCCCTGTAGCAGTACATCTGTTATGGGGTTTGGGTTAGTGGTTAGTTTTAAATGGTCAGTTCACCCAGTAAGGAAATGTTAGTATTTGAAAGGCACTGGAGTGTACATACAGTACCTAAGCTCCATTTTAAACATTAAAAAAATGTCTTGCCTACGGGCATACCCCAAAATATGCATGCAATCATTTATTCGCCAGAAGAACCTGTTCTGGTGCCCCTCTCTGATTTCATGGATAAGCTTCAAGGATTGTTATTCCTCTCTCTGATGAGAGTGACTTTACTGGCCACTAAGGAAATCTTATTGAATATGGGAATGGTGAATGGCAGAAAAGCTTAGGCCCTAGTCACAAAGTAAAACTTAAATCAGCGAAGCACAAAGGGCACCTCATATTCATTTCCACATATCCACTTTTGGGCCCATGATCTGGAAATCCTTGCGCCTGACCCCTTTTTCCATGATTTCTTTGCTAACAATAAGAATAAATGTTGGTGGATTCTGAGCAAAATCGCCCTCTCAGCTACCTTTGAAATTGCTGCAGAAACTGCTTAGAGCCTCCCTGTTGCATTAAACACGTTATATGAGCAGAAATGCAAACAAATTAACTTTGTTTATGATCCTTAACTGCACAGTGGCTAAATGGTTAGCACTTCCACCTGGCAGTACTAGGGTTGTTGGTTCAGATCCCAACCACGGTACCTCCTGCCTGAAGTTTGTATGTTCACACTATAGTGTAAAACCGTAAGATATTTTTTGAGGGGTAAATGTAAAAAAATATCACTCACAAATAAGGTGCCTAAGGTGATATTTTTGTACATTTACCTCTCAATAAAATATCTTACGGTTTTACACTATGGGATATCCTCTTAATTTGATTTTTTTGGTGATATGCCTATCCTAAACTTGCAGGGATCTGGAGACAGCTGTTCTATTGGGGAATGCCCCACAAGCATTATAGACCACTCGAGAAATAGATGGTCATTGGCTAAGGGTGAGTTTTAGTCCATGTGGGGCACCTTGTTGAGCACAGTGGAGCACTTTGAATTGATTGAAGAAAATAAGCACTTCAATTAGGCTGGAGCACATGCATATGCACTTGTTTCACAATTTGGAACTTTATTAACGGCAACTTAAGCCGTATGTTATTGTTTGAATGCTATGTTTATTACTAATGCGTGGTCTGTTTAATTTTTATTATTCATGCATTGTGGCACAGTGCACAAGTTTAGGACTGCTGCAATAGTTTAATCCATTTTTATGTTTGTTAAGTATTGCACATCCAGAAGCACATGAACACTACTTTAAGTATATCCTAAATTTACCCTGCACTCATCCAAGTTTCAAGTTTTGCAATAAATCATAAAAAAAGAATACCGCTAGACTGGTCGTTAAGCCAGAAGAGTGACAGTGTTCCTGGCTGCTAGTGTACCTATGGGGAAAGAACCTTGTAACCTAAACAGTGGGTCCTTTCGGTGGTGAACGCTACAAATCTAATAAACTCTGTGTGTGATATATTATTATGTCTTCTTTCAGGTCAAAGTGGTGGATGCTAATGATGACCCTATCCCAGGCATTAAGGTTTACCTAACAAGTTATAAAAATTCAATCAATGAAACCTTGATGACAGACAACAACGGACAAGCTTCTTTTAGTGTCAATACAAGCCAATGGATGGAAACAGTATCCCTTCGGGTAATAGTTCTGTTTTGATATATTAGTATATGTGTCATTCTAAAATTCTATGTTAAGGGGGCTAGTTTATTAGGTTGTCAAAAAAGTTTAGTTTGACTCAAGTTGCCCAATTTCCCTATATCATTTACTCACTAAAATATTTATAAACCTTTGACAGGAAAAGTAGCAATGCCACAATGTATAAAAACGTTAGGTAGATTGGCAAAAAACAACAGAAAAGGATAAACTGTGACAAAACTGCATTAAGTCTTCTGTTCAATAAAATAATACTCTAGGCTCTTTTCACATCTTTGCATTTTTGTGTGTTGTAGATATGTTACGTTGTAGATGCAATATATATTTTAGATACATTTAAAAGGCATTACCAATGATTTCTAAGTAATACCTGCTGAGCTGGAAATTTAATTTAGGATGCAATTAATTTGACATTTTTCTTGTTCAATATTTTAATTATGATAGCAAATGGCGTAGAGTTTGCAAACGATAGAGATTACGACATTCAGTGGCCCTGGAGTACTAATATGGTTGCATTGCAAAGCAGTTATAATTGCATTATGACACATTTTGGAGTTAGCAATAGAGATGAACTGGGAATTGCAGCTAATGAAATAGTTAGTGTCATCATGAGATATGCTTCTTTTGAGATAATCATAAATGAAGTCTACGATAATGATAAGTGTAGAAAGTTAGAATATAGAGAAGAAGGTAAAGAGATGTAGATAGGGGGTCATGGTAAGGGAGATTGGCCAAGAGGGAGGAGGGCTCTACCTACAGCTGGCCAGCAAGGAGAATGGATAAATTGGCTCAAAATGTTAGTGTTCCTAAATTTGTTCATAGAGTAGAGTTTAGTGAGCTTGGCCATCAGGTTTTCATATACTATCATTTGGCATAATCTTGTTTTGACTTCCAGATTTTTGAGCAATTGTGATTTCCATGCCTTTGTGATTGTTGTGTTTATCTACGTTGTCAGGCCTGTAATTTGATTTGGTTTCATATAGATTTTTGAGAATATGATAACTGTACAGTATATTCAATATTTGGTATACTTAGCTCCAGAATGTATGCTCTATAGGGAAGGTTCACCAAATCTGGAGGAATATCCCAGTCATTGAGCAGCCCCAAAAACAGGTGAAAGGATAGTTTGGTACTAAGCTAGCCACTTGCCTGGGTATAAGGTAACAGCGAGTGAGCATTTTACAATTTGTTCCACTTTTGGGGAATTTTGGGAACAATTCTTGGTGATAAGCCATGTCTGCCTACAGTCCTCCTCTGCCAGTTTGTAGCTCAGTTATGATTTCCATATGTGTTAATACTATATGTGAAAGGGATTGCAAAAGCATGATTTTAGTAGCACTGAATAGATTTCAGAAATTAGACCAGAAGAGTGGGGGTGATTGCTGTACATATGAAGTGAACATAGGTTCCCCAATGGGATATGAGACAGCTATAAGTAAAAGGTTTTAAGGCCATCAGGTTTGACTAGGCTATGGAAGCAAAATAGGCCTGAAGTGACCCAGTGTTTATAGAGCCATGGTAGTTAAACTTGTGGTGTGGTGAGAATAAGTTCACTGGAGTACTTCACACCATCCCCGACCTTAAGGGGGTGCATGGGAATTGGATTACATAGTTGGGCTCTATGGCTTCTTTCACACTGAGGAGATTTTGAAGCGTTTTTAAAAAAGTGCTTGAAAATCTCAAGAAAAATGCTTCCCTATGTATGTAAATGTATATCTATGAATGGTTTCACACTGAGGCGTTGCACTTGTGGTATTGTGTAAAAAATCCTGCTTGCAGTATCTTTGTGGCATGTTTGGTGAGTTAAAAAATGTCCCAAAAACACCTTTTCCCATTGAAATCAATGGAAAACGCCTGAAAAACAGCCTGAAAAGCACTTCAAAAACGCCTCTGAGAAGCATTTTTGGTGCAGTTTTTAAGTCATGTGTACTTTAAAATTGCTCTGTGTGGCAAAAGCGCGATAAAAATGCCTATGTGTTTTTGCCGTGTTTTTGCGGCGGATCAGTGTTAAAGTAGCCTATCTCTTGGAAGAAGCCAAAGGAGGTTGGATATGACCAGAGTAATCATTAATTTCCAGTCTTACACATATTAGGACCTCAGTTCTATAGCATGATACTTTGTAAATTGGGCTATTTGTACTGTCTGAAAATATTTAGATATGCACAGGACCCCCAGGTCACCCTTTCTGTTAGCTCAGAGCATGGTTTAGAGGGTTAGTCTGGGTCTTTACTGATGCCAAAGGTTGGCCATTTTTCAACACGCTTCACCCACAGTACATGTAACTAGAGTCATATATTTTGTTTTGGTGGACATATTTTTTATGATCAAAGAAAAGAAACATATCTACATTTTTTATTATTATACAGGATTTATATAGCGCAAACAATTTGTACAGTGCTTTACAATATAAAGGGGGACAGTAGAATTAAAATACAGTTCAATATAGAAGGAATAGGAGGGCCCTGCTCATGGAGCTTACAATCTAAAGGAAAGGGAGGTAATACAAAGGTAATTTTTGCGTTTCTTTTACAACTGTGAAACTAAAGACATTTCCCTAAATGTTTTTTTAAACAAACATGCCTTAAAGGCTAAGTTCACCTTTTTTTTTTTAAATTTCAGCTCCCCTATGTAGCAATTTACCATTTCGGTTGCAGAAAAATAAAAGCTTTCTTTGATTTTGAGAACAAGGCCTTACCTTAGCCCTTTCTGAATTTCTTAGAAAGCTTCAACACTTGCTGGTATGTACAGGTGAAACTCGAAAAATTTGAATATCGCGCAAAAGTTCATTTATTTCAGTAATGCAACTTAAAAGGTGAAATATAAGCACAGTAATCCCACAAGATAGGATTACTGTGCTTATATTTCATAATCACACAATTATGACAAATCACGGCTTGAACTATCTTGCTTTGCATGTAATGAGTCTATCTCATATAATAGTTTCACCTTTTGAGTTGCATTACTGAAATAAATGAACTTTTGCACGATATTCTAGTTTTTTGAGTTTCACCTGTAGATTTAGGACACAAAAAACAATAAAGCCAGCCATACACGGGTCGAATTCCGAAAGAATTTTCTTTCAAAAATCTTTTGTAAGAATTTTCGTTCAAATTTTGCACTATTATCGGGCTAAAGAATCGTCCGATCATCGAATTTGAGTGATCGGGCATGTTGGAAATTTTTAGAAAAACAAATGAATTTCTAATCAATGATGGGAGAATCGTGTGAGAAATATAATCGAAAAAGAAACAAGCATGCTGTGACCTGGAAAGAAAAGAAAATTCTTGGCCACGAAAGTTCTTTTCTGTAGCAAGATGTGAAATTGAAAGGTTGGTTGGTCAAATTTCAAAATCAATGATGGCGCCATCGGATTACAAAATGCATGAAAATTCTGATTTTCTAAAAACAAATTGTTCAGAATTCGATCCTTGTATGGCCTGCATAAGGCTGGTCATACATTATACAATTTTCTTGAGAATTTTGCTTTAGATTTACCAAAAACCATTTAATATGAGGTCAAACCTAAATAACACTTTCAATTGTATTCAATTAGGCAGACCCTTGCACTACATAGTTGAAGGTAAATCTAAAGGAAATTGGGCAGAAATTGGACAGAAAATTGTATAGTGTATGGCCAACCAAAGACGCAGGAAGGTTTTCATCAGCTGATCTCATTAGTACACGCCTGTTGCTGCCTTCTCCCCTTCCAGCATATCACTACCACCCACTTCCACAGGTGCATGGTTTTCCAATGCATTTAATCAGTGATCACAGTACACAGGCATCAATTTTTTTGCTATCTTTCTTTTCTATCTTAATTTCATCTTGCATAGATCGTTCATTTAGCAGAGTGTGCTGAGCGACCAGATAACAGCCTGTGTGGATAGCTGTGGAATTGAAAATAGGAGAAGTGTGTCTTAGGTTCTGTAAAGCTCACCATACACTATACAATCTGATTTTACAATCTCCTTTAGATCTACCATCAACTATGTAGTGCAAGGACCTGACTGATTGGATATAGAGTGATTGGATAGATGGCGTGTCCTCCTATGATATAGTTTTGGTAAATCTAAAGGAGATTGTACACTCAGATTGTATATCGTATGGCCACCTTTTATACACCTAAAATGAGCTAGTTGCGCTTTCAGTGACATTAATTGTTAATGGCACACCAAACACAGAAACAAGCACACATTTTGCCATGTGAACGAGTGACAAATGCAGCAAAACGCATGGTAAAAAACATGCAACCCACATCACACCAAAACCTCCCAAGAGCTACTTTGCCACATGTAGCACAGCCCATTGATATCAACGGGTTGCCCTGTGTGTGTCACTGGAAAAACAAGCCAAAAAACATGCGCTCCCACTACACTAGGTGTGAATGAGGCCTGAAGTAAAGTTGGTGCGTTTACACAAGAACAATGAGGTTCCATTCACATCTTTGTGTGTTTCCAAACTCATGGCAGACTGCACAGAAAATGCACGCTTTGCCATGCATTTCAGAAACACGCTGCAAATGTGCCTCATGTTTGTGTTGCCATTACATATTAAAGGCCCCCCAAGTGCAGCAAATACATCAAAAACTGTGACAACGCACCATGCTCCACTCCAAAAAAGTTCTGAAGCTTCTCTAGGTAAATTGTCACGTGTAGGGCAGCCCATTCAAGTGAATTGGCTTCCTTAAGTGTGATGAGTTAAAACACTCCAAAACACCCAAAACAGATGTATGTGGGAATGTGAGTTTTCGCTACGTGGAGATGTGAACAGGGCCTGGCAACTGTCCAGCATTGCCATTGGTGCAGTGCCTTGAAAAAGTATTCCTACCCCTTGAAATTTTCCACATTTTGTCATGTTACAACCAAAAATGTAAATGTATTCTATTGGGATTTTATGTGATAGACCAACACAAAGTGGCACCTAATTGTGAAGTGGAAGGAAAATGATAAATGGTTTTCAAAATGTTTTACAAATAAATCTGTGAAAAGTGTGGCGTGCATTTGTATTCAGGCCCCCCCCCCCCCCGAGCCAATACTTTGTAGAACCACCTTTCGCTGCAATAACAGCTGCAAGTCTTTTGGGGATGTCTCTACCAGCTTTGCACATCTAGAGAGTGAAATTTGTGCCCATTCTTCTTTGCAAAATAGCTCAAGCTCTGTCAGATTGGATGGAGAGCGTCTGTGAACAGCAATTTTCAAGTCTTTCCACAGTGGATTTAGGTCTGGACTTTGACTGGGTCATTCTAACACATGAATATGCTTTGATCTAAACCATTCTATTGCAGCTCTGGCTGTATGTTTAGGTTTGTTGTCCTGCTGGAAGGTGATCCTCCGCCCGGTCTAAAGTCTTTTGCAGATTCTAACAGGTTTTATTCAAAGATTGCCCTGTAAATGGTTCCATCCATATTCACATCAACTGTGACCAGCTTCCCTGCACATGCTTTTACCATTTTCCTTCCACTTCACAATTATGTGCCACTTTGTGTTGGTCTATCACAGGGTGTCAAACGTAATTTCATTGCGGGCCACATCAGCATTACGGTTGCCCTCAAAGGGCCGACTGTATCTGTAAAACTATATAAATGTTTCTGCTCTTTATCATATTAAATAATTGCCTCTACATTTGATTATTACTAGGTTTGATAATAATAACTTCAGACGTAAGCTGTGAAGGGCAGGTGTAGTCCAGCACAGAGCCCACTTACATTCTTGTAGCTGATGATACAAGTCTGAGAAGAAGGGTCGCACACCGCTGGTATCATCCAAAGGATACTTTATTGGAGACTGATGAGACAGAAGATGGTTCTGCCATAGTGTTTTGTCTCAGCAGTCTCCAGTAAAGTTTCTCATGGATGATACCAGTGGTGTGCAACCCTCCTTTTCAACTATCATGGAATTGTATTATACTCATAATAATTATAAGCAGATGTCCAGAGCCTCCCGCCATCAGAAGTCAAGAGTCCCCTACCCTCCCTTACATCACAGGGCACCCCTCTTACCTTGTGCCACTGCCGGGAAGAAGCTGGGGGCAGAGCTGCAGGAGAGGTGCGAGGGCCACATGAAATGGCCTGGAGGGCCGCATTCGGCCCAGGGGCCTTGTGTTTGACACATGTGGTCTATCAAATAAAATCCCAATAAATACATTTATGTTTTTGGTTGTAACATGACAAAATGTGGAAAATGTCAAGGGTTATGGATAATTTTTCAAGGCACTGTATATGGCATGACACAACACAAAATTGGTTACTATAACAATGGTCTACAGGCTTTGGGATGTGTCAATGGGTGAATACGGTTTACTTTCCCGTGCGTTTCACTTACCTTTGACATCAGTTTGACATTCTTCTGATATTATTTAGAGTTCATTGACAGGGGCTTGTGACCCACAGTGGACCTCCCCCTGACCTGCATTTGGCCTCCCTCTAAGTTGCATTAATCTGCTTTAGGTTCCTTTTGCATTCCCATTGACTTGTATATGGAAGGATGCTAACAAAAGCCTGTTGTCTCAGGCCCTTAATCCACAGTTATTGACGTTCTCTGTCTTTTTCTATGCAGTGATAAAATAATTTACTTTTAATATTATCCATTATTTATAATTAAATGTCATCATAATGAAATAATCTTATCTAATGTATTTTTACCTAAATTGCGAGAAGCTCTTTTGAACAAAATGTCTTATTTTCATATTTGTCTTTTTATCAAAGGCAAGAACAAGCCTGCAGGATCGACAATATGTTTATGGCGTCATAGTCCCTGATGATGGTAGAGCAAATCTGGAACTTTTACCCTTCTACTCCCGTAATAAAAGTTTCCTGAAACTCCATTCCCTGCACAGCATCCTCCCATGTGAAGGGCAGCAGGAGGTAGAGGTGGAATATATTATTAAGCACACAGAGTTGAAGAATGACGTTGACCACTTTGATCTCCATTATTTGGTGAGAATCCTTTTGCATTTTCCCAACAAAAAAAAAAAGGGATTCCAGTTACACAGCTAAAAATCTAAAATAATTGTTACTGTAGGATGTGTTTTACATGCTTAAAGATCTGTAATCATGTTTTTTTTATTAGCCCACCCCATTCTTTCTATGGCTGCAAAGCAGATAGAGAATTACCGCCCTTGCAGTCCTGTAGGCTCTGTGCCACTGCCACAGTTGAAGTGAATATCACAACACACACCCACCCTGAAATCGTTATTTCCTGTAAGCCCACCATTGATAATAAAAAAAATCACATTGCAAGTTGCTGCAGGTGAGAGGAAGAATTTCCCTTATTTTTCTCTGCCCAACTTTATAGAAAGTCACAAGGTGACAGGAAGCAACAGGAGGCTGATCTGTATACAAATGCAACTGTAAATTGCACACATAGCAGGATTTACATATTAAAGTGTTACTAAACCCAGGACTCTACCTTCACTATATCTGGTCTCCCACAGTACACACTACATAGAAATGCTATTATTTTAGTAAATATAAACTGCTAAATATCTTTTCTCATCAGCAGTTAGAGCAATCTTGTGACTTCTATCAGTGTCCAGCAGAGCTTGTAGGAGGAGTTTTCTTTCTGTTCTACGAGGATGCATAACCACTGACCTCTGTCTGGATAGTGCTGATTCCTCCAGAAGAGCATTTGTGAGGTCAGGCACTGATGTTGGATGAGAAAGCCTGGCTCGCAGTTTCCAATCTAATTCATCCCAAAAGTGTTCTATCAGGTTGAGGTCCGGACACTGTGCAGGCCAGTCATGTTCCTCCACCCCAAACTCATCCATGTCTTTATGGAACTTGCTTTGTGCACTGGTGCGCAGTCATGTTGGAACAGGAAAGGGCCATCCCCAAACTGTTCCCACAAAGTTGGGAGCATGAAATTGTCCAAAATGTCTTGGTATGCTAATGCCTTAAGAGTTCCCTTCACTGGAACTAAGGGGCCAAGCCAACCCCTGAAAAACAACCCCAAACCATAATCCCCCTCCACCAAACTTTACACTTGGCACAATGCAGTCAGGCAAGTACCGTTCTTCTGACAACCGCCAAACCCAGACAGTCCATTGGATTGCCAGACAGAGAAGCATTATTTGTCACTCCAGAGAACACGTCTCCATGGCTCTAGAGTCCAGTGACGGCATGCTTTACACTACTGCATCCGATGCTTTGCGTTGCACTTGGTGATGTAAGGCTTGGATGCAGCTGCCTGGCCATGGAAACCCATTCTATGAAGCTCTCTATGCACTGTTGTTGTGCTAATCTGAAGGCAACATGAAGTCTTTAGCTATTGACTCTGCAGACAGTTGGCGACTTTTGCGCACTGTGCGCTTCAGCATGCGCTGACCTCACTCTGTCATTTTATGTGGCCTACCACTTCGTGGCTGAGTTGCTGTTGTTCCAAGTTGTTCCACTTAGTTGATCGTCACAGTTGAGCGTGGAATATTTAGTAGCAAGGAAATTTCACGGATGGACTTATTGCACAGGTGACAACCTATCACGGTACCACGCTTGAATTCACTGAGCTCCTGAGAGCGACCCATTCTTTCACAAATGTTTGTAGAAGCAGTCTGCATGCCTAGGTGCTTCATTTTATACACCTGTGATCTTGGAGGTGATTGAAACACCTGAATCCAATGATTTGGAGGGGTGTCCCAATACATTTGGCAATATAGTGTGTGTGTGTGTGTGTGTATGTGTATATATATATATATATATATATATATATATATATATATACACACATACAGGGTGTCCCAAAAGTCTCCATACACAGGAAAAAAATTAACAAACTGAAATTATAAGTGGGGGAGAAGGCTTTGTGTGTGTGTAGAAAGAGGTGGCCAACACGCAGAGAATATTTTGTAAGTATTTTGTAATTAATATTTTGTAAATAAAGGTACATTTTCCAATTTTTACTATGTACTGTATGGTGACTTTTGGGACAATATACATACAGTGTATTTATATATATATACAGTGGGGATCGAAAGTTTGGGCACCCCAGCTAAAAATTTGTATTAATGTGCATAAAGAAGCCAAGGAAAGATGGAAAAATCTCCAAAAGGCATCAAATTACAGATTAGACATTCTTATAATATGTCAACAAAAGTTAGATTTTATTTCCATCATTTACACTTTCAAAATAACAGAAAACAAAAAAATGGCATCTGCAAAAGTTTGGGCACCCTGCAGAATTTATAGCATGCACTGCCCCCTTTGCAAAGCTGAGACCTGCCAGTGTCATGGATTGTTCTCAATCATCGTCTGGGAAGACCAGGTGATGTCAATCTCAAAGGTTTTAAATGCCCAGACTCATCTGACCTTGCCCCAACAATCAGCACCATGGGTTCTTCTAAGCAGTTGTCTAGAAAACTGAAACTGAAAATAGTTGACGCTCACAAAGCTGGAGAAGGCTATAAGACGATAGCAAAGCGTTTTCAGATGTCAATATCCTCTGTTCGGAATGTAATTAAGAAATGGCAGTCATCAGGAACAGTGGAAGTTAAAGCAAGATCTGGAAGACCAAGAAAAATATCAGACACAACAGCTCGCAGGATTGTGAGAAAAACAATTCAAAACCCACGTTTGACTGCACGATCCTTCCAGAAAGATCTGGCAGACACTGGAGTTGTGGTACACTATTCCACTATAAAGAGATACTTGTACAAATATGGTCTTCATGGAAGAGTCATCAGAAGAAAACCTCTTCTACATCCTCACCACAAAAATCATCATTTGAACTTTGCAAATTAACATATAGACAAGCCTGATGCATTTTGGAAACAAGTTCTGTGGACCGATGAGGTTAAAATTGAACTTTTTGGCCGGGATGAGCAAAGGTACGTTTGGAGAAGAAGGGGCACAGAATTTAATGAAAATAACCTCTGTCCAACTGTTAAGCATGGGGTTGGATCAATCATGCTTTGGGGTTGTGTTGCAGCCAGTGGCACAGGGAACATCTCACGAGTAGAAGGAAAAATGGATTCAATAAAATTTCAGCAAATTTTGGATGGTAACTTGATGCCATCTGTGAAAAAGCTGAAGTTAAAGAGAAGATGGCTTGTACAAATGGATAATGATCCTAAACACACCTCGAAATGCACGGGGGATTACATCAAGAGGCGTAAACTGAAGGTTTTGCCATGGCCTTCACAATCTCCTGACCTCAACATAATTGAAAATCTATGGATAGACCTTAAAAGAGCAGTGCGTGACAGACAGCCCAGAAATCTCAAAGAACTGGAAGACTTTTGTAAGGAAGAATGGGCAAAGATACCTCAAACAAGAATTGAAAGACTCTTGGCTGGCTACAAAAAGTGTTTACAAGCTGTGATACTTGCCAAAGGGGGCAGTACAAGATATTAACTCTGCAGGGTGCCCAAACTTTTGCAGACGCCATTTTTTTGTTTTCTGTTATTTTGAAAGTGTAAATGATGGAAATAAAATCTAACTTTTGTTGACATATTATAAGAATGTCTAATCTGTAATTTGATGCCTTTTGGAGATTTTTCCATCTTTCCTTGGCTTCTTTATGCACATTAATACAAATTTTTAGCTGGGGTGCCCAAACTTTCGATCCCCACTGTATATATATATATATATATAATATATGTGTGTGTGTTAAAATAGACCTCAAATTATAACATTTGCAATATAAATCTTATGGATACAAAAACATTTTATTGTAAGATTTCATTCATCAATTTCCACACACAATCAACAAAAACAACTTGCATGCAGCTGGTCAGTATTTTTCGCTTTTGTTATTTGTGCCTGGAAATAGGTTAGTAGTAGATTATCCTTTTTGTGGCTGTGCACCCCCAGAGAGCTGTTATAAACACAACACCTAGAGTGGTATAACTGCAGCTTCCATCTGCCTCCACCTTAAAATAATAAAAAAAACCAAGCCAGTTTGTTTTGTTGTTTTCTTTTTGGACATTGTTTGCCAAAAGGATACTCCATGTCAGTAAAAGTTCTTGTTTTGCCTATATTCACAGAGATATATCAATTGTATCGCTGAGACAATATTTATTTCACCTGTGCATACAATATATGAGATATCCTAAACAAAAAAAGGACACTTTTGGGTTGGAATTGAGGACAGGATTGAGAAACACTGTTGTAAGAAATATTTCAATCCCTACCAAAGACTACAGTATCTGTTAGAACCTGATCTAACAGAAGGCTATTCTACATCTTCATAGCTCTAAGCCCTTGTTCACACCAGTGCGACTTGTAATGTGACTTGAGAGTTCAAAGTTGCATGACAAGTCACACCCTTATTTGCAGCAATGGAACTGTTCAAGTCACAGTGACTTTGAAAAAGGTTCCTGCACTATTTCTGTGCGGATTCATTGTGACTTGCGTTGACATTTGTTGAATGAAGTCACACAGAAGTCAGCAAGCCTCAATGAAGTTGCATTTCATAGTCGGCTTTGAAGTAGTGCAACTTCAAAGCCGCACTGGTGTAAACCAGGGCTAATAATAAAGAACCTTTGATGGAGCAGGAGATAACCCTAATTTTCCTCTAGTTGCAATGTGTGGTGTTAAGTCGTTTATTGTGACTGTAAAGCCAGAATTTTCCTCTGAATTTCCTACAAAGGATAGCTATATTTTGTAGAAAAGGTGATCACATCCTCCCTAATTTTTATCTTTGGCTAATAGATTTGGTTCTTTTAATCTTTAATCATAACATAATTTTCCATGTCATTAGTTTTCTGAGTAACCTTTTTGATAGGTGACAATATTTGCTGTTATCCTTTCAATAGAATAATAAAAATAAGCAAACCCTCATTCCCCTTTACTATAGCTGACACAGCAACCGCATAACAAAAAAAAAATTCTATTGCACTACAACTTATATTTTCTTTTTTTTTTCTCCATTATTTTAAAAGGTGACTTTTAAAGGCTCTATTCATGATTATGGATCTTTAGAAATTAGCACTGAAAATGAAAACGAAGGTAAGTTAAGTAAGTGCATGCTTGTATCTTATCTCAAGCTTATTAAAACGTGGCCTGCAACAATGCTATAATGAGGCAGGGCAGCAGATGCAGGTGCAGTCACGTATTTATGTGACTGTCTCCTTCCGGGTCTGCGGGGCCGAGCATGCTCACCCCTGCTGACCCATGCTACACAGCACAAGTTTGGCAGCTGCTTTCAACCAATGATTTTGGCTGATGTCAGCTGATTGGCTGTGTTCAATCACTCAGAGTTCTGTGTTTACAAAACACAGAGCTCTGTGTACAAGGAACAGCAATTTGGCTGCTTTTTCCCTGCAAAACAGGTAGAAAAACCAGCCATATAGTAAAGTAAAAGCAGCATATATTACAAACATTACACATTGTTAGGCACACAATTACCCCTTAATTGTCCCTAGATGTTAACCCCTTTCAGTCAGTGTCACTAGTACAGCGATAGTGGACAGTATTAGCACTGATCACTGTATTAGTGTCACTATTGATGTCAGTGTCACTGCACCTCCCAGCCAGCGTCAGCTATCACAATCCCACCATAAGCCACTGATCAGCACCATTACCAGTATACCATCATAGCTGCATACATTTCAGTATATATATCTCATAGTTTTTCAACGCTATACTTTTCACATAAACCAGTTAATATACACTTATTATTAAACAGAAAATGCTATATAAAAGTTGAAGCCACAGCAATGACTATACAAGTGAAGTCCAGACCCTAATGGGTTTATTTACTAAAGCTAGAGAGTGCAAAAATCAGGCTGACTTCTGCATAGGAACCAATCAGCTTCCAGGTTTTATTGCCAAAGCTTAACTGAACAAGCTGAAGTTAGAAGCTGATTGGTTTCTATGCAGAAGTCAGCCTGATTTTGCACTCTCCAGCTTTAGTAAATAAACCCCTATAAGGCCACAAAATAAATCAAATTCTTCTCATGTGATAGCAGTGACAAATAAGTGTCCAAAAAATATATAATCCTTCCAATGCTTTCCACGATAATATTCCCTCAAAAAAAGAGAAATATCACATAGTGTATTATCTTTTAAATAACATAAAATATAGTGACATCACTCAAGTGAATAACCAATCAAACTGATAATCAGTGTAAAAAGTGAACAAAGTGAAAAACTGTAAATCCAAACAGTGATGCAACACTGTGTGTGAATCACTCTTCAGTGCTCCTACACAAACCAACACTGTGACACTTCTAAATTGCAGTAAGGAATGCATACCCTTACCAATATTCCAAAAACAGACGCTTTCAATATCATACAATAACTGGTGGGAGACGGCCCTCCTGTAGATTTCCACCAGGTTTACTCTGTCTTCACGGCACTATCTGGGTCCATTAGCCATGATATTCCATATATCCCCATATACCATGCTCCATATAAATGTAAACATATGAGGGACAAAATAGTATGATACCGCCAAGATATACCAGTATAAATGAACTTTAATCAGAATGCTCACATTTTATAAACTTCTAAAACGCTTTAAATACCATGCAGTAGCCTTGCTGCCATCCAGGAAACGTCCAGGGATTTAGTAGATGATCTTTCCCTTTTCCAAAATGTCCGCCGGTCAACTTCCGGTTCCCGTATGCATCTTGACGTCACTTCCCTTGACGCGTTTCGTCATCGGCTTAATCATAAGGGATCTATATATTTTTTATTTGTTCATTTATTTATCTAGGAAGTGGTTTTATTTTATATAATATACACTTATTGGATTTTTAACCAAAGTAGCAGAACATATTTTGGCCTAAATTTATGAAGAAATTTGATATTTACATTTTTTATATGGATATGTTTTATAACAGAAAGTAGAAAATATTGAGAAAGAGTTTTATTTTGTGTAAAAAAATTATATCCATTTCATTTGAGTACAGTGTTGCATTACCGTTCACTTGCCAGTTAAAATACAACAGTGCAGAATAGCAAATAAAATGCTCTGGTCATGAAGGGGTAAAACCTTCCAGAGGTCAAATAGTTAATAAGTGGACCTTACATTCTAATTGAAGAACCTTTAGTGCTGGTACTCCTATTTTGTAGTCAGCTCCCATCCTCAGCCCCCCTCCAAGCTTTATATTCATTTGTCCCTGATCCAGTGAGATACTGCCTTCAATGGGCAGCATGACCTATGCATGAGCTCTGCACTCTTATTCAATCCAATGGAGAGTTAGTCCAAAGTACTCCAGAGATCTCTGCAGGATTGAGTATAGGATTGGCCGGTCATACATTATACAATTTTCTTGAGATTTTTGGTTTAGATTTACCAAAAATCATATAATAGGTGGTCAAACCTAACAACACTTTCAATTGTATCCAATTAGGCAGGCTCTTGCACTACATAGTTGAAGGTAAATCTAAAGGAAATTGAGCAGAAATTGGACAGAAAATTGTATAGTGTATGGTTAGCCTTAGAATGCAGAGCAGATACTTGGGCCTATGATTGAAGATATTCAAGAGGCTGTGCAGCTCTGACAAGACCACAAAACCAACACCTCGCTGGATCAGGGACAGGACTGTATAAGACTCTCTAATAATAATTTCCCCCTTAATTTTACAAATGATATATGAATTAAAAATATCTGTGAAAACGATAAACCTTGTTTGATCAGTATGCCTGTCTGTGTGTTCTTCTCCTGCAGATCTTCATGGCAAGGCCACACTGAAGATTCCTTTAAATGCAGGGACATCTTCAACTTTTCGGGCGCTTGTGTATACTATGTTACCAGATGGAGATATTTTGGCTGACTCGGCAAAATATAAAATCCAGCGGTGCTTCCACAATAAAGTGAGTGGTCTACGCATATAGCTTACTTTGTATCCACAGCAAGACTTAAAGCATGGGTGCTCAACCTGTGGACCTCCAGGTGTTGAGGAACTACAAATCCCATGAAGCATTGCAAGGCTGACAGTTACAAGCATGACTCCCAAAGGCAGAGGCATGATGGGACTGGTAGTTCTGCAACAGCTTAAGGGCCACAGGCTGAGCACCCATGACTTAAAGTGATACTAAAGGATCAGATTTTTTGTATTAAAAATCACAAACATGTTAGGCTCCATGTACGTGGGACACTTCTGAACGATGGAAACTGACTGCTGGAAAACATAGATTAAAAAACGCCTCTTTAGCCGCATTTGCATACCGTGTTTATGAGCGGTTGCGGTTAGAAGCTTTTTTTTAAGATAACCTCAGGAGACCTTCCAAAATGCCCAGATTGCACTGAAAAACAGTAAAAAATTTACAATTTCAGACATTTTGAGAGAAATAGAGAGAGCAGAAGCAGAGGGAGCAGTATTTGTTAAAATTAGCTTTTTTTTTTTTGTGGTGTTTGGATGTGTTCCGGCTCATTTCTGCAGAAATTATTGCAGCAGTGTCTAACATATTTTTTCTCAAAGTATGGTGTGCTAGGTCCCTTTGAGTACCGGGAAAATGCTTTGCATGCGTTTTTCATGGTGAAAAAAGGCTCTGGACAGCATCTGGAAATAGAAGTATTATAAAAATGTTTGAAACGCAAATACCTATAAATGTGGTTAGCCGTGTTTAGCCGTGTTTACATGTATTTACAAGCATTTTGCATTTTAAACGCTGATAAAATCTACTGCTGAATGCAAGTTTTCTGCATTCAAGAAAAGACTGTAAACTCAACTGCCTGTAAATGACTGTAAATGACGGTGTGTACATGGACACATAGGGAAACATTAGGGGGAGTTCAGGGGGAAAAAAAGCTGAACAGCTCCTAAACGTGAGTTTATCAGCTGCAGCATACATGAGCCCTTATACTTACCTATTCTGTGCAATGGTTTTGCTTTCACCACATCAACTTCAGAGGTGTTAGCTTTCTGCTTCATCCCATCTACTTTCATATGTAATTGTAACAAGATAATCAATGATAGATGTGCGATTCGTTTCCTTACATATTGAAATTCAGACAAAATTTTCATTATTCAGAGATTCTATTGTATCTGAATTTCCGAATCACAATAGTAACAAATTTTAACGAATCCAAAATAAATGATAACATAACAAAATAATGAATTTTTTTAATACAAATTTGAAATAGAAACATACTGCAATAAATACAGTAAGGTATAAAAGTGAAATAAGATGATGATTCTTACTTAGGCTGCTTTCACACTAATCTGTTGCAAAAACACGTTTTTTATGTTTTGACAAATTCGTGCTGTGTTTTTTCCCCTGGAATGTGACTGGACAATGTACTTCCCAAAGGTGCATTGCATTTTTTAGGTCTTTTTGCCACTGTTTCTATTCATTTCAGCGGAGAGGTGCATTTTTGGTGCTATTTTTTTTTACCGCACCAAACATGTACCTCTCCATTGAAATGACTAGAAAACACGGTGAAAGAGCATAAAAAGCACAAAAGAACTGTGGGAAGTGCTTTATCCAGTCACAAGTCCATGGGAAAAACACAATGCAAACGCATCAAAAACTCAACACACCGTGGCAAAAACAAATATGCATTTTTGCAATGGAGCAGTATAAACGCAACTGAAACTCAAAGGACCAGTGTGAAGAGGATGTGAAGGGATGCATCTTTCATGCATTTTTCTTCTGCTTTTTTTAACTTAAAAAATGATCAGGGTGAAAGGGCCCTTTATTGTGTTTGAGTCAGATGAAGTTGGATCCATCAGAATCTCAGAATCATAACCAGGGGAGGATTGACAACTCATGGGGCCCCTGGGCAATAGGGGATCATGGGGCCCCTGTGTCCTTGCCCAAACTCAAAAAAGCCTATGAAAAGATACCAGGGGTATCTCATGGGGCCCCATACTGACCCTGGGCCCTCGGGCAGTGCCCGAGTTTCCAAATGGTCAGTCAGCCCCTGATCATAACATACCATATGAATCCAAGATTAATTTTTTTTTATGCGTTATGTTATGATTCAGAGTTTCTGATGAATTCACCTCCATCCAACCCAAACAATGCATAAGTATTATCTCTTGAAATAACAATTTAACAAGTTAAGATGAATATAGAAATCTTCCGAAATTTAAATTGCTTAAAAGATAACACATATACTAACTGAATCCAAATATACAAAATGTATCTGAATATACGAAACAAATTCCAAAAAACAAATCGCTCTAATATAACGAATCAAAACTATTAACCTAACAAATGAATCCGAAGCAAGACTAATTTTTCCTTCATGCTCATCTCTAATGTTATTCCCTTTTCTTATCAGTGGTCATAATGTTATGGCTGCTACTGTGTATTGTTTTTGTAGAGTCTTTTTGAGTGTTTTTCCAGCAGAAAAAACGCTAAACACTCCTAATTGCCACGAAAATGCTCCTAACAGCTTTTTTTCTAGCTTTTTTTTCTATGTGTACTGTAAAAGACTAATAAAATGCTAATGCTCCTAAATGCTTCTAAACGCTATAACCAGCATTTTTTATCCAGTGTTTTTTTCCAGCATTTATTGAGATTAAAAATACAACGCTAGTGTGGATGTAGCCTTAATGAGTATAAACCCTGCCTACAGGATGGTAGACATCTAGAAGCTGCTTCTCTTCTTGCAGACGTAGGTTAGAAGACTCTACTCAATACTATTCATGTTAATATTCTGTGCTATTGTGTTATCTCCTTGCCAGGTATCAGTTGACTTCTCCCCAGATGAGGTCCTCCCAGGATCGAATGTATCTCTCCGGGTTCAGGCTGCTCCTGGCTCTCTTTGTGGTCTCAGGGTGGTGGATCAGAGTGTGGTGTTAATGAAACCTGACAAGGAGCTGACTGCTGACAAAGTGAGTGTTGGCTCTCCAAATTTGATAACTGTTTTCTTTTTAGCTGGACTTTACTGCAATTTTTTTTAACATTTTTCCATAAATACTTTTTATTAAGGTTTATAATCTATTTCCATTCCGAGATGATGGCAGATATGACGATCGCATCAAAGAAAATGAAGGCCGTTGTACGTATCGTTATTTGGATCTTCCTCCACCAATGAGACGCTTTCACCAACCACATATGCTCTGCTTGGGTCCACCTCGAGATGATCAGAATGTGGATGTGTACAGCTTATTTAAGGTATATATAAACACAAACTGAAAGATGTAACTATAAATTAGGAATAAGGAAATGTGCATAATATACAATGTTTTATTTTTAAAATGAAAGAAGCAAAGCAACAGTTTTATAATATATAGATTTAGGAAATAAAGCTATAACATGAATACCATACTTAAAGTAGTTGTAACCCCTTACATATACCCAGTGAAGTGACTGGCCTCAGGTGATACACGGAGATGAAGCAAATCCTTCCACATAAGTTGCACCTGTTTATCTGTACCATGTGTCATGTACTGCCTTCCACAACACAGATTTTATCATCAGCACAAAGCAGGCGGCACTCCAGAGCTCAGTAAGGAAAGCTCTGAACCTTGATTGGAAGGAAAGGATACACCCCTCCTTCCTTTACACAGGACACAGGGAATATGCATAGCTTTGCCTGTCAGTCACAGGCTGTGTGCTGTAGCTCTCCTCAATCATCACCAAATATCTAGGGGAGTCAGGAAAAACTGTCAGGAGTGACAGATAAGCAGATAACAGAGGAATGAGTCAACAGAAAGAAATCACACTCAGTATAGAAAGATGTTCTTTGTTCATATTTCATGTCTGAGGTTTATAGACGCTTTAAGACCTATTTGTTGGTGCTGTCAGCAGCCATCTATCTCCACATATGCCTATGAAAATCACTTAAAGTGGAGCTCCACCCAAAAGGGGAAGTTCTGCTTTAAGGACTGCTCCCCATTAAGGATTGGTACCTTTGGGGGGCGAGGGGGAGCGGGTACCCGAATTTGACAGGTACCCGCTCCCACTTCCGGTCCGATCACCTAGGCAATCGGAAGCAGAAGATGTCCTCCTTCCCTCCCTCCCTGTAGTCTTTTGGGACATGTGACAGGTCCAAGAAGACTACAGGACCATTCAAGAAGCTCAACGCTACTTGTGCATGTGCAGTGGGTACTCGGTCCTGAAGCCGCAAGCTATCACAGCCGGGTGCCCACACTGAAGATGCCGGACTCCTGGAATCCAGGACGGCCAGTAAAAGGGCTGCGGGGACACACCATGGGACCGAGGGACAGGTAAGTGGCTGTTTTTAAAAGTCAGCAGCTACAGTTTTTGTAGCTGCTGACTTTTATTTTTTGACAGCGTGAGTGGAACTCACTTTAAAGACCAGCAATAGTAATATTAGTGCATTGTGAAACATATCATCAGTGAGGTGATACTGCTGAAATCTTTTCGCATGAATTCTGTAAGTACTGGTGGAAGCCACACAGCCAAGTTTCAATTAAACGGTTTCACCATGATGTGACCTGCAGAAAATCTGGAGTACTCAGCTTCTCGGGACTTGAGCCCAAAGTCTGGTTTTCCTACATGCATACATGAAACAGAAATCAATGATTGATCACTGTTTCTTGTTAATCACTTAATCAGCCAGCAGCTCTCAAAATAAACCAAACAGCTCCTTAGTTTCTCAGTTTGCCATACAGGTGCTTTCCAACCAATTATGCATTGATGTTTGTGAGAAGGTATTTAAAGAGGAACTTTACCCTCTCAATCAACACTGACTATGTTTAATCCTTTTGCTGCTATCATTAGTAAACAGATAGGAAAGTATATCATATTAACTTGTTTTAAACTTTTTTTTTACATTTCTGCAGTTACTCCCTTGGCAAATTATGTCATACATCTCAGGAATCTTTAGAAGGGGAGTAGGGGATTTCTCAGCTAAGCCCACAATCCTGTCTGTATGCCTAAGCTAAGGGCAGATGGATTCCAACAAGTAAATGCTACGTGAATCATCTGCCCTTACTCAAGATGGCCATGGCCAGAAATGCTAATGGATATGTGTTTTTCAAAGTGATTTCTCAAAAAAATAAAACATGGAGATGTGGCTGGATGGATGAGTCTGCTTTGAATATTAAAAATAAATGAAATAGCATTTGTGGTTTGTGGTGCTCAGAGGCTGTGTAATTCCACGTTAAAGACACTAGTTGCATTGTCACCAAAAATGCTCCAAACTTTCAACTACTAGTGTTGAGGCCTGGCTCACATACAGTTTGTATACCACTTTAGGTCCTCCAGCCTTTCCATCCAGCCACTGCTGTGGGTACCTCCAGAATCCACCACTCCCCTGCATACTCAATAGCAGATAAGAGGGAGGGAGGAGAGTGAAATATTAAAGGGGAGGAGCATGCCAAAAAAGAAAAGAGGTAAAGAAAAAAAGGGGGGAGGCAAAAAAAGCTGTGTGTGTGTGTGTGTGGGGGGGGGGGGGCTCTACGACTAAGCACCACTAGGTGGTGAAACATCTCAGAGGAAAGTGTGGGTTAGAGTATCAGTGTACATGATGGGACTTGAACAGTAAAGTTGCTTTTAGCCTGAAGGAGAACAAAGTGTAGCCTTGTATGTGATAAGACTTGAGAGGCTGGCATTCATGCAAAGGGAGAAAGGCTTGATAAGATTTATCTTTCTGCCACCCATCCTTGATGCCACAGAATAAATACAGAGGGGTTGATTTACTAAAAGCAAATAAACTTTTTTTGCAGAGAGTGCAGTTGCACTCTTCCGAGAACAGTCACTCCAGAACTTAGTAAATGAACAGAAGCTCTGCTGGCTTCCATCATCCAATCAGGTGCAAGCAAAAATGCTGTTTTTTTTTAAATTTCCTTGCATGTGATTGGGTATTTTTTGCAAAGTAAATCTTTACCTCATTTATTAAGCTCTGGAGCAACTTCTCTTGGAAAAGTGCAACTGTATTTTGAAAAGTGCACAGTCTAATTGCCTTTAGTGAATCAACCCCAGACTCTCCATAGGTTCATGCACACTGCTGCTCCTAAAGCTCAGGAGCTTTTAACGTTTTATCTTGCCAAAGTCCCTGAAAAAATATATATATATTGCAGAATGGTAGAGTGCAACACATAAAAGTGCAAAAAAGATTAGTAAATGTGAAATCTAAAAATCAAACAATATGGTAAAGTCATCATGAATGTAATGAGCTGAGTGAAACAGTAAAGTGAATCAAGTAAAAGCATGAAAATATCAGCTAAACAGCTCAAAAAGCAAATGCCAATCAATAAAGTGTATCACAGCCAGAATCTAAATACAATAATGCACGTGGTGATCCGTGAAGTAAAGTGCAGTAGTAAATTATGTTACAATAAATATATAAAATCTGAGATATATAAATAGGATAAAACTCTACATCAATGTCCATGGTTAAATGTGCTATTTATATAGTCAAATATCCATAAATGGAGGCAATTGTCCATGAAACCATAAGGCGCAGTATAATTAAGGTGCAGACTGCAAATGTTGTGATGATCACACAATAGAATCCACCACCTCTCTCGGATGTACACTCACCAGATGAAAACTGGTAACAGGCAATCAAGCATTAAACATCTGAGAATGGAAGGTGACCAAAGGGTTAAACCGGACCAAATTCATCCTGTGCACTCGGATGGGAAGTCAGCCCTTGTCCTAGAGGGAATAGCTCACCACAGGAGCCAATAAGGTTGCATATATTGTAGTATTTATTAGAACATTAAAAAGTATCAATGTGGAGACAGAAATCAAAAAGCATATAAAGTGTACCAAGATGGCCACCGCCCCGACCATCGGCAGCAGCGGCAGGTGGCTACATAATTGTAAGGGGGAGGATGGGGGGATATAGGGGGAAGAAAGCATTCTTTAAGTATTGGTCAGATTATAGTGGAGGGGGATTCTTATTCTAGATGCCCCTCAAGTTCCAGGGCCGCATTCCACACCTTATAACCAATTCAACATCCCTTCTGTATCTCTGGACAGAACCTCATTAACCTGGGCATTTATCACCATTCACTGCTGACTCTTCAGTGCAGACAGAAATCAGCCTTCTCTCACTTTAGGACTTCTGGGATAGAACTAATGATACCCAGTTCCAGGGCTGTTAGATCGACTGCATCTCAGACCTGCTGCTTCCTCTCTTGTCCTGACCAACTCTGCATTCTAAACATCTCTACTGCTTTTTAAACCCTCTTGAAGTACCTGCATAACCTCAAGGGCTGGTTCACACCTACATGTTTTTAGTGCATTTTGCAGAAACGCTCTACAGTTCATTGTAACATGGTTACAGTCACTAGGATCATACAATGAGGCCTGTACTCACAATGCCCTCAGATACTTGGATGCTTCTATCCAATATCTGCCAGACACATCTCCAGTGAATTCCCAGACCAGGTCCTCAGTAAAATCCCTTAATAGTCCCTTAATAGTCCCTCAGCTCCCACTGAGCTGGGACTTCGATGAACTCCTGCAACTTCAGCTGCAATGCCCAGAAGGGCAGTAGCCTTTCAGGCTGGGGTCTTCTCCGTTAGGACAAGAACCCTGCTACTCCAGCCCCAGACTATTTACACACTCCTCATCCACCTACTGGGTATCCCCTAATGGATTGGCTTAGACCACATACATTGTAAGGCCAAGAGTCTGCCTCTTCCAACCCACTACATTTTAGAATCCACCAGAAAGCAGGGGGAAGCAGAACAACCAAAAATAATAACACACAGCTCCAATGGTTACAAAGGAGCTAAAGTTTACCTGAACCACTCTAGCAACCTATTCTAGAAGGGTGCTACACTATGATTTTAACATCAAACACTTTAAACCTCACGATTAGGAGGGAATTTTCACTTCATTAACAAGGAGTGCCAACAATAACAATTTTTCTTTCTCCCTTCATTCCACTTTGCACTTAAAACCAAAATCTCCATTTCGTCACATTGACTCCATGTTGGATCTTTAGACACATATAATACTTCTAGTGTCTTGAGGTGATTATTAGAGATGAGCGAATCGAAGTAGGCGAAGTGGAATTCGTTTCGAATAATAGAAAAATTTCGATTCGCGCCGAATCCGAAAATTAGCATACTTCGGATGCGCGAATTGAAATTTTTCCTAAAATGGCGGTGACATGTGCGGCGACGGAGCGGGGATGTCTGGGAAGGCGTGCAGACAAGGCGCGCTGACCCATAATGCATTCATTCATGACATGTGATCGCATTAGCCAATCAGCAGCCAGCCAGCCAGCACTGTGTAATGGTCGAGCTATAAATGGCGGCCATTTTAGAATTCTCCATTTGCCTCCAGTCATTCAAGAGAGGCAGACCTCTCTGTATTAGGGACAGAGTTAGGGACACAGAAACGTTACTTAGGGACACAGAAACGTTACTTAGGGACACAGAAACGTTACTTAGGGACACAGAAACGTTACTCAGGGACACAGAAAAGTTACTTAGGGCCACAGAAACGTTACTTAGGGACACAGAAACGTTACTCAGGGACACAGAAACGTTACTTAGGGCCACAGAATCGTTACTTAGGGCCACAGAAACGTTACTTAGGGCAACAGAAACGTTACTTAGGGCCACAGAAACGTTACTTAGGGCCACAGAAACGTTACTTAGGGCCACAGAATCGTTACTTAGGGCCACAGAAACGTTACTTAGGGCCACAGAAACGTTACTTAGGGACACAGAAACGTTACTTAGGGCCACAGAAACGTTACTTAGGGCCACAGAATCGTTACTTAGGGCCACAGAAACGTTACTTAGGGCCACAGAAACGTTACTTAGGGACACAGAACCGTTACTTAGGGACACAGAAACGTTACTTAGGGACACAGAATTGTTACTCAGGGACAGACACTGAATTGTTACTCAGGGACAGACACAGAATTGTTACTGAGGGACACAGAATTGTTACTCAGGGACACAGAATTGTTACTGAGGGACACAGAATTGTTACTCAGGGACAGACACAGAATTGTTACTCAGGGACACAGAACTGTTACTCAGGGACACAGAACTGTTACTCAGGGACACAGAACTGTTACTCAGGGACAGACACAGAATTGTTACTGAGGGACACAGAATTGTTACTGAGGGACACAGAATTGTTACTCAGGGACACAGAATTGTTACTCATGGACAGACACAGAATTGTTACTGAGGGACACAGAACTGTTACTCAGGGACACAGAACTGTTACTCAGGGACACAGAACTGTTACTCAGGGACACAGAACTGTTACTCATGGACAAACACAGAATTGTTACTGAGGGACACAGAATTGTTACTGAGGGACACAGAATTGTTACTGAGGGACACAGAATTGTTACTCAGGGACAGACACAGAATTGTTCCTGAGGGACACAGAACTGTTACTCAGGGACACAGAACTGTTACTCAGGGACACGGAACTGTTACTCAGGGACACAGAACTGTTACTCAGGGACAGACACAGAATTGTTACTGAGGGACACAGAATTGTTACTGAGGGACACAGAATTGTTACTGAGGGACACAGAATTGTTACTCAGGGACAGACACAGAATTGTTACTGAGGGACACAGAACTGTTACTCAGGGACACAGAACTGTTACTCAGGGACATACACAGAATTGTTACTGAGGGATACAGAATTGTTACTGAGGGACACAGAACTGTTACTCAGGGACACAGAACTGTTACTCAGGGACAGACACAGAATTGTTACTGAGGGACACAGAATTGTTACTGAGGGACACAGAATTGTTACTGAGGGACACAAAACTGTTACTCAGGGACACAGAACTGTTACTCAGGGACACAGAACTGTTACTCAGGGACAGACACAGAATTGTTACTGAGGGACACAGAATTGTTACTGAGGGACACAGAATTGTTACTCAGGGACACAGAACTGTTACTCAGGGACACAGAACTGTTACTCAGGAACACAGAACTGTTACTCAGGGACAGACAAAGAATTGTTACTGAGGGACACAGAATTGTTACTGAGGGACACAGAATTGTTACTCAGGGACAGACACAGAATTGTTACTGAGGGACACAGAACTGTTACTCAGGGACACAGAACTGTTACTCAGGGACAGACACAGAATTGTTACTGAGGGACACAGAATTGTTACTGAGGGACACAGAATTGTTACTCAGGGACAGACACAGAATTGTTACTGAGGGACACAGAACTGTTACTCAAGGACACAGAACTGTTACTCAGGGACAGACACAGAATTGTTACTGAGGGACACAGAATTGTTACTCAGGGACACAGAACTGTTACTCAGGGACACAGAACTGTTACTCAGGGACAGACACAGAATTGTTACTGAGGGACACAGAATTGTTACTGAGGGACACAGAACTGTTACTGAGGGACACAGAACTGTTACTCAGGGACACAGAACTGTTACTCAGGGACAGACACAGAATTGTTACTGAGGGACACAGAATTGTTACTGAGGGACACAGAATTGTTACTGAGGGACACAGAATTGTTACTCAGGGTCAGACACAGAATTGTTACTGAGGGACACAGAACTGTTACTCAGGGACACAGAACTGTTATTCAGGGACACAGAACTGTTACTCAGGGACAGACACAGAATTGTTACTGAGGGACACAGAATTGTTACTGAGGGACACAGAATTGTTTCTCAGGGGCAGACACAGAATTGTTACTGAGGGACACAGAACTGTTACTCAGGGACACAGAACTGTTACTCAGGGACAGACACAGAATTGTTACTGAGGGACACAGAATTGTTACTGAGGGACACAGAATTGTTACTCAGGGACACAGAACTGTTACACAGGGACACAGAACTGTTACTCAGGGACAGACACAGAATTGTTACTGAGGGACACAGAATTGTTACTGAGGGACACAGAATTGTTACTGAGGGACACAGAACTGTTACTCAGGGACACAGAACTGTTACTCAGGGACAGACACAGAATTGTTACTCAGGGACACAGAATTGTTACTCAGGGACACAGAATTGTTACTGAGGGACACAGAATTGTTACTCAGGGACAGACACAGAATTGTTACTGAGGGACACAGAATTGTTACTGAGGGATACAGAATTGTTACTCAGGGACACAGAATTGTTACTGAGGGACACAGAATTGTAACTCAGGGACAGACACAGAATTGTTACTGAGGGACACAGAATTGTTACTGAGGGACACAGAATTGTTACTCAGGGACAGACACAGAATTGTTACTCACGGACACAGAATTGTTACTGAGGGACACCGAAGTGTTACTGAGGGACACAGAATTGTTACTCAGGGACACAGAATTGTTACTCAGGGACAGACACAGAATTGTAACTCAGGGACACAGAGTTGTTACTCAGGGACAGACACAGAATTGTTACTGAGGGACACAGAATTGTTACTGAGGGACACAGAATTGTTACTCAGGGACAGACACAGAATTGTTACTGAGGGACACAGAATTGTTACTGAGGGACACAGAATTGTTACTCAGGGACACAGAATTGTTACTCAGGGACAGACACAGAATTGTTACTGAGGGACACAGAATTGTTACTCAGGGACACAGAATTGTTACTGAGGGACACAGAATTGTTACTCAGAACACAGAATTTTTACTCAGGGACACAGAATTGTTACTCAGGGACAGACACAGAATTGTTACTGAGGGACACAGAATTGTTACTGAGGGACACAGAATTGTTACTGAGGGACACAGAATTGTTACTCAGGGACACAGAACTGTTACTCAGGGACACAGAACTGTTACTCAGGGACAGACACAGAATTGTTACTCAGGGACACAGAATTGTTACTGAGGGACACAGAACTGTTACTCAGGGACACAGAACTGTTACTCAGGGACAGACACAGAATTGTTACTGAGGGACACAGAATTGTTACTGAGGGACACAGAATTGTTACTGAGGGACACAGAATTGTTACTCAGGGACAGACACAGAATTGTTACTGAGGGACACAGAATTGTTACTGAGGGACACAGAATTGTTACTCAGGGACACAGAATTGTTACTCAGGGACAGACACAGAATTGTTACTGAGGGACACAGAATTGTTACTGAGGGACACAGAATTGTTACTCAGGGACACAGAATTGTTACTGAGGGACACAGAATTGTTACTGAGGGACAGACACAGAATTGTTACTGAGGGACACAGAATTGTTACTGAGGGACACAGAATTGTTACTCAGGGACAGACACAGAATTGTTACTGAGGGACACAGAACTGTTACTCAGGGACACAGAACTGTTACTCAGGGACATACACAGAATTGTTACTGAGGGACACAGAATTGTTACTGAGGGACACAGAACTGTTACTCAGGGACACAGAACTGTTACTCAGGGACAGACACAGAATTGTTACTGAGGGACACAGAATTGTTACTGAGGGACACAGAATTGTTACTGAGGGACACAGAATTGTTACTGAGGGACACAGAATTGTTACTCAGGGACAGACACAGAATTGTTACTGAGGGACACAGAACTGTTACTCAGGGACACAGAACTGTTATTAAGTGACACAGAACTGTTACTCAGGGACAGACACAGAATTGTTACTGAGGGACACAGAATTGTTACTGAGGGACACAGAATTGTTACTGAGGGACACAGAATTGTTACTCAGGGACACAGAACTGTTACTCAGGGACACAGAACTGTTTCTCAGGGACAGACACAGAATTGTTACTGAGGGACACAGAATTGTTACTGAGGGACACAGAATTGTTACTCAGGGACACAGAACTGTTACTCAGGGACACAGAACTGTTACTCAGGAACACAGAACTGTTACTCAGGGACAGACACAGAATTGTTACTCAGGGACACAGAATTGTTACTCAGGGACACAGAATTGTTACTGAGGGACACAGAATTGTTACTCAGGGACAGACACAGAATTGTTACTGAGGGACACAGAATTGTTACTGAGGGATACAGAATTGTTACTCAGGGACACAGAATTGTTACTCAGGGACACAGAATTGTTACTCAGGGACAGACACAGAATTGTTACTGAGGGACACAGAATTGTTACTGAGGGACACAGAATTGTTACTCAGGGACAGACACAGAATTGTTACTCAGGGACAGACACAGAATTGTTACTGAGGGACACAGAATTGTTACTGAGGGACACCGAAGTGTTACTGAGGGACACAGAATTGTTACTCAGGGACACAGAATTGTTACTCAGGGACAGACACAGAATTGTAACTCAGGGACACAGAATTGTTACTCAGGGACAGACACAGAATTGTTACTGAGGGACACAGAATTGTTACTGAGGGACACAGAATTGTTACTCAGTGACAGACACAGAATTGTTACTGAGGGACACAGAATTGTTACTGAGGGACACAGAATTGTTACTCAGGGACACAGAATTGTTACTCAGGGACAGACACAGAATTGTTACTGAGGGACACAGAATTGTTACTCAGGGACACAGAATTGTTACTGAGGGACACAGAATTGTTACTCAGAACACAGAATTTTTACTCAGGGACACAGAATTGTTACTCAGGGACAGACACAGAATTGTTACTGAGGGACACAGAATTGTTACTGAGGGACACAGAATTGTTACTGAGGGACACAGAATTGTTACTCAGGGACACAGAACTGTTACTCAGGGACACAGAACTGTTACTCAGGGACAGACACAGAATTGTTACTCAGGGACACAGAATTGTTACTGAGGGACACAGAACTGTTACTCAGGGACACAGAACTGTTACTCAGGGACAGACACAGAATTGTTACTGAGGGACACAGAATTGTTACTGAGGGACACAGAATTGTTACTGAGGGACACAGAATTGTTACTCAGGGACAGACACAGAATTGTTACTGAGGGACACAGAATTGTTACTGAGGGACACAGAATTGTTACTCAGGGACACAGAAATGTTACTCAGGGACAGACACAGAATTGTTACTGAGGGACACAGAATTGTTACTGAGGGACACAGAATTGTTACTCGGGGACACAGAATTGTTACTGAGGGACACAGAATTGTTACTGAGGGACAGACACAGAATTGTTACTGAGGGACACAGAATTGTTACTGAGGGACACAGAATTGTTACTGAGGGACACAGAATTGTTACTCAGGGACAGACACAGAATTGTTACTGAGGGACACAGAACTGTTACTCAGGGACACAGAACTGTTACTCAGGGACATACACAGAATTGTTACTGAGGGACACAGAATTGTTACTGAGGGACACAGAACTGTTACTCAGGGACACAGAACTGTTATTCAGGGACACAGAACTGTTACTCAGGGACAGACACAGAATTGTTACTGAGGGACACAGAATTGTTACTGAGGGACACAGAATTGTTACTGAGGGACACAGAACTGTTACTCAGGGACACAGAACTGTTACTCAGGGACAGACACAGAATTGTTACTGAGGGACACAGAATTGTTACTGAGGGACACAGAATTGTTACTGAGGGACACAGAATTGTTACTCAGGGACACAGAACTGTTACTCAGGGACACAGAACTGTTACTCAGGAACACAGAACTGTTACTCAGGGACAGACAAAGAATTGTTACTGAGGGACACAGAATTGTTACTGAGGGACACAGAATTGTTACTCAGGGACAGACACAGAATTGTTACTGAGGGACACAGAACTGTTACTCAGGGACACAGAACTGTTACTCAGGGACAGACACAGAATTGTTACTGAGGGACACAGAATTGTTACTGAGGGACACAGAATTGTTACTCAGGGACACAGAACTGTTACACAGGGTCACAGAACTGTTACTCAGGGACAGACACAGAATTGTTACTGAGGGACACAGAATTGTTACTGAGGGACACAGAATTGTTACTGAGGGACACAGAACTGTTACTCAGGGACACAGAACTGTTACTCAGGGACAGACACAGAATTGTTACTCAGGGACACAGAATTGTTACTGAGGGACACAGAATTGTTACTGAGGGACACAGAATTGTTACTCAGGGACAGACACAGAATTGTTACTGAGGGACACAGAATTGTTACTGAGGGATACAGAATTGTTACTCAGGGACACAGAATTGTTACTCAGGGACACAGAATTGTTACTCAGGGACAGACACAGAATTGTTACTGAGGGACACAGAATTGTTACTGAGGGACACAGAATTGTTACTCAGGGACACAGAATTGTTACTCAGGGACACAGAATTGTTACTCAGGGACAGACACAGAATTGTTACTGAGGGACACAGAATTGTTACTGAGGGACACATAATTGTTACTCAGGGACAGACACAGAATTGTTACTCAGGGACAGACACAGAATTGTTACTGAGGGACACAGAATTGTTACTGAGGGACACCGAAGTGTTACTGAGGGACACAGAATTGTTACTCAGGGACACAGAATTGTTACTCAGGGACAGACACAGAATTGTAACTCAGGGACACAGAATTGTTACTCAGGGACAGACACAGAATTGTTACTGAGGGACACAGAATTGTTACTGAGGGACACAGAATTGTTACTCAGGGACAGACACAGAATTGTTACTGAGGGACACAGAATTGTTACTGAGGGACACAGAATTGTTACTCAGGGACACAGAATTGTTACTCAGGGACAGACACAGAATTGTTACTGAGGGACACAGAATTGTTACTCAGGGACACAGAATTGTTACTGAGGGACACAGAATTGTTACTCAGAACACAAAATTTTTACTCAGGGACACAGAATTGTTACTCAGGGAGAGACACAGAATTGTTACTGAGGGACACAGAATTGTTACTCAGGGACACAGAACTGTTACTCAGGGACACAGAACTGTTACTCAGGGACAGACACAGAATTGTTACTGAGGGACACAGAATTGTTACTGAGGGACACAGAACTGTTACTCAGGGACACAGAACTGTTACTCAGGGACAGACACAGAATTGTTACTGAGGGACACAGAATTGTTACTGAGGGACACAGAATTGTTACTGAGGGACACAGAATTGTTACTCAGGGACAGACACAGAATTGTTACTGAGGGACACAGAATTTTTACTGAGGGACACAGAATTGTTACTCAGGGACACAGAATTGTTACTCAGGGACAGACACAGAATTGTTACTGAGGGACACAGAATTGTTACTGAGGGACACAGAATTGTTACTCAGGGACACAGAATTGTTACTCAGGGACACAGAATTGTTACTCAGGGACAGACACAGAATTGTTACTGAGGGACACAGAATTGTTACTGAGGGACACAGAATTGTTACTGAGGGACACAGAATTGTTACTGAGGGACACAGAATTGTTACTCAGGGACAGACACAGAATTGTTACTGAGGGACACAGAACTGTTACTCAGGGACACAGAACTGTTACTCAGGGACATACACAGAATTGTTACTGAGGGACACAGAATTGTTACTGAGGGACACAGAACTGTTACTCAGGGACACAGAACTGTTACTCAGGGACAGACACAGAATTGTTACTGAGGGACACAGAATTGTTACTGAGGGACACAGAATTGTTACTCAGGGACAGACACAGAATTGTTACTGAGGGACACAGAACTGTTACTCAGGGACACAGAACTGTTATTCAGGGACACAGAACTGTTACTCAGGGACACAGAATTGTTACTGAGGGACACAGAATTGTTACTGAGGGACACAGAATTGTTACTGAGGGACACAGAATTGTTACTCAGGGACAGACACAGAATTGTTACTGAGGGACACAGAACTGTTACTCAGGGACACAGAACTGTTACTCAGGGACAGACACAGAATTGTTACTGAGGGACACAGAATTGTTACTGAGGGACACAGAATTGTTACTCAGGGACACAGAACTGTTACACAGGGACACAGAACTGTTACTCAGGGACAGACACAGAATTGTTACTGAGGGACACAGAATTGTTACTGAGGGACACAGAATTGTTACTGAGGGACACAGAACTGTTACTCAGGGACACAGAACTGTTACTCAGGGACAGACACAGAATTGTTACTCAGGGACACAGAATTGTTACTGAGGGACACAGAATTGTTACTGAGGGACACAGAATTGTTACTCAGGGACAGACACAGAATTGTTACTGAGGGACACAGAATTGTTACTGAGGGATACAGAATTGTTACTCAGGGACACAGAATTGTTACTCAGGGACACAGAATTGTTACTCAGGGACAGACACAGAATTGTTACTGAGGGACACAGAATTGTTACTCAGGGACACAGAATTGTTACTCAGGGACACAGAATTGTTACTCAGGGACAGACACAGAATTGTTACTGAGGGACACAGAATTGTTACTGAGGGACACAGAATTGTTACTCAGAGACAGATACAGAATTGTTACTCAGGGACAGACACAGAATTGTTACTGAGGGACACAGAATTGTTACTGAGGGACACAGAATTGTTACTGAGGGACACCGAAGTGTTACTGAGGGACACAGAATTGTTACTCAGGGACACAGAATTGTTACTCAGGGACAGACACAGAATTGTAACTCAGGGACACAGAATTGTTACTCAGGGACAGACACAGAATTGTTACTGAGGGACACAGAATTGTTACTCAGGGACAGACACAGAATTGTTACTGAGGGACACAGAATTGTTACTGAGGGACACAGAATTGTTACTCAGGGACACAGAATTGTTACTCAGGGACAGACACAGAATTGTTACTGAGGGACACAGAATTGTTACTCAGGGACACAGAATTGTTACTGAGGGACACAGAATTGTTACTCAGAACACAGAATTTTTACTCAGGGACACAGAATTGTTACTCAGGGACAGACACAGAATTGTTACTGAGGGACACAGAATTGTTACTGAGGGACACAGAATTGTTACTGAGGGACAAAGAATTGTTACTCAGGGACACAGAACTGTTACTCAGGGACACAGAACTGTTACTCAGGGACAGACACAGAATTGTTACTGAGGGACACAGAATTGTTACTGAGGGACACAGAACTGTTACTCAGGGACACAGAACTGTTACTCAGGGACAGACACAGAATTGTTACTGAGGGACACAGAATTGTTACTGAGGGACACAGAATTGTTACTGAGGGACACAGAATTGTTACTGAGGGACACAGAATTGTTACTCAGGGACAGACACAGAATTGTTACTGAGGGACACAGAATTGTTACTGAGGGACACAGAATTGTTACTCAGGGACACAGAATTGTTACTCAGGGACAGACACAGAATTGTTACTGAGGGACACAGAATTGTTACTGAGGGACACAGAATTGTTACTCAGGGACAGACACAGAATTGTTACTGAGGGACACAGAATTGTTACCGAGGGACACAGAATTTTTACTGAGGGACACAGAACTGTTACTCAGGGACACAGAACTGTTACTCAGGGACAGACACAGAATTGTTACTCAGGGACACAGAATTGTTACTGAGGGACACAGAATTGTTACTGAGGGACACAGAATTGTTACTCAGGGACAGACACAGCATTGTTACTGAGGGACACAGAATTGTTACTCAGGGACACAGAATTGTTACTGAGGGACACAGAATTGTTACTCAGGGACACAGAATTGTTACTCAGGGACAGACACAGAATTGTTACTGAGGGACACAGAATTGTTACTGAGGGACACAGAATTGTTACTCAGGGACAGACACAGAATTGTTACTCAGGGACAGACACAGAATTGTTACTGAGGGACACAGAATTGTTACTGAGGGACACCGAAGTGTTACTGAGGGACACAGAATTGTTACTGAGGGACACAGAATTGTTACTCAGGGACAGACACTGAATTGTAACTCAGGGACACAGAATTGTTACTCAGGGACAGACACAGAATTGTTACTGAGGGACACAGAATTGTTACTGAGGGACACAGAATTGTTACTCAGGGACAGACACAGAATTGTTACTGAGGGACACAGAATTGTTACTGAGGGACACAGAATTAATACTCAGGGACACAGAATTGTTACTCAGGGACAGACACAGAATTGTTACTGAGGGACACAGAATTGTTACTCAGGGACACAGAATTGTTACTGAGGGACACAGAATTGTTACTCAGGGACACAGAATTGTTACTGAGGGACAGACACAGAATTGTTACTGAGGGACACAGAATTGTTACTGAGTGACACAGAATTGTTACTGAGGGACACAGAATTGTTACTGAGGGACACAGAATTGTTACTGAGGGACACAGAACTGTTACTCAGGGACAGACACAGAATTGTTACTGAGGGACACAGAATTGTTACTGAGGGACACAGAACTGTTACTCAGGGACACAGAACTGTTACTCAGGGACAGACACAGAATTGTTACTGAGGGACACAGAATTGTTACTGAGGGACACAGAATTGTTACTGAGGGACACAGAATTGTTACTCAGGGACAGACACAGAATTGTTACTGAGGGACACAGAATTGTTACTGAGGGACACAGAATTGTTACTCAGGGACACATAATTGTTACTCAGGGACACAGAATTGTTACTGAGGGACACAGAATTGTTACTGAGGGATACAGAATTGTTACTCAGGGACACAGAATTGTTACTCAGGGACACAGAATTGTTACTCAGGGACAGACACAGCATTGTTACTGAGGGACACAGAATTATTACTCAGGGACACAGAATTGTTACTGAGGGACACAGAATTGTTACTCAGGGACACAGAATTGTTACTCAGGGACACAGAATTGTTACTCAGGAACAGACACAGAATTGTTACTGAGGGACACAGAATTGTTACTGAGGGACACAGAATTGTTACTCAGGGACAGACACAGAATTGTTACTCAGGGACACAGAATTGTTACTGAGGGACACCGAAGTGTTACTGAGGGACACAGAATTGTTACTGAGGGACACAGAATTGTTACTCAGGGACAGACACAGAATTGTAACTCAGGGACACAGAATTGTTACTCAGGGACAGACACAGAATTGTTACTGAGGGACACAGAATTGTTACTGAGGGACACAGAATTGTTACTCAGGGACAGACACAGAATTGTTACTGAGGGACACAGAATTGTTACTGAGGGACACAGAATTGTTACTCAGGGACACAGAATTGTTACTCAGGGACAGACACAGAATTGTTACTGAGGGACACAGAATTGTTACTGAGGGACACAGAATTGTTACTCAGGGACACAGAATTGTTACTGAGGGAAACAGAATTGTTACTCAGGGACACAGAATTGTTACTCAGGGACAGACACAGAATTGTTACTGAGGGACACAGAATTGTTACTGAGGGACACAGAATTGTTACTCAGGGACACAGAATTGTTACTCAGGGACACAGAACAGTTACTCAGGGACAGACACAGAATTGTTACTGAGGGACACATAATTGTTACTGAGGGACACAGAACTGTTACTCAGGGACACAGAACTGTTACTCAGGGACAGACACAGAATTGTTACTGAGGGACACAGAATTGTTACTGAGGGACACAGAATTGTTACTCAGGGACAGACACAGAATTGTTACTGAGGGACACAGAATTGTTACTGAGGGACACAGAATTGTTACTCAGGGACACAGAATTGTTACTCAGGGACACACAATTGTTACTCAGGGACAGACACAGAATTGTTACTGAGGGACACAGAATTGTTACTGAGGGACACAGAATTGTTACTCAGGGACAGACACAGAATTGTTACTGAGGGACACAGAATTGTTACTCAGGGACAGACACAGAATTGTTACTCAGGGACAGACACAGAATTGTTACTGAGGGACACAGAATTGTTACTGAGGGACACAGAAGTGTTACTGAGGGACACATAATTGTTACTCAGGGACACAGAATTGTTACTCAGGGACAGACACAGAATTGTTACGCAGGGACACAGAATTGTTACTCAGGGACACATAATCGTTGAATTAAAGAGTATATCAGACAACATGCAGAGGAGTGTCAGAGGAGGCAATGTTTTAGGAGCGAGCAGACGTGGCAGCAGAGGAAGGGGTCGAGGCAGCACTAGTCGCAGCCAGAGGCCAGTGCTCCCGGTGTCATCCAACGGTCCTGTCTCCACCGACAACCCTGCCGTCATCGATTGGTTGGCTCGGTCGTCTTCCTCTTCCCAGGTCACCTCTGACACCTACAGCCAACGGTCGGTGTGTACATCAGACACAACCGTTAGTTGGCATGGCCCGGGAGCAAGCCCACTGAAATCACGTGTCCTCTACCTGCCCCTGTCCTTTGCTGTTCCCTCACCAAGCGAAGCATCGCATGCTGTGGGCTCAGCCCCACTGTACAGTGAGGAAGAGCTAACAGAGGGCGGTCAGGAACGGGGGGAGACATCCGCCTCTTCAGCAGCCAGGCGAAGAAGTACTGGCGAGCAGAGTGGCTCGGTAGCCGGTCTAGAGACAGGTCTGTCTCCTGACCCAGACGCAGCCGAGGGGGCTAGTAGTGAGGCGGAGACCCTAATTGATGATGAGGAGGTTGATCGCACTTGGCAGCCTCGTCGTCATCAGGCAATTTCTTCCGCATCATCAGGAGAAGAGGGTGCCAGCTTGGCAGCGAGCAAAACAGTCGGTGGGTTGCCCAGGAGGCAGCAGGGTCGCAGCAGTGTCAGTGGAGGCAAACGGCCACGGAGTAGAGCACCAGCTCCACTGCAGCCTACCACCACGGCCAGTAGTGGTGCCGGTGTGCACGGAGGAAGTAGCAGTCAGCCAGTGAGGAGTAGCGGGGGCAAAGTTTCCTACTCGGCGGTGTGGCAATTATTCGTCAAGCCGCCCGAGGAAGTAAACGTAGCCGTATGTCGACTATGTGGCCAGAAAGTCAAGCGTGGCCAGGGGGCCCATGTTGGGACTACAGCGTTGCGTCAGCATATGCAGCGTCGCCATTCGGTGGCCTGGGATAACCGTGATAAAGATACGGCGGTTCTGCCTGCCCCAGCCCCCGCTCCATCACCCGCTCCGTTACTTGCTCCGTCACCCGACGTCAATCGCCCTCTATAAGCCAGTCAAGGCTCCAAAACCTCTGCTGAGGGGAGTAGTTCCGCTCGTTCAGATGCTCCTTCTCCTGCTACTCCTCTTCACGGATTCCGTCAGCAGTCTTTTTTGGAATCCGTTTCCAAGAGACAACAGTTTGCGAGCACGCACCCGACGGTGCAAAAGCTGAACGTCCTCCTGTCCAAGTTGCTGGTGCTGCAGTCCCTCCCTTTCCAAGTGGTGGACTCAGCACCTTTCCGAGAAATGATGGCTTGTGCCGCGCCGCGGTGGAGAGTGCCAAGCCGGCATTTCTTCGCCAAAAAGGCAGTGCCAGCCCTGCATTCACATGTAGAAGAGATGGTGGGCCAGTCTTTGAGCATGTCGGTCTCTGCCAAAGTGCACGGCAGTGCCGATGTGTGGAGCTGTAACTACGGTCAGGGACAGTACATGTCATTTACGGCCCACTGGGTGAACGTGGTGCCGGCACAGCCGCACCAGCAACTTGGACAGGTCACAACGCTTTTGCCTCCACGTTTGCACGTCCTTGGTCCAGCAAACATGTCCGCCTCTACCACCTCTTCTTCCGCCGTGTCCTCAGCCGCCACCCCCGTGCCAAGTCCCATTACCCGACCGGCATATCACATGTGCAGGGCGCAACGGTGTCACGCTGTGCTGCACCTGGTATGCCTTGGCGAACGTAGTCACACAGGGGAGGAACTTCTGAGTGTAATGAACAGAGAAATCGACAGATGGCTGTCTCCACGCAAACTGAAAATCGGAACCATGTTGACCGACAACGGAAAGAACATGGTGTCTGCTCTGCGTCAAGGAAGGTTGTGCCATGCGCCATGCATGGCTCACGTGTTCAATCTGGTTGTCAAGCGGTTCCTAAAATCCACCATCCCACTGCAAGACATCCTTAAAATGTCACGTAAACTTTGCATGCATTTCAGCCATTCCTACACCGCAAAGCACACCCTCCTTGAGAAGCAGCGGCAGAACGGAATTCCACAGCATCGCCTGATCTGCGACGTTGCAACAAGGTGGAATTCAACACTACACATGTTAGACCACCTTTACGAACAGCGAAAGGCCATCACCGATTTCCTGATGTTACAAGCGGATAAAGGTACTCCCCTGTGTAACTTAGATGTCAGCCATTGGCAGCTCATGCGTGACACCTGCCGCTTGCTCAGGCCCTTTGAGGAGGCCACGCTATTCGTGAGTCGGCAGGACTATGGGATGAACGACGTCATTCCTCTGTTGCACGTCCTGGAACAAATGCTGTTAACAATGGCTGGTCAGGGTGCGGTAGACGTGGCGCACAGATCTCAACGCCACATGACCCCTGTGGGGGCAGGACAGGAAGAAGAGGAGGAGGTAGAGGAGGACATTTGTGCTCAGGAATTATTGAGTGAAATGGGTGGTTTTTCCACTCAGCGGACAGGAGTGGAGGAGCAGGAGCATCTGGTAGAGGAGGAGGAGGAGGAGACAGAGGACCCAGACGCACCGTGGCAGTATGCTGTGGAGATGGAGGCAGGGAGTCCCTCGCATTCCTTGGCACAAATGGCCCATAGCATGCTCGGTTGCTTGCGTAGCGACAGCCAAATAATAACCATCAGACAGAGGGATGACTTTTGGCTGTCCACCTTGTTGGACCCTCGCTACCGTTCCAAAATGGTGGCCTTTTTCACACCTGCTGAGAGGGAGGCCAAAATTACGTACTATAAAAACCACCTATGTAGTCAGCTGGTCTCTGCCTTTCTGCGCCAACGTCCATCCTCAGACACTGTGGGCCCTGTGCGCTCGCGTTCCGCTGCCATGGCAGCAGGGGAGGGGTGGGGTGGTAGGAGCAGTGGCAGCTCCACCAGCAGCGGCTGCCTCAGTCTGCAGTCGATGATGAGTAGCTTTCTTCACCAGCGCAGTGAGGAAACTACTAACCAGCCGCAGCAGCAGCATCAGGTGGACCTGGAGCAGGAGCTCAAACAACAGGCTTGGGCCTACTTGGACAGCACCCTGCCAACCGAGGTAGACAATCCCCTTGACTACTGGGCAACGAAACTTGACCTTTGGCCCCAACTAGCTGAATTTGCCCTTGAAAGGCTGTCATGCCCGGCCAGTAGCGTGGCATCGGAGCGTGTGTTTAGTGCGGCAGGAGGTATTGTAACTCCGCGGAGGACACGACTGTCCACCCAAAGTGTAGAGAGACTCCCGTTTGTGAAAATGAATCAGGCGTGGATTAGTCTGGATTTCAAACCACCAGTTCCTGACACAACTGACTAAATCCGCCATGAATCATGCCCCTGCCATGTGCCACTTTCAGGTCTCCTCACACTGCTGCTGTGTTCCATTTTGTCATAGAGTGCTGGCAGATTACGGGCCTCCCATTGCTGCTGCCAGGCCCCTAATCTGCCATGGGCCCCCGTACCGCCTCCTCATGCTGCTGCCAGGTCCACAGTGTGTCATGCCATGTGCCACTTTCAGGTCTCCTCACACTGCTGCTGTGTTCCATTTTGTCATAGGGTGCTGGCAGATTACGGGCCTCCCATAGCTGCTGCCAGGCCCCTAATCTGCCATGGGCCCCCGTACCGCCTCCTCATGCTGCTGCCAGGTCCACAGTGTGTCATGCCATGTGCCACTTTCAGGTCTCCTCACACTGCTGCTGGGTTCCATTTTGTCATAGGATGCTGGCAGATTACGGGCCTCACTTTGCTGCGTCCAGGCCCCTAATCTGCCATGGGCCCCTGTACCGCCTCCTCACGCTGCTGCCAGGTCCACAGTGTCTCATGGGTCCCTGTACCACCTCCCATTGCTGCTGTCTCCATCGCCACACTCTGCCATGTGCCACTTTCAGGTCTCCTCACACTGCTGGTGTGTTCCATTTTGTCATAGGGTGCTGGCAGATTACGGGCCTCCCATAGCTGCTGCCAGGCCCCTAATCTGCCATGGGCCCCCGTACCACCTCCTCACGCTGCTGCCAGGTCCACAGTGTGTCATGCCATATGCCACTTTCAGGTCTCCTCACACTGCTGCTGTGTTCCATTTTGTCATAGGGTGCTGGCAGATTACGGGCCTCCCATAGCTGCTGCCAGGCCCCTAATCTGCCATGGGCCCCCGTACCGCCTCCTCACGCTGCTACCAGGTCCACAGTGTGTCATGGGTCCCTGTACCGCCTCCCATTGCTGCTGTCTCCATCGTCACACTCTGCCATGTGCCACTTTCAGGTCTCCTCACACTGCTTCTGGGTTCCAT
This sequence comes from Staurois parvus, assembly GCF_062004578.1. Taxonomy (NCBI): domain Eukaryota; kingdom Metazoa; phylum Chordata; class Amphibia; order Anura; family Ranidae; genus Staurois; species Staurois parvus. Next base: position 566,234 of record NW_028318400.1, on the reverse strand, counting down.
TTTGTCATAGGTTGCTGGCAGATTACGGGCGTCTCCCATTGCTGCTGCCAGGCCCCTAATCTGCCATGGGCCCCTGTACCGCCTCCTCATGCTACTGCCAGGTCCACAGTGTGTCATGCCATGTGCCACTTTCAGGTGTCCTCACACTGCTGCTGGGTTCCATTTTGTCATAGGATGCTGGCAGATTACGGGCCTCACATTGCTGCGGCCAGGCCCCTAATCTGCCATGGGCCCCTGTACCGCCTCCTCATGCTGCTGCCAGGTCCACAGTGTGTCATGCCATGTGCCACTTTCAGGTGTCCTCACACTGCTGCTGGGTTCCATTTTGTCATAGGATGCTGGCAGATTACAGGCCTCCCATAGCTGCAGCCAGGCCCCTAATCTGCCATGGGCCCCCGTACCGCCTCCTCATGCTGCTGCCAGGTCCACAGTGTGTCATGGGTCCCTGTACGGCCTCCCATTGCTGCTGTCTCCATCGCCACACTCTGCCATGTGCCACTTTCAGGTCTCCTCACACTCCTGCTGGGTTCCATTTTGTCATAGGATGCTGGCAGATTACAGGCCTCCCATAGCTGCTGCCAGGCCCCTAATCTGCCATGGGCCCCCGTACCGCCTCCTCATGCTGCTGCCAGGTCCACAGTGTGTCATGGGTCCCTTTACCGCCTCCCATTGCTGCTGTCTCCATCGCCACACTCTGCCATTTGCCACTTTCAGGTCTCCTCACACTCCTGCTGGGTTCCATTTTGTCATAGGATGCTGGCAGATTACGGGCGTCTCCCATTGCTGCTACCAGGCCTGTAATCTGCCATGGGCCCCTGTACCGCCTCCTCACGCTGCTGCCAGGTCCACAGTGTGTCATGGGTCCCTCTACCGCCTCCCATTGCTGCTGTCTCCATCGCCACACTCTGCCATTTGCCACTTTCAGGTCTCCTCACACTCCTGCTGGGTTCCATTTTGTCATAGGTTGCTGGCAGATTACGGGCGTCTCCCATAGCTGCTGCCATTCCCCTAATCTGCCATGGGCCACTGTACCGCCTCCTCACGCTGCTGCCAGGTCCACAGTGTGTCATGGGTCCCTGTACCGCCTCCCATTGCTGCTGTCTCCATCGCCACACTCTGCCATGTGCCACTTTCAGGTCTCCTCACACTCCTGCTGGGTTCCATTTTGTCATAGGATGCTGGCAGATTACAGGCCTCCCATAGCTGCTTCCAGGCCCCTAATCTGCCATGGGCCCCTGTACCGCCTCCTCACACTGCTGCCAGGTCCACAGTGTGTCATGGGTCCCTGTACCGCCTCCCATTGCTGCTGTCTCCATCGCCACACTCTGCCATGTGCCACTTTCAGGTCTCCTCACACTCCTGCTGGGTTCCATTTTGTCATAGGATGCTGGCAGATTACAGGCCTCCCATAGCTGCTTCCAGGCCCCTAATCTGCTATGGGCCCCTGTACCGCCTCCTCACGCTGCTTCCAGGTCCACAGTGTCTCATGGGTCCTTGTACCGCCTCCCATTGCTGCTGTCTCCATCGCCACACTCTGCCATGTGCCACTTTCAGGTCTCCTCACACTCCTGCTGGGTTCCATTTTGTCATAGGTTGCTGGCAGATTACGGGCGTCTCCCATAGCTGCTGCCAGGCCCCTAATCTGCCATGGGCCCCTGTACCGCCTCCTCACGCTGCTGCCAGGTCCACAGTGTGTCATGGGTCCCTGTACCGCCTCCCATTGCTGCTGTCTCCATCGCCACACTCTGCCATGTGCCACTTTCAGGTCTCCTCACACTCCTGCTGGGTTCCATTTTGTCATAGGATGCTGGCAGATTACAGGCCTCCCATAGCTGCTGCCAGGCCCCTAATCTGCCATGGGCCCCCGTACCGCTTCCTCACGCTGCTGCCAGGTCCACAGTGTCTCATGGGTCCCTGTACCGCCTCCCATTGCTGCTGTCTCCATCGCCACACTCTGCCATGTGCCACTTTCAGGTCTCCTCACACTCCTGCTGGGTTCCATTTTGTCATAGGGTGCTGGCAGATTACGGGCGTCTCCCGTAGCTGCTGCCAGGCCCCTAATCTGCCATGGGCCCCGTACCGCCTCCTCACGCTGCTGCCAGGTCCACAGTGTGTCATGGGTCCCTGTACCGCCTCCCATTGCTGCTGTCTCCATCGCCACACTCTGCCATGTGCCACTTTCAGGTGTCCTCACACTGCTGCTGGGTTCCATTTTGTCATAGGTTGCTGGCAGATTACGGGCGTCTCCCATAGCTGCTGCCAGGCCCCTAATCTGCTATGGGCCCCGTACCGCCTCCTCATGCTGCTGCCAGGTCCAGAGTGTCTCATGGGTCCCTGTACCGCCTCCCATTGCTGCTGTCTCCATCGCCACACTCTGCCATGTGCCACTTTCAGGTCTCCTCACACTCCTGCTGGGTTCCATTTTGTCATAGGTTGCTGGCAGATTACGGGCGTCTCCCATAGCTGCTGCCAGGCCCCTAATCTGCCATGGGCCCCGTACCGCCTCCTCACGCTACTGCCAGGTCCACAGTGTGTCATGGGTCCCTGTACCGCCTCCCATTGCTGCTGTCTCCATCTCCACACTCTGCCATGTGCCACTTTCAGGTCTCCTCACACTCCTGCTGGGTTCCATTTTGTCATAGGATGCTGGCAGATTACAGGCCTCCCATAGCTGCTGCCAGGCCCCTAATCTGCCATAAACCCCTGTACCGCCTCCTCACGCTGCTGCCAGGTCCACAGTGTCTCATGGGTCCCTGTACCGCCTCCCATTGCTGCTGTCTCCATCGCCACACTCTGCCATGTGCCACTTTCAGGTCTCCTCACACTCCTGCTGGGTTCCATTTTGTCATAGGTTGCTGGCAGATTACGGGCGTCTCCCATAGCTGCTGCCAGGCCCCTAATCTGCCATGGGCCCCTGTACCGCCTCCTCATGCTGCTGCCAGGTCCACAGTGTCTCATGGGTCCCTGTACGGCCTCCCATTGCTGCTGTCTCCATCGCCACACTCTGCCATGTGCCACTTTCAGGTGTCCTCACACTGCTGCTGGGTTCCATTTTGTCATAGGATGCTGGCAGATTACGGGCCTCCCATTGCTGCTGCCAGGCCCCTAATCTGCCATGGGCCCTTGTACCGCCTCCTCACGCTGCTGCCAGGTCCACAGTGTGTCATGGGTCCCTGTACCGCCTCCCATTGCTGCTGTCTCCATCGCCACACTCTGCCATGTGCCACTTTCAGGTGTCCTCACACTGCTGCTGGGTTCCATTTTGTCATAGGGTGCTGGCAGATTACGGGCCTCACATTGCTGCGGCCAGGCCCCTAATCTGCCATGGGCCCCTGTACCGCCTCCTCACGCTGCTGCCAGGTCCACAGTGTGTCATGGGTCCCTGTACCGCCTCCCATTGCTGCTGTCTCCATCGCCACACTCTGCCATGTGCCACTTTCAGGTCTCCTCACACTGCTGCTGGGTTCCATTTTGTCATAGGGTGCTGGCAGATTACGGGCCTCACATTGCTGCGGCCAGGCCCCTAATCTGCCATGGGCCCCTGTACCGACTCCTCATGCTGTGACGTTGCAACAAGGTGGAATTCAACCCTACATATGTTAGACCGCCTTTACAAACAGCGAAAGGCCATCACCGATTTCCTGATGTTACAAGCGGATAAAGGTACTCCCCTGTGTAACTTAGATGTCAGCCATTGGCAGCTCATGCGTGACACCTGCCGCTTGCTCAGGCCCTTTGAGGAGGCCACGCTATTCTTGAGTCGGCAGGACTATGGGATGAACGACGTCATTCCTCTGTTGCACGTCCTGGAACAAATGCTGTTAACAATGGCTGGTCAGGGTGCGGTAGACGTGGCGCACAGATCTCAACGCCACATGACCCCTGTGGGGGCTGGACAGGAAGAAGAGGAGGAGGTAGAGGAGGACATTGGTGCTCAGGAATTATTGAGTGAAATGGGTGGTTTTTCCACTCAGCGGACAGGAGTGGAGGAGCAGGAGCATCTGGTAGAGGAGGAGGAGGAGGAGACAGAGGACCCAGACGCACCGTGGCAGTATGCTGTGGAGATGGAGGCAGGGAGTCCCTCGCATTCCTTGGCACAAATGGCCCATATATGCTCGGTTGCTTGCGTAGCGACAGCCGAATAATAACCATCAGACAGAGGGATGACTTTTGGCTGTCCACCTTGTTGGACCCTCGCTACCGTTCCAAAATGGTGGCCTTTTTCACACCTGCTGAGAGGGAGGCCAAAATTACGTACTATAAAAACCACCTATGTAGTCAGTTGGTCTCTGCCTTTCTGCGCCAACGTCCATCCTCAGACACTGTGGGCCCTGTGCGCTCGCGTTCCGCTGCCGTGGCAGCAGGGGAGGGGTGGGGTGGTAGGAGCAGTGGCAGCTCCACCAGCAGCGTGGGTCCCTGCATGGCCTCCCATTGCTGCTGTCTCCATCGCCACACTCTGCCATGTGCCACTTTCAGGTCTCCTCACACTGCTGGTGGGTTCCATTTTGTCATAGGGTGCTGTATGGCCTCCCATTGCTGCTGCCTCCACCGCCACACTGTGGCTCCACACTCTGGTTTTGGCCCCGTGACTGCCCAAATGAGTGAAGTGTGCGGTGATTCTAAGATCGACGGCACTCATCTGCATGTCATACTGACTGACAGTATTATTTCTCTTCCCCAGCAGACTCCAAGGGCATTTAAATTAAAGGTACAGTGTTCTGCACTAATATAAAGGCTCTCTGAAGCCTAGAAACACCCTTTTATAAGTTAAATTCACAGCGAATATATTCGACTCAAATCAAATTTTTTCCACGAATTCGCTGAATCAGTCGAATCGAATTTTTGAATACTTCGCTCATCTCTAGTGATTATGAATGAAAGAGCCATTGAAATAAAAAATGAAGTGTGATTTTATTCTATCACACAATGGTGTAAAATAACAATGTAAAGCGTATTATGAACAGTTCCATGTAGATAAAACTACTGTAAAAATAACAAGCAAAAGTTCACAGATAAGTCACCATTATTAGGTATTGAAGTACGGCCATGTGCTGTGTTGTCCTGTCCTTCAAACTCTACTTGTCCTTCTCATGTCTCCTTGGGAAGAAGCCGGACGTGACTATATTGTAGCCGGAAGTGATCTCAGTATGCACCTGTTGCAGCTTCTCAGACGTGTGTATGCAAGAGTCATGTAGCGTGTAAGTGTGTGCCCGTACCTCCTTGTCGCATGGTCTTTTATGAGGCAAATGTACGTCATAGTTAGTGATCTTAATACCTTCTATGGAAATTATTACTGCTTAGCAAAGCCATTTCATATAAGGAAAGGATGCTATACATATGATGTTTGATGGACAGGAACATATGTATGCTGATGAACCCTCAGCTATATATTAATGAATAGTATAGCTTAAGAACATATCAATGTATAATCACTAAACTATATATGTATCAATGTTAGAGACGGTATACTAAATACACACAAATACTATTAAAATACATAATGTAATAGTAAGTCACTTCTAATAACCTTGACATAACTACCAGATACTCCTATGCCTAAATATAGTATACTCAGCTTTCAACTGGTTTAGCTTACTCCTGTCTTATTTTACTGTCTCAGCTTGACTTATTCATATCTTTTTCAGTCTCAGTTTAATTTATTCATATCTTTTTCAGTCTCAGTTTAATTGAAGAATACTAATACTACCATTTGTCAAAAGACCATTTACACATATTAATATTAATTATGACTAATCATAAAAACCAAATATTTTGCAAGCTTGCCATCAATATAAATGCCGAATCATAATTTAGATTTAACAAATCCCCCTTATTATGATTAGTCTAAAATTAATGCTTAATCAATGCACACTTCATTCATGTCCCATACACACTGTCTTATACCAAATGATCGTATATATTCTTCATAACTGGACCAATCAAAAATAACTTTCCTTCAAAACTCTATACCTTATCTTCAGTTTCTCTTACTAAAAATTCTTAATCATAATGTTCATTGATATATGATAATAGTAATAATAATAATAATAATTAAATTATGTAATAATAATTAATGTATTATATTTCCATATTTGTATAATATTTTAACTCTCCGGAAATATACTTTCCATTTTACAATGTGTCATAAGTTTCTATTACTCCTATAAGAGTAATATGTTTCTTAAATCTTTTAACAAAAGATATTCTAATAACTGGAATAACTCTGAAGTTTTAACCAAAATATATTCCGTATATGAATATGTAAAAAATAAAAAATAATAATAATAATATTAATATTATCCCAATATGGATGTAAGTATCGGAATAAAAGGATCATTAAAATGTATATGTGACCTATAACAATATTTTCAATAATAAATTATTTTATCACTAATAAATAGATTTCCTCTTGATGAATCTTTTCTTCATGCAATGTCTATAAAATATCTTCGTTAAGTTCTGTAAAGTAGAAAGATTTTTGTTGAATGTGATAAATCAGTCACAAGTGTGAAGTATTGAGCTCTTGTTCAATCTTCTTCCCATATGAAGATCTCTTCTTTAACGTCCAAATTCCTTCACGTTGGCTTGTAGGAGATTGTTACGCTTCATATTTGATTTTAGATGTCATTTCTGTAAAGAAATGCAGTATCATTACTTTGGCAGAAACATTGCATTATTCTTGCACCTTTTTCAACAAATATGAAAGATTATGGAACAATCAGTTTATGAGTTTGGAACACATATTGTGAAGTATCATTACTTCCTATTTCCTTTTACAGAAAACTTCTATATATCAATCAAAATACTGTCCTAATCCTGTCTAAAATTACCTAAACTAGAATACAAAAGTAGTGTGATATTTAGGTATGACAGGACGCAATATTTCATCATAGGTCATGACCGCAAAACCCCGTTTTACTAAACAAAGAAAGGTTTTGTATCACCCCAGAGATGACAAAGGATTATGCCTTTGTTCTCATCCCTATAATATTAGAAATATGCGTAACTGTTTTCTGTGCTGATGTCATTATTCTGGTGTTAGAGTGTTCTTCAGTAGTACATGTGTTGCTGTGAATGTGAGGTAGAGACTTGTCTGATACAGCTGTACCTATCACAATGTGTTTGGCTAACAGTGCTCTTATCCACTGAGGATACCTTTCACCACATTCTCTGAATGTATCTTCCTCAAGAATTCTTCTTAGTGAACTGTCAGGAGACTGTAATATGATACTATGTGACTTTACTGTGCTTTGTGAAGCTTTGATTGCATAAAAGAAACTCAACAGTTGTTGTGCCTCTGATGTAAAAGTTCTTTCCAATGGTGATAAATTTCTGGAGAAGTAACTAATTAGTCTCTCATTACCTTCTTTTAATTGAGACAAAGTTACTGAAATAGCATTATCAGATAAATGAGTTTTCACAACAAAAGGAGCATTGGAACAAACCTCCATAGTACCTAATGCTGGCGCATTCTGCAAATCCTTTTTCAACACTTTTAAAGCATTATTCTCATTTGGACCCCATTGGTCAACTAAGTTATTTTTACTCTTCAAAAGATGATGTAATGGCTTAACTTTCTCAGTGAAACCATGTATAAACTCTTTGCAATGATTTATGTTTTTCAAAAATTGTTGCAATGCTTTATGTGTTGTAGGAACTGGAAAGGCAGTGATAGCTCTGACTGTTTTTAGCAATAATTGTCTTTTCCCTTGACCAATCTGCATGTGAAAGCATTTCACCTGACTTTTCATCAGCTGAACTCTTTCCGGGTTTAATTTTAGGCCTGCATCCTGTAACAACATAAATAACTCAGACAAAAGAGTAATATGTTCGTTAACATTCTGCGTACTTAGCATTATTGTATTTACATGCTGAAAAATGCATTCTGGCCTTGAAAATTGTGATAGAATTTTTGCTATGGATTCATGGACTACACCATCACTGATGTCTAAACCAGCTACTAATCGAGTGAATGCATAGGTCTCTTTCTGAAACTTAAAAGCTAACTTGTATTGACAACTTTTAGCTAAGGGGATCGAAAAATGACTGTTATCGATTTCCAAAACAGAAAACACTTCGGATTCGGCCTTTAAATGTAACTTGATATTAGAATGATCAGGAACAACTGCTTTGTTATTTGTAATATGTTTATTCAGTGTCCTGAAATCAACTGACAAAGAATATGAATTGTCAGCATTTTTGATAGGCCAAATACAGTTATTTACTACTGATTGTGTTTTCTTTAAAATGCCAAGTTGTACAAACTCTTGAATAATGGCAGAAAGTGGTCCTATTGATTCTCGTGGTAACTCATACTGATTTAGGGGTATGGGATCTTTTCCCTCAATATTCAATTCTGTATTTTTCAATGTTCCTATGTCATTTTTAAATTTTGACCACAAACTTGGAAAACGTTGTACCAATTCTTTTAAAGCACAATTACCATCAGTATCAGGCCATTTTTGTGCTGTAGACATTTTAGAGTTGAAACCAACATCACTGTATATAGAAGGATCCATTAACATTGATTTGGGCCTAGAAGGATTCCTCCAAATAACTTTGGTCATAATATCAATAATCCACTTTTGCTTATTGATAAAATCAATGCCAAGAATATTCTCGGTGGCATTACTATACCAAATATCAATGTTAGTTTTCACTAGCCCAGGTACTTCAAATGTTACATTAGGTACCTGTCTAGCAGTGGAATGACCTGTATTATTAAAACCTTTTATTTTACACATGGGTGAATTTGGTTTCACAGGTACGTTTTCTCTGGTAAGACTAATCTCAGATCCGCTGTCAATTAGGAATTTGATCTTTTTACCATTTAGTAATCCGTGTAGAAATGGTCTTCCATTGTCATCCAATACAATTGGAGTGACAAATTCTAACGATATCGGGGATGAATGTGGACGTGATTCTATTTTTGGAACTGGTAATAAACCATTTCTGTCACTGACAGCCCTTCTCACCATGTTTTCAGAACAGTTGTTTCTAGTCAGAATCTGTTTAACTGTTGAGGCATGAGGCAATTCAGTTAAACTTTTATCATTACACAACACAGCAGGTTGTACAAAAGCTGCTTTTTCACTTTTTATTTCCATTTTCTTTATTTGTGAGTCAAGTTTAAACTTCCAATAATGCCATCTGATATGACCTTGTTTATGACAGTGAAAGCATGTGGTATACTCATTATGGCTCACTTGCTTGCATCTGTCGTTGTCATTCTTACTGGGACCTGTAGTTCCTGGCATAACTGTAGTCTGACTGTTGTTGTCACTTTGAAGCACAGCTACCTCATAAGTGAGATTGCTGTTTTTCAATCTTCTCCGGATTTTGTCAATGAAACTTACTATGTCATTCAAATTTTGTTTTTCCTCTGCTATGACAAAGGTTACTGGGTCTAGATACGTGAATTTCTTTACAAAAGCTTTGATCATAGCTGAGTCTTCCTCATTTTCTACTCCAAATATAATTTTATATGCTTTGGAAAACGTATTTTTAAACTCAAAAGGGTCTTCGTCAGCAGTAGTCTGAAGTAAGTCTAGCATTTCTACAGAAGGTACGTCTTCACCTGTTGAACATAACAGCAATTGTCGCAGTCTGTCTGACGCGTCATTATTTTTTTTCTGATCTTTATCGTTAATAACAGAATTTTTAATTCGAGACATAAATTTAATTGGGAGCCACAACGGAAATAAATAATTTATGTCATGATTTGAAATCTGATGGCATTTGACGTGCATTTCATATATTTCCATGTTGCTGTAGATATCTTTATCTGAATCATAAGCAGGGATGTCTTTTAAAACTTTCATTAATTGATTATGTATTTGCAACTTAAGTTTTGCAGTTTTACATAACAATTCTTTATGTTTAATTTGTGTTTCGTCATCAGAGTCAATATCCGAACTTTCAGAGATATCGGACAGCCGTGGCTCTGATTTTGAATCACTCTGTTTGTCATCTGTGTTTATCATGGCAACCTGTTTACTGTCATTCTGCAGTCTTAACAAAAGATTTGTCTTTGAGTCAATTTATTCCTCAAGATTCTCTACGTAATTACAGAAAATGTCACAGTTTGGGCAACTAGGAGCATCTTGAGACAAATTTTCATGCTTTTCTGTATTCTGTACAGTGCTACATTCTGTCTGTTTTAATGTACAAGCTTTTTTAACAGATAAATCAACATTCAAAATCATTTTGTTGAATATGCTTACTAAATTTAAGATGTTAGATATCTTTTTACGCTGTCTGTGCACAGTAAATCTAGATTTATCTATCTGAATATTGGCCTGTAAACATTCGTTATACATATAATGCCATAGCTGACTGTCTTCAGGATATAAAGAAACATCTTTAAACTCTAGCTTACTTTCATTAACTAAGTCATCAATAAATTCCATAATTGTTACTCACCGTAATCAGAAGATTTTCTCGTTTGACCCGGCTCAGTCACTGGACCTCTCGTCCACGTCTGTTTAATCGCCTTTTCTTCTAGGTTCTTTTCACCGTGTTTTTCCCAAGACTTGACAATCACAGAATAGTGCGTTTTCCCCATTAGCGAGGCATGGGAAGACCGCGGAAAAAACGTCGGCGGTGGCTGGCTCACCAAAATGTTGGATTTTTAGACACATATAATACTTCTTCTAGTGTCTTGAGGCGATTATGAATGAAAGAGCCATTGAAATAAAAAATGAAGTGTGATTTTATTCTATCACACAATGGTGTAAAATAACAATGTAAAGCGTATTATGAACAGTTCCATGTAGATAAAACTACTGTAAAAATAACAAGCAAAAGTTCACAGATAAGTCACCATTATTAGGTATTGAAGTACGGCCATGTGCTGTGTTGTCCTGTCCTTCAAACTCTACTTGTCCTTCTCATGTCTCCTTGGGAAGAAGCCGGACGTGACTATATTGTAGCCGGAAGTGATCTCAGTATGCACCTGTTGCAGCTTCTCAGACGTGTGTATGCAAGAGTCATGTAGCGTGTAAGTGTGTGCCCATACCTCCTTGTCTCATGGTCTTTTATGAGGCAAATGTACGTCATAGTTAGTGATCTTAATACCTTCTATGGAAATTATTACTGCTTAGCAAAGCCATTTCATATAAGGAAAGGATGCTATACATATGATGTTTGATGGACAGGAACATATGTATGCTGATGAACCCTCAGCTATATATTTATAGAATAGTATAGCTTAAGAACATATCAATGTATAATCACTAAACTATATATGTATCAATGTTAGAGACGGTATACTAAATACACACAAATACTATTAAAATACATAATGTAATAGTAAGTCACTTCTAATAACCTTGACATAACTACCAGATACTCCTATGCCTAAATATAGTATACTCAGCTTTCAACTGGTTTAGCTTACTCCTGTCTTATTTTACTGTCTCAGCTTGACTTATTCATATCTTTTTCAGTCTCAGTTTAATTTATTCATATCTTTTTCAGTCTCAGTTTAATTGAAGAATACTAATACTACCATTTGTCAAAAGACCATTTACACATATTAATATTAATTATGACTAATCATAAAAACCAAATATTTTGCAAGCTTGCCATCAATATAAATGCCGAATCATAATTTAGATTTAACACTCCATGATGGAGAAGCACTTGCAAATCCCATCTACAGCAGGTGCTGAGGTTTACATGCTCAGGATAGCCCATGAATGTAGATATCATGAAAGGATCCTAAAGAATTAGGGCCTGCTAACTATAAATGGACAACTGTCACACAGTAAACTGTAGCAGTTTATAGTGCTGCAGTGGTGCGTTCCAGCTGCAAGGGGCCATGTGGTGCATGATTCAGCACATCACACAGCTCCTTTTTGTACAAACTTTAGTTGAAGTACACAAAAGTGACACTTCATTCATGTCACTGTATGGCTGCTCAGTGCGCTGCTGTAGAGTGACATACAATCCTGTGCAGTGCAATGCAATAAAATGCAGCACATCAGCATTTTATCAAAGATCACTGCAGCACAGCTCCTGATTGTGTTTCAGTGTGAATTGGACGCATATAAAACAATTGTCTTCCATGTGTCCTAGCAGTGACCTGTGTTTTCCAGTGTGGAAAAATGCCAGGCACCACTCTGTGTGTGAATTGTCTCTAATATAGTGGATCAGACGCCTAAAGGTAATTTGAAAGCTGCAGGGGATATGGCCAGTAAAAGGCCTAGGAAGTGGAAGGAATGGAGAGGACAGACAAACTGTATGGCTGGATTACTAGGTAACATGACAGGCTTTCCTGGGAAGGTGTGTTCAAGAACTATTTAACACATTCAGGTTTACTGGAAAGTCTGATAGAAAAGAAGAGCTTTTTACAGAAAAGGAGTAGCACAGAAGAAGCCCTAAATGCTGGTGGAGGAGGTGGGGGCATGATAACAAAAGATAGTCTAATTCCATCTAATGTGCATAGCTAATTTTTCTTACTGATACATTCTAACAGACCAGCACTTTTATAAAAATGTCAATACCCTAGGGTGCTATCCATAATTTATTTGTATATGTCCTCATAGTGAAATCTCAGTTTTGTATTTTTTTTCCTCATAAACCACAGGGAGTACAACTAAAAATACTAACAAGTGCAGAAATTAAGATACCCTTGGTTTGTACCAAACCTATATCCAGATGTTATGGATCCCTTGGGCTAGCAGGACCTCAAGGACACCAAGGACCAATGGGTAAGTCTGTAGAATAAGGCAATGTATTTTATCTTAGTCTAGATATGTAGCTGCTGTCCTAACAGTGGATGCTGATTCCATGAGGCCTGTAGGTAAAGAAGGAGCGGTGTAGGGTCTCCCACAGCCCTCATGTAAGCCGTGTACCGGGGTGGGCTCCCCAGGATACAGTGAAGTCACGAATGAGGAAAGAAACCCCAACACCAGCTCTTGCCACAACAGAATTTTACTTAGATGTGGCAAATAAACACAACCACAAATGCTGGGAACATACAATAACTTTGCATACACCCAACCCAAAGGCTGAGACCCTTGTGCTGCACAGCACGGTGCCTTCTGATGGATGAAGGTAGAAAGTGTAGTAATTTACCTACTGTCGGGCACAACTAAGCTGCCACACCTTACCCGTTATTACCCTAAAAGAGCAGGAATCAGTGTATGGGTGTACGGTATGGGCTAGCCTGCGATGCAGCACAACAGCTTACAATCTTACACAAGTCTACAGTATCCCCCCCCCATAACTGGTCCTGTAGCACGTGCCTGAGTATTCCTTCTGAGAAAAACGCCAGTCTGGCTTGAGTTTGTAGGATTTTATCAGCTCTCCAATATGAAATGTCACTTTAGGTTATGGGGTCCTTCCAATGATAAGTAATAACACTTGTGGCCTGACGCAAGCAGAGACCCTAACTAACTAACTATAGGCTGGTCTCAGTCTCTAGGCGCCAACACTGAAATGAGGTGCATGCACGATCTTACCGACCCGGGTCTACTTCAATCCGCTGGTGACTCTGAACAGAACAAATGTCTCTCCAACAAGCATGCGTTATCGCAGTGTATGTTGCTTTGTTCCTCTGCTCTCATCAGCATTCCTGGCAGCAATCTTCCTTTCTCTGAACAGGATCAGGGTCTTGGACATGATCAGCTTCACTTAGCTGCAGCTCTGGTTACTAAGGGATGCTCTCACATCTGGATGCCATCAGATTCTCTGCTCACACGGCTCCTTCATTCACATCCTCCCACACATGGCTGCTGTCTCTCTTCTTCCTGTTCTCTAAACGCTGTGTGAAAACCCCACCTCTTCATGAATATAGAAACATCTATGCAGTTTGAGGCTGTGTTAGGAAAACAGTGGCATCTTGTGGCTAAACCACAGAATGTCAGTCCAGAACATTTAATTTACTCCACATAAACAATGTTCAAACAATGAGAGCGGCTTCCCCATCTCACACTCACTTAAAGCCCATAGGTGGGGCTTATTGCTGGGGTACCCCATCTGGAAGAAATCATACACACAGTCTAAAAAATTGTAGTTTCTTGTATATTGTAATAAGATTATGCAATTAGTTTTTTCAGGCACTATCCAAGTAACACACTGTGAGTGTTCATACAGTTGTAAGAGAACAGTCAGTAATGGCACAGTGTTGCAGCAATAGTATACTCATTAAAGGATAAGTTCACCTTTCGTAACATGTTACACGTACACCCATGTAACAATTGGACCAGCCCCTGCACCCCCCTTGTGGCAGCTAGCGGGTGATCTTCTCCTCCCCGCTAGCTGTCACAATGTTAAAAAAATCATTAATTCCCAGTATTCTGTGAATGGGAAAATTATAAGTCCCAGCGGCCTTACAGATGTCAGCTTGTAGTTTTCAATTAATTACCACGGCGCTCCACAGTGCTGTGGTAGTTCATTGAGCCCTCCTGTCAGTAGAATCTGCTTGTTCATACTGGATGTATGAGCAAGCAGTTATACTGACAGGTCAGGGAGAGACCGGCATGGCACCAGCGAACTGCTGATCGCTGGTGAAATGCTTTAGAAGCTCCACAAAAAAAAAATAATAAATGTACATTTATTTACCTGCAAAAAAAATGTGAATTTATTAATTTTTTGTTAAGAAGTGATCTTATCCTTTAAGGCACAGTACTGCAACAGCAGATTACTCACAGTAGACCAGTACTACAATGGCAATTACTCAGCAATTACGCAGTTTAGCAACAATATTTAATTCAGCAATGACACAGTATTACAATAAGCCCATATTTCAGGCTTAGCCTGATTTACCAGAGAAGGACATCTGCTGGAGGAGTGGTGGACTGTGACATAAGGTGGCAACACTCTCTTCTACTAGCGAGATCCCCAAATGCTGACTGGATACTGGAATGAACTGTCCCTACTCAGCCAGGAACCTCTTCCTGCTCTGTTACTCTCTAACAAAGGGGGTCTATGTCTCCCACCTAACCACTCACTCCATGTGGCACCGAATGGCATAGGCACCCAAATTTCTATAGTCTTAGAGCATATATAGCAGCCAGAGGTCATCAGAAGTTGCAGCATTCAACCAGTTTCAACATCTGTGACAACTATGGAGTCTCTCCAGGAACAATGTTTCTCTAGATTCAGTACAGTGCCACCTACTGGATGGAGGACTATCTTCGCCTGCCTGTTTGGTGTGTTGCATCAGCACACATGCTTTATTATGTGTGCTGCTTTAAGATAACCCAGTCATTTGAATAGTGTCATTTACCTGACACTGAACTAATAAGGTTTTCCTTTACACCTCCTGTCTAATAGCCCCTGGAGCTGGTGACATGGTGTAGCAAGACAAGGAGTGGCACAGGTGCCTGCAGTGAGTCCTGACAAATTGAGTGGATACTGCTGGGATGCGATGGATGCTCAGACCGGGATTTGTGCAGAATGCTGGCACACAGATTGAGCACAGAAATTCACAGATTCGGAAATCAAAGCCAGAGTCAAGACAAACCAGAGTCAGCAACCATTGGGCAGCAGAGGTACAAATTTTGAAGGTAGGAGTAGGATCAGAAGCAAGGCCAGGGTTGATATTAGGCCGCAGAAGTACAAAAACAAAAGGCAGTGGAAGAACGCCGGGGTTGCAACAGGAAATCTGGATAAAAGAGAGTCAGCAGGCAAACACAGGATAATAGGAGGCAGGTCTGGTCAGGAACCACAAAAGCAGAAAATTACTCAGCAATTCTCCTTAGTCCTGCTGTGCTTTAAATAGGCCAATGGGCACCAAAAGCCAGTACTTGAACGTGCACGCTTAATCACAAGCACACACACCTACACACACAGTCTTGATTCTATGCATTGGTGCATGAACTGTGCTTGTGCGAATGTGCAGATCTTCAAGCACAGCCATGTACTCAATCTTCCTGAAAAATAGGCTGGCAATGCACCAGACATCGCCAGAAATTGCACATGCACCATGTTTGCAAACATACACCACAACACACAGTAGTGCGTTGATGCGCATTGTAATGCACTGCAAAGAGCACTGGGGTGCCATTGCGAATGAATGGCACCACACTGTATACACGCATGTAACCATGTCTTACAATACTGTAATGCCTGAATGAAATCTAAGACCAAAAGCCAGTGTTAAATTATTAAAAAATGTTTTCCAAGTGTCCCAGTTGACCACTAAATGGATAAAGTAAGTCAAATCAGTTCAGAGGATAGTGTAGTCACACCCTCAATATGCAGCCCCCCCCCCCCAATAAAATACTGCATACAATGTACCTGATTTTTTTTTTCAGCTTCACTACCTGATCAAAATTACAGAGGAGAAAGCATTTCTAAGACAGAGACAGCAGAAAAGAAAGAAAAGGAGAAGGTTCAAACATATTTTCCTGAGACCTGGCTATGGGAACTTATAGCAGTAGGGTGAGTCCCGGCTTGTACATTCAGCATAAAAAGAGAAGATCATTTAAAGTTTAGCTTCATTTCTTGGATAGAGAAAAAGAAGAGTAAGAACATCTGTCAGATGCTTTCTATGTCCTTATTTGAAGGATTCACTCTCATTTTTTGTGATGATGAATTTTACCATTTTTACCAGATTTTGCCTCAATCTTAGACACATCCATATTTCTGGGGCACTGTTGCCTAGTTGCAGACCAGAAAATTATACAAGATAGGTAAAACATTTGCACAAGCCATGAAATTCACCATGGGTCCTGTAATGACTAGATGGATGGCCTTCTTAAACTTACATGAGATAATCTTCCCTAGCAGATCTTGTGTGTATAACGAATTTTGTTTGCAGCGTTACCCTTGTGAGGACCGCTGTAAAATGACGGTCCCCAAAGGTTGCCCTGACACCTCTGACACCCTGGGTTCAGACATAATGCACAAAGAATGACAATTTCAAAGACACCAGAATGCAATAAAGCAATTAAGTATTTACTAAAGGTTCTTTAGTCAGCAGACAGTTAATGCAAATAATTCTCAAGGTAGTCACCTGTTTTCTACTTTTCTATTGCAAATACACTTACAATAGTAAACACAATACATCAGACAGTGCTTCAAATATTTTCAGAGAGAACCTTTGATTCCAGGTATGAAAGGGAAAATAAAGACTTCTGAGTGTGAGTCTGCTCCCTTAACCTGATGCCGCAGATCCAGCAAAGACAACACACTTTAAGAGCTAAACATGTGAACTATTCTATGAACAAATTCTAGATAGAGTCCCTCTTTAATATACACACAAATGTGAGGCATAGAGTCGTTGGCTTGAGAGATAGCAAAAGGAGAATTAATAGACAGGGGTCTTGAATCTTCAGCTAGCTCAGAGATTTCTGTGCAATGGCGACCAGCAATAGTGGATAATATAAATAAATGATTCCTGGTGAAACCTTCTGATTTATGAGAAGACATATGGTAAAAGCTGTCTGCGTGCAATGTCCCTCAGTGTGTAGTGTACACTGTGTGGGCTTTTGCCTGCTCACCAATCCTGATGGCACCATGGCTCAAGGGATTCAAGATATCCTAGAAGGCCCCTTCAGAATTAGGAAACCAGCGCGTGTCACCCGACCTAGCACCTTATGACACTGGGATTCCACTATGTCTGTGGCGATGACAATGTTCACAGCTCCAGTTAGTCACTCTGCCGACAGGAAGCTGGGGATGGATGATCTCCCTAGAGGTCTGTAGCTCATCTGCCAAAGATTCTCCACACCGTCTGGACCGCGCGGCCTACTCCACTATTCACAGCAGCCGGGTCCCTCTTCTCAGCTTCAGCTCATAGTCCTAAGAGGAAGCCCTTCCCTCGGGGTCCGATTTATATATCCTTTCCTAGCATTGCACCTCCTCTTCCAGTTGGCTGGAACTTGTAGTATTGGGCCCACTGCACATCCAGCCTTCTGAACTACATATCCCACATTCCTCGGCTCTTCTGTAGGATCCTTCCCTTTCTCAACAATATTTCACTATCACAGCTGAACACTAGAAAAAGCACTAGCTCAACATTCTTATTATGAATGTCTTGCAATGATAAAAGTAAGTTAGCCAGTACTGGGCTACATGTTTATTAGAAAGAAATAAAAATCACCAAAAACAACAAATGTTTCAGTACAGCGCAGTTAAAAAATATTTAAAGTTGAACTCCAGGTATGATCTTTATTGCATAGTTACAGTACATTGTACAATATATGTAAATAGGCATATTGCATACCTGGTGGAACACTGGGGAAACTGACAATCACTGTAGTAGCTGGCATTTCTTCAGTGATTTCCACCATCTTCCAGGCCCTGTGCTGAGCAGCTGCCCAACTGTTCAATGATCACAAGAGGTTGATTACTTCACACTGCCACCATTTGCAAAACACCTTGTATATTTCCAGTGAATACTAGGCATTCTCTGTTTGAATGAGATGGAGGTTGTGCTGTCATCACTCCTCCTCTCCACTTCATCCAATCAGAGAACTAGTTGTTCTGTAAATGACAGTGCTGCAGAGTGATCACTTGTGGTCAGTATGCAGTGGGGCACTTGGAAGATAGCAGTGATTTCTGTAATAATCCTGACTCTGAACTGGGCCTATGTAACTATGCAATGAAGATATACATTACCTGGAGTTCAGATTTAAAGGAGAAGTTTGGGGTACATAAAAAACAAACACACATACCTTAATGCTGCAGCTGTCCCACGTTGGCTCACATGACCGCTGATCCCTCAGTTCTTGATCTCCTCAGAGCAAAGAGCCATAACTATCAGACATGGCTCTCTGCTCTGCCCCTCCAGCACTCACTGGACCACTGGACAGAAGAGGAAACGGGAGCAGCTGGCTTTGGCTCTCTGCTGTGTGCTGTGTGTGTGGGTAGCTGGCTGAATCCTGACAATATGGTCCTTCCTGAGCCTGGAACAGCTCTGAAAAATAAGCTGATTATGGGCCACAGGCCGCTATAAGCTGTCTCTGGGTAACAGGAGGGCAAACATAAATTCACTCCTGTGCAAAAAGGATTTGGCTTACTACTTTTTAAACCCTAAAACACAACTGTACTATATTGAAACTTACTAGTTCTTTAATTTGGTGGTGTTCATTTTCTTGTTTCAGGCTAAGAATATTTTCTGCAAGTCCAGAAAAATACCCACTGACCTTGACAGAATTCCACTGTCATTATAACTTCCTGTGCACTGAACGTATATCTCACACAATGTTATTAGCCTTCCCAGTTCACTTCTGTTATAGTTCTGTAAAATATATAATAGTGATGAGGAGAGCAAGAGGTGCATGTTCTCAGGATCAGGAGAGGAGCATAGGGTGACAACATTGTTTCTTTATCGGCTGAAAATGAATGGAAAAAAGTTTTGGAAGTTTGGGGAAAAAGGGAAAACAAATGCAGTCACCACAGGGACTGATAAGTGGCAATTTATTACATTTTTGGTTTTGGGTTTATCTCTTTATTGTTGCTCACATTAACAACTATTAAAACCACAGGTTGCTGATTATTTTTGTTTTTACCACTACTTATATTATTTGTTATACTTGCTTATGATAAATGGAAGACAGGAAATGTGGATTTTTTTTTGCTATATGCTTCACATTTCTACATTTTTACAGGTATGCATAAATTCTGTTTGGGAGGTTATGGAGATAAAATGTAGGATAAGAAAACTGGATAAAAAGGTGTTCTTGTCAAACAATTACTTTCTTTACTTCATTCTCCCCATGAATTAAAGACAGAAACCGACTGGCTACTGTATACAGCTGCTTCACTTTTTATCCAACTTGGTTTGTTTTATTTGTATGACTATTTGTTCTTGTTTGTCCTCTGTTTTGTCTTGTCCAGAGACTCTGGCGAAGCTGACCTCCATCAAAAGGCTCCAGACACCATCACAGACTGGAATGCCGGGGCCGTATGTTTGGGTCAGAGTGGATTTGGCCTGTCTTCTCCTACTGCTCTTCGGGTCTTCCAGCCATACTTTGTAGATCTTACCCTCCCGTATTCTGTAGTGAGAGGAGAAACTTTCATCCTTAAAGCCTCTGTGTTTAACTATCTCAAACAGTGCATCAAGGTATTAAACAAATCATCTGAATATCCAGTCAAGCGCAAACTAACTTTCTGACAGATGGCTGTAGACCTTACTTGATTGCAACCCAATCCATCCAATTAATTGGGCAACCATATAAGGTCTATGGGCGCATTCCGTCACCACTGCTTAGACAGGCTGGTTCCAAAGATGCTTGAATGCACCTTCTGCCTCGAGCTCTGTACCATAAACATGAACTAAATCAAGCTTGTTTATGCCTAGACCATTAGCCATCTCCTAATGCTTATGGCTACCATTAGGGCTTGTGTAGATGGACTTCAAGCTCAATAGTATATCAAATGCAGTGTGTGTTCAGAAACTTCTAAGATGCTTACAAGATGCTTTGAGTTGCTTTTGTGCGCCTTTCAGTTGCTCAAGGAAATTTGCATTGAGGTGCATTGTGTTTTCATTCGTTGACTTGTACAGAGTAGAAAAGGAGCTTAGACACAATGAAAAATCCATCTACATGACCCATAAAAGTTAAATTCTAGTTTTGGTGAAAAAAATTCTCTCAA
This sequence comes from Staurois parvus, assembly GCF_062004578.1. Taxonomy (NCBI): domain Eukaryota; kingdom Metazoa; phylum Chordata; class Amphibia; order Anura; family Ranidae; genus Staurois; species Staurois parvus. The sequence continues at coordinate 545,684 of NW_028318400.1, read as the reverse complement.
ACTCAATTACATACACTTCAAAACTATCTGCAGATTCTTGCTAGCTTATTATTATTATTATTATTATTATTATTATTATTATTATTATACAGGATTTATATAGCGCCAACAGTTTGTTTACAAAATGAAGGTAGACATAACAGTTACAATACAATTTGGTACAAGAGGAAACAGAAGGCTCTGCTCCTTAGAGCTTACAATCTAGGAGGAAGAGTCAAATGATACAAAAGGAAATAGCTATGGGGGATGAGCTGATGGAGGAAACAAAAGGCAGTTTACTAGTTAGAAGCAGGATAGGCTTCTTTAAAGAGAACTGTGTTCAGGGATCATCTAAGGGTGGATAGATTAGGAGATAGTCAGAAAAATTGGGGTAGGGAGTTCCATAGGATGGGAGAAGTTTGGGAGAAGTCTTGGAGCTAATGTTCAGTAGATTTTGATACAAACCATGTCTTAAGCCTGTAGATAAATAAGATTGTCTGCATTTACTCTAATCACAGATCGATCTTGTGGATGTGGCCTAACGTGACTTTAAGGTTAAGACCTTCAACTTTAACCATCCTTGTTTTAACAGACTAAAGTCGAGCTGGGGCCCTCTGAGGAGTTAGAGCAGACACCTTGCACAGACTGTACCTACAAAAGGTGCCTGTGTGCTGATGAAAGCAACACCTTCTACTGGAACCTAAAAGCCACCAAACTGGGTGAGAAGTGATTTTTGAACCCAGAATTACACATTTATTGTTTTGCTGGTATTGTTGATAACTGGTCAACATGTTCATTAGCAAACCACGAGTATACTGTAAATGATAGAGATGAGCGAATCGAACCAGGCGAAGTGGAATTCGATTCGAATTTCAGGAAAAATTTGATTCGCGTCGAATCCGAATATTAGCCTACTTCGGGTGCGCGAATCGGATTTTTCCCGATCAGCCGGCAAAAGTGTCCCTGCAGAGAGCTCCGCTATTTCTGACAGTTCTCTGACAGTTCCTTCACATGTACAGCGGTTGAAACATTGTATCTATTTGTTTCCATTTAGGATACAGATGTTTTTATTCGGAAACAGATACAATGTTTCAACCGCTGTAAATGTGAAGGAACTGTCAGAGAACTGTCAGAAATAGAGGAGCTCTGCAGATACACTTAGCGGAGCTCTGCAGATACACTTTTTGCCGGTTTGGAATTCTTATTTTCATCCTACTTCTTCTTCTTCTTCTTCATCCTCATCCTCAGAAGAAGAAGAAGAGGATGAGGATGAAGAAGAAGAAGAAGAAGAAGAAGTAGGATGAAAATAAGAAGAATTCCAAGCCGGCAAAAAGTGTATCTGCAGAGCTCCTTTATTTCTGACAGTTCTCTGACATAGAACTGTCAGAAATAGAGGAGCTCTGCAGATACACTTTTTGCCGGCTTGGAATTCTTCTTATTTTCATCCTACTTCTTCCTCTTCTTCTTCTTCCTCTTCATCCTCATCCTCTTCTTCTTCTTCTGAGGATGAGGATGAAGAAGAAGAAGAAGAAGAAGAAGTAGGATGCAAATAAGAAGAATTCCAAGCCGGCAAAAAGTGTATCTGCAGAGCTCCTCTAAGTGTATCTGCAGAATAGAGGAGCTCTGCAGATACACTTTTTGCCGGCTTGGAATTCTTCTTATTTTCATCCTACTTCTTCTTCTTCTTCTTCCTCTTCATCCTCATCCTCATCCTCTTCTTCTTCTTCTGAGGATGAGGATGAGGATGAAGAAGAAGAAGAAGAAGTAGGATGAAAATAAGAAGAATTCCAAGCCAGCAAAAAGTGTATCTGCAGAGCTCCTCTAAGTGTATCTGCAGAATAGAGGAGCTCTGCAGATACACTTTTTGCCAGCTTGGAATTCTTCTTATTTTCATCCTACTTCTTCTTCTTCTTCTTCTTCTTCTTCCTCTTCATCCTCATCCTCTTCTTCTTCTTCTGAGGATGAGGATGAAGAAGAAGAAGAAGAAGTAGGATGAAAATAAGAAGAATTCCAAGCCGGCAAAAAGTGTATCTGCAGAGCTCCTCTATTCTGCAGATACACTTAGAGGAGCTCTGCAGATACACTTTTTGCCGGCTTGGAATTCTTCTTATTTTCATCCTACTTCTTCTTCTTCTTCATCCTCATCCTCAGAAGAAGAAGAAGAGGATGAGGATGAAGAAGAAGAAGAATTAGGATGAAAATAAGAAGAATTCCAAGCCGGCAAAAGGTGTATCTGCAGAGCTCCTCTAAGTGTATCTGCAGAGCTCCGCTATTTCTGACAGTTCTGTGACATTCCCTCCATACAGCGGTTGAAACATTGTATCTATTTGTTTCCATTTACCGCTGTATGGAGTGAATGTCAGAGAACTGTCAGAAATAGCCTATTTCTGACAGTTCTCTGACATTCACTCCATACAGCGGTTGAAACATAGCCTATGTTTCAACCGCTGTATCTATCTGCAGAGCTCCACTAAGTGTATCTGCAGAGCTCCGCTATTTCTGACAGTTCTCTGACATTCCCTCCATACAGCGGTTGAAACATTGTATCTATTTGTTTCCATTTATGGAAACAAATAGATACAATGTTTCAACCGCTGTATGGAGTGAATGTCACAGAACTGTCAGAAATAGCCTATTTCTGACAGTTCTCTGACATTCCCTCCATACAGCGGTTGAAACATTGTATCTATTTGTTTCCATTTATGGTTGAAACCGCTGTATGGAGTGAATGTCACAGAACTGTCAGAAATAGGCTATTTCTGACAGTTCTGTGACATTCCCTCCATACAGCGGTTGAAACCGCTGTATGGAGTGAATGTCATAGAACTGTCAGAAATAGGCTATTTCTGACAGTTCTGTGACATTCCCTCCATACAGCGGTTGAAACATTGTATCTATTTGTTTCCATAAATGGAAACAAATAGATACAATATTTCAACCGCTGTATGGAGGGAATGTCACAGAACTGTCAGAAATAGCCTATTTCTGACAGTTCTATGACATTCACTCCATACAGCGGTTTCAACCGCTGTATGGAGGGAATGTCACAGAACTGTCAGAAATAGCCTATTTCTGACAGTTCTGTGACATTCACTCCATACAGCGGTTTCAACCATAAATGGAAACAAATAGATACAATGTTTCAACCGCTGTATGGAGGGAATGTCAGAGAACTGTCAGAAATAGGCTATTTCTGACAGTTCTGTGACATTCACTCCATACAGCGGTTGAAACATTGTATCTATTTGTTTCCATAAATGGAAACAAATAGATACAATGTTTCAACCGCTGTATGGAGGGAATGTCAGAGAACTGTCAGAAATAGCCTATTTCTGACAGTTCTGTGACATTCCCTCCATACAGCGGTTGAAACATTGTATCTATTTGTTTCCATAAATGGAAACAAATAGATACAATGTTTCAACCGCTGTATGGAGGGAATGTCACAGAACTGTCAGAAATAGCGGAGCTCTGCAGATACACTTAGCGGAGCTCTGCAGATAGATACAGCGGTTGAAACATAGGCTATGTTTCAACCGCTGTATGGAGTGCATGTCAGAGAACTGTCAGAAATAGCCTATTTCTGACAGTTCTCTGACATTCACTCCATACAGCGGTTGAAACATAGCCTATGTTTCAACCGCTGTATCTATCTGCAGAGCTCCGCTAAGTGTATCTGCAGAGCTCCGCTATTTCTGACAGTTCTCTGACATTCCCTCCATACAGCGGTTGAAACATTGTATCTATTTGTTTCCATTTATGGAAACAAATAGATACAATGTTTCAACCGCTGTATGGAGTGAATGTCAGAGAACTGTCAGGAATAGCGGAGCTCTGCAGATACACTTAGCGGAGCTCTGCAGATACACTTTTTGCCGGCTTGGAATTCTTCTTATTTTCATCCTACTTCTTCTTCTTCTTCTTCTTCTTCTTCATCCTCATCCTCATCCTCAGAAGAAGAAGAAGAGGATGAGGATGAAGAAGAAGAAGAAGAAGTAGGATGAAAATAAGAAGAATTCCAAGCCGGCAAAAAGTGTATCTGCAGAGCTCCGCTAAGTGTATCTGCAGAGCTCCGCTAAGAAATAGCGGAGCTCTGCAGATACACTTTTTGCCGGCTTGGAATTCTCCTTCTTCTCATCCTTCTTCTTCTTCTCATCCTTCTTCTTCTTCTCATCCTTCTCCTTCTTCTCATCCTTCTCCTTCTTCTCATCCTTCTTCTTCTTCTCATCCTTCTTCTTCTTCTCATCCTTCTCCTTCTTCTCATCCTTCTTCTTCTCATCCTTCTCCTTCTTCTCATCCTTCTTCTCATCCTTCTCCTTCTTCTCATCCTTTTTCTCATCCTTCTTCTCATCCTTCTCCTTCTTCTCATCCTTCTCCTTCTCCTTCTTCTCATCCTTCTCCTTCTTCTCATCCTTCTCCTTCTCCTTCTTCTCATCCTTCTCCTTCTCCTTCTTCTCATCCTTCTCCTTCTCCTTCTTCTCATCCTTCTCCTTCTCCTTCTTCTCATCCTTCTCCTTCTTCTCATCCTTCTTCTCATCCTTCTCCTTCTTCTCATCCTTCTTCTCATCCTTCTCCTTCTTCTCATCCTTCTTCTCATCCTTCTCCTTCTTCTCATCCTTCTTCTCATCCTTCTTCTCATCCTTCTCCTTCTTCTCATCCTTCTTCTCATCCTTCTCCTTCTTCTCATCCTTCTTCTCATCCTTCTCCTTCTTCTCATCCTTCTCCTTCTTCTCATCCTTCTCCTTCTTCTCATCCTTCTCCTTCTTCTCATCCTTCTCCTTCTCCTTCTTCTCATCCTTCTCCTTCTCCTTCTTCTCATCCTTCTCCTTCTTCTCATCCTTCTCCTTCTCCTTCTTCTCATCCTTCTCCTTCTCCATCTTCTCATCCTTCTCCTTCTCCTTCTTCTCATCCTTCTTCTCCTTCTCCTTCTCCTCCTTCTTCTCATCCTTCTCCTTCTTCTCATCCTTCTCCTTCTTCTCATCCTTCTCCTTCTCCTTCTTCTCATCCTTCTCCTTCTTCTCATCCTTCTCCTTCTCCATCTTCTCATCCTTCTCCTTCTCCTTCTTCTTATCCTTCTCCTTCTCCATCTTCTCATCCTTCTCCTTCTCCTTCTTCTCATCCTTCTCCTTCTCCTTCTCCTTCTTCTCATCCTTCTCCTTCTTCTCATCCTTTTCCTTCTCCTTCTTCTCATCCTTCTCCTTCTCCTTCTTCTCATCCTTCTCCTTCTTCTCATCCTTCTCCTTCTTCTCATCCTTCTCCTTCTTCTCATCCTTCTCCTTCTTCTCATCCTTCTCCTTCTCCCTCTTCTCATCCTTCTCCTTCTCCTTCTTCTCATCCTTCTCCTTCTTCTCATCCTTCTCCTTCTTCTCATCCTTCTCCTTCTTCTCATCCTTCTCCTTCTTCTCATCCTTCTCCTTCTCCCTCTTCTCATCCTTCTCCTTCTCCTTCTTCTCATCCTTCTCCTTCTCCTTCTCCTTTCTCATCTCCAAGGGCATTTAAATTAAAGGTACAGTGTTCTGCACTAATTTAAAGGCTCTCTGAGGCCTAGAAACCCTTTTTATAAGTTAACTTCGTAGCGAATAAATTTGCATCGAATCAAATTTCTTCCTCAAATTCGCCGAATCAGCCGAATCGAATTTTTGAATACTTCGCTCATCTCTAGTAAATGACACACTTTAATCATTATACAAAGTTTCTATTTTTCTTTTTCTTTCACCTTTATCTACTCACACATTCTATCTCTGAGCATGAAACAAATTCTAATGTTTTTTTTCAAGTGAACACTTTATAGCTGTCCACAGGATCCACCCAGTTGTTTCCTTACGTTTTAAAGTGAGTAAACCTTTACCGTCTATCCTTAAATGTAATGGTGGCCTCATCTTTCTCCAGGAGAAGTAAATATCACAGTACAGACTAAGGCTGTGAACACTAAAAAGTTGTGCCAAAATGAGATACCAACTGTACCCAAACAAGGAGCCACTGACACCATTGTGAAGCCCTTACTTGTACAGGTCAGTGTGGAGAAACAGCTCTAAATTCCAGGGACATGTTCAGCATTGCTAGCTTAGGTTATTCAAAATACACGTTTGGAAGCAAACATTCAAAGTAGAAACAAAATATGTACAGTAGCTGTTCTAATGTAAAACTTTCAGACTTTATGGATTATCATGCTGCTAGTGTGTGGTTATTCTTCATATGACCTGCGTGCTTTGACTGTGTGTGCTGTGATTTGGGTGTTCCTATTATCCATTTTCTGTGTGTGCTCTGACTGTGTATGCTCTCTCTGTAGATACTTTTTTCATGCCTATATGTGCTTTGAATTGTGTGCTTTGTGGGATCCATATGTGCTGTGTCTGTGCATTCTTTATGTGTACAACTGTGCCTTGGCTGTGTATGCTCTGACTGTGTTTGATATAACTGTTTACTCTTGGTGTTTATGATCTTTTTGTTGTTTATTGCATGTGGGGTGGCCCACATTCTTCACTTCCCGGACATGCAATCTTTCCAGATCCCTGATGTCCAACCTTGGCACTTTTTGTGCAACCCTTGGGATCCTTGCAGACACTAATCTATTTTTCCCTATTGCCCTTGTAGTGCTACCCCCTTAGGAGTCACTAGAGATTTGGGTTCCCCTATAGTCCTGCACAGCAACACGCATTTTCCACACAGACCTGCATCAAGGAGACAGTAACTAGTCCTTGAGCTTGTTTTTTGTATTTTATTAGGGGGATTAGAACTTGGATGGAGTAAGGGGTGTGCGGGATCCTGGGATAGTCCTGGGAAGTAAGCTAATCCAGTTTCCCACCAGAGTGCTCCTTCCTTATACTAGCTCAGGGGGTGCAGGTCTACTCACTCAGTCCTTCTCCTATGAACTGCTGGGTCGGTGGCTGGTCTCAGGCCTTCTGCTGGGCCGCTCCTTCCCTGCTGTATAGATGGTCCTCTCTCTTGGGGTGATTGAAGTCCCAAGCTGTCCTCCTTCCAAGCTCCTCTGCCTGTAAGTGATCCCCTTCTCTTTTGGGCCCCGTCCCAGGCTCCTGCCCTTCAGTTTCACTTCCTCATCTTCCACCTGAACTCTCCCTCCTCCTCTCCTCTGTCAGTGAGTGTGCTCAGTCACTCTTAAGGGCTATCGTGGCCCCAAACCAAGCGTCCTGTTAGGGGTTGGCCAGGATCCCCTGAGAATTCAGACCAGCAACTCCTACTCCTCCCTCCCACTGCTTCTAGAACTTTCTCCAAAGCTCTAGTGGAGGGGGAATTCCCAGAGAGCTGTTCTGCAGAGCCTCTCAGCTCCTGACTGAAAAATTAGCCCTCTGACTATTACACCTGGGCTGCTACTCAGCCCTTTTAGCTGAAAATTAGACTCTAGTTTCCCCTAGCTACCTAGGAAGGTACTACACCCTGTTATAGTAGTGATTTCTAGCAGCCTCGTGTAATATGTCTACAGTCTATGAAGCATGTCCATAGCCTCTAACGACTCCTTTATCATGTCCACAGTCTTGGACAGTATTCTGCAGCATGTCTCTGACCATCTCTTGCATCAGCATCATGTTTGCAATCTCTGATCATCTCCTGTATTATGTACACAGTCACTGGCCATCCCTTGTATCATGCCCATAGTCTTTGACTACATCCTCTTGTGTGTCTGCTAGTTCTGTTAATGAATATTCACTGAATTATTTGTGTGGCTCTTTGGTGATGTCAGGGGCCACACTTGAGGCCCCCCATATCAAGAAAGTTGACCCCCACTGTTCTAGAGGTCATGGACTCAAGTGTGGGGACAGGAATGGGAACGAAGCAGCTATGTTTCATTCCCACTCCTGTGACTTTGCTGAAGACAAAGGGAAAGAGAAAATAGCAAAGGGAATTGTAGTAATGGAAAAGAACAGAGAGAGATAAGTGTTTTGTAGTCTCTGAAGAGGTAAAACTAATTGTGTGCAAGGAAATGTGAACATTTTAACTATGTGCAATGTTTGCAACTGTGCGCAGGAAAGTGGCAGATTTTAAAGGAATGTCAATGTTCACTTGTTTGGCTGGTGTATGGAACTCTCTCACCCAATCTGTGGCATTACTCAGGTCCTGGTTGTCTCTCTCACTCTCTGTAGACGTTTGCCCCCACAGGTTCTCCGGTCCCACTTGCAGCTTTCCATCCAGGCACTGCACTCCAGATCTCCTGCTGGCAGAATGTCTTGCTTAACAGGGTGGCAGGGCTGGTGGTCAGCGACTCCTCCTTGTCTCTCTCCTCTCTAGCTCTGTTGCCTGGTCCGGTACTTCAGAATTCGGCACACCCCTCTCTTCACTCCTGCTCTCCAGCTCTTCCACCACTCACTTCCTGTCCAGTCTCCCGTGATTTTGTATATAAATGCCCCCGCCCACATGCCAGCTCCTCTGGGAAATGTAGTTCCCTGATACACTGCTCCACAACAAAGTCCTGTTGTTCAGCCTATAAGGTCCATGAGGCCACTGAACTGCAGGACACTGCCATCTTGTGTTTCTCTTAACATCTTGCAACTTGCATTACAGCAGGGTGTTACACTTGTACATGCAGGGTTACTCTACAGTAAACCTGGATACACAGTACAAGGAAACCTGTGTCTATTACAAGTGGTCTTGAGGGACAAAAGAACTGTAAAAGTAAGGGATAGCTTGTTAGATTTCATTCTTGGTTTATGATTGAATAACTGACGTGTTGTACCTATATTCCAATATATTTTAAATGCACCCAAAAAACAGTAGAAAATGTAACAATGAAATACAAGGTGAACTTGCACTCTTTCTGCTCAGCATGTGCACTTGTAATGCTATCGCCATGTGTCCTTAAATTGTGTCTTATTTCTACTGACAGCCTGGAGGAGTCCTGGTGGAGAAATCACACAGCTCTCTGCTCTGCATCCAGGAAGGAGAAGGTGAGAAGACAATTATGGAAAATGGACACCAATTGTATCCTGAGCTTACTTGTAACCTTCTAAATTAACCTAGTTGTGATCTATTAACAAATACATTTCCTTTTAACAGCTACTTATAATGAAACTTACCTATTCTGTTCCTCCTTTTTTGGGAGCTCACACTTACCTTGGGCTACCAAGCACCCAGACATTTACAAAATTTGTAACTACTGCAGTTGGATTGAGGCTGTCTGTACTGTAAAGTCTGTAAAAAAAAAAAAAAGTTAATGATAAGTATTCACCTTTTCCACCATTTAGGTATAAGCAAACCACAGTATTCTTGAAGCATTATAATTGTATATAAAGCCAAAAGAGGTTTTCTTTTAGCCTTGAATGGGGAGTCAGGTTTTTATTGCAGTAAGTGTCCCTGCTGGGGGGGGTTCACTTGCCACCAATCATCGACAGAGAAGAAAACTTCCAATGCTGACACTAGTTATGGGTATATCTCCAAGAGGGCATTGGCCTAATTTTGGAGAGACCTCATGCTTTCTACTCCTTTTTTATCATCTCAGCTCATGGTATATGACCCCAGGGGACACTTCTGATGAGTTTAAAGGATATTTATACTTTCTTTAGTGAAGAAATCGCAGCAGTTTGAAGTTTTACTATATAAATAACATATTTCTTTTGTTGTTGTAACTAAAATATTTTGGGCTGCTGTTTCACGTGTCTCAAAGAATTCATTGTGCATACACTTATTTGGTTTGAAATTTAGAACTCTCCTGTTGCAATGTTAAAAAATATCAAAGAGCCATTCTGTAGGGCTTCATTCACATGGGAGGCTGTAAATACAGGTGGTTAATCTACGTTTTGTTCCAACTTCTCTCCCGCTCGCTCAAGTGAACTGTGCATGCAATGATAAAATCAAATTTTGGCAAGCTGGGTGGTGTTGACAGAGCCACTCAAGGCTCGAATTTTGGATGATTCGGCAAGAAGCAGCCAAAATTCAAACCTTTTATGGCTAGTTTTACTTTTTTCAGTTGGATATGAGTTAAATGGATGACTCTTTTTCAATCTCATTAACATAGTGACAGAGACGCTTTAATGTAGTACAACTTTATTAAGTGTCATATTGCTATTCTAGATAATACTAAGACAGAAGAGGTCTCTCTACAGTTTCCCAAGAACATCCTGAAAGACTCTGAAAGAGCGTATGTGACTGTGCTGGGTAAGATTCTGCTATACAACTTTACTCATCAAAAGACTGAATATTTTTGAAGTGTTATACCTGAAATCTGTTGCAGTATTGTACAATTTTCAGCTGATCAAAAAAGATGTTACAAAACAAAAAATTGTGAATAAATGTAGCTGCAGAAAATACATTTTCATGCCAAGAAATGTTAATTTAAAAGTCACATTTAAACTGAAATGTAATTTCTTACTTTGCCTCAGTGCGCTATGCTTCATTGAAAACATAAGACTGAGAATGTAAGAGTTATAAAAAGAACATGATATTCATATTTATGTTTTTTCAGTATTTATTTCTACATTTTGATTTTGTTTTATCCTTACAGGAGATATAATGGGCACAGCATTGCAGAACCTAGACCGTCTTCTAGCCATGCCATTTGGGTGTGGAGAGCAGAACATGGTCCTCTTTGCCCCCAATATCTTCATTCTACAGTATCTGGAAAAGACCCATCAGCTTACCGCTGAGATTAAGAGCAAAGCCATCAAATTTCTTGAAAGTGGTGAGACTTTCTGAAATTACTTGAAATGAAAAACATTTTTTTGGATTTGCAACTCCTTTCCCTATATTGATTAGTGGTTCCAAATGAATAATAACTACTGCAGTGGGGAACAGACACAAAAAGATAAACTAAGCATCTTTCCAAATAACTGTTTTGTTTATTCGCCCAATTGAAGTTTTTTCATACATGATTATGTAGCTATCACATTAATATTACAATTGTACTTTTATAGTAACAAGAGGTGTAACATAGGCAGGCTAATTTCTAATCAGGACTCGAAATGCAAACATGTAAACATAGTTATTGCTTTGTGCACAATGAGTGCAGTGGGCAGTACATAGGCAAAGCATACAAAATAGAACACAGTTATACGCAGAATGTACAATTTCTTTTACAGTACCATAGGAAACACAAGGTTATTTTCTACCTACTCTGACATTTCCGTTGTTGGATGTGGTTGCACCATCTGTATGAACTAGGCTTCGACCTAGATTATGCTGATTCTCCCAGCATGGATATTCTTTAGTGTTTTTGGTGGCATTTTGACTTGCAGCAAATGTGTGACATGCTCCTAATGCTGTCTTGCATGTACTTAATGGCAGCCTGCTCTTTCAGATCCTGCCAGTGTGTCAGATAATATAAGTGAGAAGAATGAGGGCAAACGTTTAATGTGAACTTATACTCAAATGTTTGCATAAAAGCAGTTTTCTAGCCTCCTGTAAAAAAATGTAAAAGTCAGCAACTACAAAAACTGTAGCTGTTGACTTTTAACAACAGTCACTCACCTGTCCCACGAGCTAGTGATGTGCTCACCCCAAACATTCTTTCCAGCAGTGTCCTGTCCCAGGCGCCGGCATCTTGGGAGTGGGAGTGGGTACCTGCTCCCCAAAAGCTCCCATTTCTTTACCAGGAGCAAGGGAGCAGGCCTTAAAGTGAAAATTGGCCTTTTGGGTGGAGCTCTGCTTAAACTATCTTTCTGAGATGTATAAATAAATAATAATGGACTGGAAATATTTACCTTTTCATTCATTGAGCTCCCCTACATCTCATGTAACCAAAAACCTAGCATTTGGCCACATGATTTCTGCCAGTGCTCTAAATAGCTGATCATAGTTACAAAGATATGTAAAAAAAGACACCTCCAATCAATTAAGACACAAGAAACAAAAATTTTGAATACAAAATAAAATTCTATTCTTTTAATTTTTGGCTTCCTTGCCCAGTCACCCCGCTACTATGCCAAAGAAATAAAGATAACAAAATTCTTTCTAAATTTTTAGTATAGTCTGCATAGGCCAAATAGATGAGAGATAACTATGATAACTCAGTAGGGATATTTCCTCATGTTTCTTATTTTAACCTTTAAAAGCTCAGATCATTAAAATGGGAAAGCATGGTATGTATTCTTGGGGAAACCACAACCTGCATTGAAATTGGGTAAATCTAAAACCCTTTGATAAATGCCACCAGTGTGTTGGGAGAATCTTTAACATTTTGGGGTTGATTTGCTGATGCTTTGTTTGTTATTTTTCTTGCATCTGATTAGGTATTCTTTGCAAAGTGAAGCTTCAGATAATTTACTAAGCTGTAGAGCAAATGCCCTTGCATAATGCAACTGCACAAAGTGATACTGTTGCAGGGATTTCAGCATTTCTTAGCAAAACAAATTCTTCATACCAGCCTCCTGGCTTTCTCTGGTCTCAGGTGCTTCAGGCCCATATCTGTCTCTCCTGTCGACAATTCTCAAATACACTCTTGTACACATATTCACTTCTGTATACCTTGCAGCAACCCTCTGCACTAGCCTACTCCCCTACTTCTAGGCAGAGACCTCTTCTCTCCCCCAAGGTGGAGCCATATACTACAGTCACCTTTCTCACAAAAATACTGTTCACACTTGCCCAATCAGTTTGCTGATTGCTGGCAAAACCTGGACACAGGATTGGAGACTTCATCCCTCCTAAGTCTACTCGAAGCCTCTGGACTTCAAGACCCAAATCGAGTTTTACCAATCTTCAAGGAAACTGAAAGTCCAGTTTCCTTGATATGACGTAAGCACCCTGGAGCCCCTCAACCTGCCTGGGAGAGAACCCTGGGTGGCAAAACTTTTTTTTTTGTTTGTTTTATCATGATAGGGCACCATACTGTCACATAAGGTATAATGTTTTATAGGCCTGGTCACCTAATGACTAATTTGGAATCTACAAATAAGTAAAATTTGCAGACTCTTGATACTAGAGCACTTACTATTTTGTCTAGTGCTGGTTACACAGATTACATATTGCATACGTTTCTTGTAAAATGTTTTACAATATTTACAATTTGTATGTATTTTCTTTAGGATATCAGCGACAGCTAACATACAAGCGTGATGATGGTTCATACAGTGCCTTTGGAAAGGGTGACCCTGAGGGTAACACATGGTGAGTGCCATGATTTATATTATTTTGACAGACAATAAAGCTCATAAAATTGATCCAAATCCTAACTAGCAATGTTTAATTTGCAAAACTATGTATCATAAACAATGGCCATTTTTTTTTAGAAATGGTCATCGTTCAGTAAAAAATAGCATATTTCTTAAAGTCTACAAATAGTTTGTGCAATCTGCTCCCATGGTCTTGTTTTCAGGGTTCATATCTGCCTTTTTTTCAAAAGCAAAACAAACTTGTACACTATGTCCCCTCCTAACTAGAGATACCATCCTGAATTAGCTTAAAGTATAGAGCAGTGGTCTCCAAACTGCGGCCCTTTGCTTGCCGTTATCCAGATCCTGGGACACTATTCTTTTCACTAATATGAGACACTCTTCCTCCCACTGCCTCCAACAATGGGCTATTATACCGCCCACCGACACCAATGATGGAGCATACATTTTTCCTTTGACACCACTGATGGGACACTATTCCTCCCACTAACACCAATGATGGGGGCATTATTCCTTCCACTGAAACCAACATTGAGGCACTATTCTCCCCACTAACACCAATGACACCAATGATGGGACACTATTCCTTCTCCTCCTAACCACAGTGGTGCTGTGTAATTTTTTTACTCCTACTGACCACCAACCCTGAGGCATTATTTGCTCCCAGTGGCCACAGTCCAACCCCGCTAAAGTCTAGAATGCAGTAAGCTGGCTCTTTGTTTAAAGAGTTTGGAAACTCCTGGTATAGAGGCTAGCCCCCCATTTTTGATACCGTCCTAAGGATCCACCAGCTTGGGGCTGATGTTTTGAGGTGTGTAATAGGTACGTTAGCTAACCTCTGCCCCAATCAACTGATATGTTGGAAGCTCGACTCATGTACTATTTAATTTGAAGTGTAACCCTCAATTTTCCACTTGATACTCTATATTGTGTATCCTTTTTCCTTTCCATTTTTGGGTTCACTTTTAGTTAAAAAGATGAACACAAACAATACTTTGAAACATCAAAAGTTGTCAAATTCTTTACAATTTATCTTAAAGCAGAATTTCAGTCTAATAAATTACATTTGTTGTTATAACAGACCAGTGTTTAAAGGGACATTCCAGTCAAGTACTTTCTTTTTTGTTTGTAACAAAGTGTAAGCTCCAGTGGGGGGTGCAGACAGCAATAAAACAAAAGTTTGAACCCTTGGGGGGTGGTTAAAACGTCACCCAGCCATGTGTTTTTGTTTTTTACCGCCCTCTGAATGCAAGTGTAAAGAGACCAAAAGTAAAAAAAAATATGTACAGTATGTTAAGAGGAGATATGACAACAATAGAACGTTCACTGCAGAGCTGCTGCTGCTGGCTCCTGCAATGGAACCCCATGTGTACGCCACACTTGTCGATGGATGATCATTGGCTCTGGTTTTACTGCCAATGCTTAGGTATCCTATGATCCACAGGTCATCAGTTGCTCAGTTTTACATAATTGTCTTTGAGGAAGTATAACGTGATTATTGGTTGAGGATATTAATAAACAGTCTACTAAATACGTTTGTTCCTCTATCCTACAGGTTATCTGCATTCGTAGTGAAGTCCTTTAGCAAAGGGCGGCCTTACATATTTATAGATGAAAGTCACTTAAAGCAATCGTTTACTTGGCTACAGAATATTCGTAAAAAGACTGGCTGCTTCCGCAATGTAGGGAGACTGCTAAATACTGCTATGCAGGTGATTTTTAATATCATTCTTACAAAATGACACATGTAAATTGTGATACAATGTTTACCATAGACATGGTTATAGTATAAAGGCATAGTACCTTCTATGTTCACATTCATGAATGTCCAAATTTTTATGTTTTGTTTGCTTGGACCATCATTTCTGGACGTACTCTTGAAAGACTCTCTAGCATTTTCTACAATCACACTCCTTATCAGCAGTTTCCAGTTCTTGAGTAAGAAAACTTTTTTGTATAAGTTTAACAGTTTGTACAGTTTCTTTATTATATAAATTATAACCGCTTCCTACTCCAATAACTATACAATCAGCTCCCCACAGCACCAACAACACCTTCACCCCTGAAGACGTAACAATTTCTTTATTAAACTGTATGTCTAGGCAAAATTAAAAAAAAAAACATGCTGCAATGTATGCACATTTTCCACTGTTTTGTTTCTTTAAAAACAATGCACGTTCACAAAAATACCAGATGACCCTGCCAGAAATCGTCTGCGCACCAAAATTCCTCTAGCGAGCTGAGAACTCTGCCTTTGTTGCACTGAAATCCCAGGCAGTGTTATCAGCCCTGCTTAGTTTACCTATGCTAGACTACAGAGCATCTCCCCCTATGTTATGGAAATTAGAACAGGGGAGATGCTGTGTAGCACAACAGGGCTGATAACATTGCTTTGGATTTTAGTGCAGCAGAAGAAGTGTTGTCAGCTCACTAGAGGAAGTTAGGAGTTCACCGGATTTCTGGCAGAATCATAATGTATTTTTCTGTGCTTGCAGTGTTTTTAACCAGTTGCCCTTTGCCCTATAGCACAAATACTGCCACAGGGTGGCAGGGCTGTGCAAAGCCACGTGTATATATACATGATTTGCATTTCCGGGTAGGGGGCACGCGTGCGCATCGCACTACCCGCTTCACCATTGGCGGCTACGGATGTCAATCACTGGGTCCCAGCTGGAAATTTTCCGCTGGCACCTGGCGATTGCCAAGGAACACTGACAGGGGAGAGACCTGTGTGTACACAACACAGGTCTCTCTCTTGCCAGCAAGAACATGCTGCTGTGTATTTCTCTGTATTTGCACAGCAGAGAAATACACAGCAGCATGTTTTCCAAGTAAAACACACACAGCACATGTTGTAAAACACAGCACACAGTTAACCCTTTGATCACCCCAGATGTTAACCCCTTCCTGCCCAGTGTCATTATTACAGTGTCAGTGCTTTCTTTTTTTTTAACGTTAGATTTTTATTGAAAATGTTTCAAATTACATACATAACATATGGATGTAGTCATTGTTGTATGATATGACATAAACCACTAGTAAACATGTTGAACAGAATAATGGTCATGGACATAAAAAACATAAACATTATACAGGTGGTCCTACAGAAATCAGAGTCAAATGATCAGTACAAGTTCTCCAGCACGTCAGAAGGAGGGGAGAAGATAAAGAAAGAAGGGAGCAAATACAGGGGTATTCACATACAAAGTATGACCTAGAATGGCAGCATAGTACATTTGTGTACGTATAGGAGACCTGAATCCCATGTAAAATTTCAGTATCACAAAGTTTATACCATATGAGCCAAGGTTTCCAGTTTTTTTTCAAATGCAGGTAACGTGTCATTTTGGATAGTTAAAACGTTCATAAGAATAGTGTTGTTGAGTGGTATAAACAGCCTCTGACAGATTGGGGGTTAATTCCTTTTTCCAGTGTCTGGTAATGGTTAAATTAACAGATAGCAACAGGTTTGCTACAATCTTGCAATAAGAGAAGGGGAATTTGTCTATTCCCAAGTTTAGTATGGCCAAGCCCGGATCGGGGGGGTTAATGTACCTGATGTATCTGACAACATTTTTAAAATTTTATGTCAAAAGCTGCAAATACTTTTGCAATTCCATAATATGTTCTTTTAATTAAGCTGGTTCAGCAAAGTTTTAGTCTGTACATGTTAGACATAAGTAACCATTGATCTTCATTACAGGGAGGAGTGAAAGATGATGTCTCCCTTTCTGCTTATGTGACAATGGCTCTAATAGAGGCTGGTACATCTCTTGAGGTAAGTGATCATCAGCAAAAATATTGTTACATACCTGTATATGTTGTACCTAACCAAGAGAAAAAGTGATCTTGCAATGTTGCCTCCAAGCATAACAACTGTTTTTCCATCAATTGCTTAATGGTAGGTGCTGTTAGAATGGGTATACAGTTGGCCACTGGTGTTCCATCCCCGTCACATCACATCACCCCTGAGCACGGGTAGACAACTGGGCCTGTAGCAGCTCCATGTTTTTCTATGTAATCAATTTGTGCCCAAGAAGGAAATCAGATATGCCCACTGGTGGGGTAAGAATAGGATCAATTATACATAATGACAAATTAGGCGTTTTTTAGGTGGTTGTTAACTATTTAACGGAAATTAGGTTTGAGCTTTAGATTTGGGTCAGCCATGAGTTCAACCAAATCTGTTTACAGTTCACCAAATGGTGAAAAAATACAGATTTGGCCAGTTTGCCCACCTGCCAAGCCTCCAGCTGACCGAGTCCCAAACACTGGTATCACTACCTCCACTGAATGACAACGTCTCACTGGTCAGTTGCTAGGGTGTTGGGCTGCACAGCTTCACTGGTTACCAGGAGACAGGTGGTTGCCTGTCGACCACTAGATCATCATTTTCAGCAGCCCGAACAAAAGCAAACAGTTCCTGGATGATGGTCAAAGATTCTACCTGTATGGTATTCAGCCAGATCCCTTTTTTTTGTTTTGTATAGAGAAGGGAAGAATTAGCACCTCTTACAGCTTTTTATTAGTATCTGTGTCTCCGTTGCTGGGATGTCCCTTTACTCTGTGCTCCCTTGACCACCAGGGTTGTGAATTGAACTATCTCTTATCCTTCTTTGGAAAACCTTGCCCATACTTTTCAAACCACAATCAAATAGAGAATAAATGCCACCATTACCGTCTCAAGTAGATTGTATAGAAAATACATTCCAGGGAGGGTAAACAGAAAATTCAATTCACAGCAATGCCTTGGGTGTCACAGACACAGACAGTTATAAGAAGTTTTTCCAGCAAGAGACACAGATGACATTATTTCTAAACTGAGAAAAACATTTTGGCTGCAGTTCTACTTAAAATGTATTTAAAAAATTGCAGATTTTAGTCATATACGTAGATCACATCAGAGGCATCATGCATCTTTATCCTCTTGATTACTCTTCCCAATGTTATTTTAGCAAATACTGAAATTTCATACTAGTCAATTTATTTCTAGGATCGTGTGGTTAGAAACGCAGTGTCCTGTCTGCGGAAGGCTGCTGTGGATGTGAACAGTGTATACACTTTGGCTCTGCTGGCCTACACCTTTACATTGTGCAGAGAGACAGAGCTCAGGGCAGCTGTATTGGACAAACTGGAAGAAAAAGCTGTACGAGGAGGTGAGGAATAGATTTACTAAAATGATTCCAGGCATAAGTCATTGGGGTTGATTTACTAAAGGTAAATGCACCTGCAAGTGCACATCAAGTGCACTTCAAGTGCACTGCAAGTGCATTTATTTTAGATTTAGATCCAAGAGGCAGCTCTGAAATGAGGAGAAGCTCTGCTGATTTCTTTCATCCAATCATGTACAAGCAAAAATGCTATTTTTTTTATTTTCCTTGCATGTTCCCCTCAGATCTATAGCAATTGCTCTTTCAGTGCACTTGCAGTGCACTTCCAAGTGCACTTCGAGTGAACTTGCAGTGCACAGCCTATTTGCCTTCAACCCCATCGTATATTTTAACTGAACAATTGTTTAATTTTTTTTAACATTACATTTATTCAATTGCAATCCTTCTTTACACCACTCTTCTGTTGGGGCTGAAACTGTGAGTGCGCTGATTACTAAAAGGGGGAAAGGATCAGATACAATGATAATTACCCTGTAAGTGGAAAACATATTAAAAAATGGGGTTTTGGCCAATTATATATTATTAATGTTTATACGTTGTAAAAGGTATGTTTTATTACATTTTAAAACACTATAGATATTAGTGAAACCAAACATTTATTATACACTATATGGTTAAAACGTTGTGGACATCTCTCCAAATATTGGAGTTTAGGCAATTCCAGTAATGATTACTGTCAAAACTAAACCATACAGTATAAAGACATTTTAGACAACTGTGCACTTTCAAACTTGTGGCAGCAATTTGTTGAAGGCTCTCTTCTGTTCTAACATGGTTTTGCCCCGGTATACACAACCAGATGCTTAAAGATATGGCTTAATGATTTTAGTGGAGGAACTCAAGTGACCTACACAGAGGCCTGACCTCAGCCTTACTGAACACCTTTTGGAGGGATTGCAACACTGATATAATGCCAGGATTTCTTGTCCATCTTCAGTACTTGACCTCAGCAATGCTCTTTTGGCTGAATAGGAACACATTCCCACATGCACTCTCCATAACCTGTGTTCGTCCCACTATTCTCAACAGATTGCCCCTATTGTGCATTTTAGTCTACACTTAAAAATATCATGGAAGGCCTTCACAGAAGAGTGAAGGCTGTTATAGCCTCAAAGAGGCTGCCAATCTCTTATTAATACTCATTTTGGACATATTGTGTTTGACAAAGGATTAGCACTTGGCAGTGAATTGTGGTTTGAGATAACTAATGTCTATTTTCAGACCACCATCTAAAACCTTGGACTGAGCCATATGGGGGGAGGGGGAGAATTGCCTCATTAATTAGGTATAAATGTCAAACCCAACTCTAACTTTGCTGTGGCGGAATTCCCCTTAAATGCGAGCTCCAGTGTCTTCTCATGTTGTGGCTGATGACAATCCAAATACCACAGAGATCCTGCAAAATCTATAGTAAAGTACTATAGCAAAAGACAAGATCATAGTGTAATTATGTAGTGTCTTTGTATTTACAGATGGACAGCTCCACTGGGAACGGGATTCTGCTCCTCCCATTCAAGATTCATACTGGTACAGAGCTCCATCTGCTGAGGTAGAGATGACCTCCTATGTGCTCCTGGCTCTACTCTCTGGACCTAAACCTGACCTGGCCAAAGCTACACAGATTGTGAACTGGCTAAGCAAACAGCAGAACCCCTATGGAGGCTTCTCATCTACACAGGTGACTGATAGAATTCCAGTATTACATATTCCATTGCCATTTTCATTAGAGATCAAGTCCACCAAAACATGATTATACCATTATGGCTGAACTCTGGGTGTTAAATGTCTCATTGACTGGAGGAAAATAACTCTCAGCACCCCAGATGCCCTGTCTGTTCAACCCCAGCAAAGCCATGGTTAGCGCTAGATTTGAAATCTGCACCTGCTTGGCTAAAGTAGACCTCAGCAGACCACAAATATACCTACCTTCCTTTCATGTTGACAGGAGTTAAAGAGAAGCTCTACATAAGCTATAAGTCATGGTGTTGTAGCTCTCATTATGCTATGGAATCCACTCTCACAGTACTGATAGACCAAGTGCTGTCCCATGTTTGAGTCCCATACTACTTCATACCCTTCTGCACCTGGCATTGAATAGAGCATTGAGAGATTAAAGAAAAGATTAATATCAATGGCAGCCTATATTCCTTCGGTACAGGTTTCCTTTGAGCAGCCTCTTGCATCAGAACTTATGCATACTAAAGCCTGTAATACTGTATGCACCTAAAACCTAAGATAAAAATTTAAACTGCATAAGCAAAACTTCTGACATCCTAAAAATGTACTGGTGGGGCTGGATACCCAAGTAAACACATCTACACTCATCAAAATGGATCTTTCATAGAAATATATGAAGAACCCAGCACTGGTCTGGCAACACCACTGTTTGGCATGAAACTAAGTGTACAATAAAAAGTCTGGGAAAAATGGAGATTGGATTTAATGGTGGAGTCAGAATTAGTGGAAGAGTTTTATACTATATGTTGATTATTGTATTTTTTGTTGTTGTTTTTTTTGGATCATAAATAAAATCTGTCACTTTGTCCATTTAGGGAAACATTACAGGTTATCTTTTCTTCTACCCCACGTGACAGTGTTTAGGTTGATGATCTAATGAGCCCTCATACCTAAATGTTAATCTGGTATTTCTAGTGCTCCAACAGATGAATACAATATTAGGGGACCATTGTGAAGGTATCAGCAGTTCACTTTGACCTAAAGGGCCAAATTCTTTCCTTTTTTTATCACCCAATGCTTAAAAAGGCTTACCTTTAGAAACAATATGTTAGTTGCAGGAACTGAACACAATCTGAAATCTGCTACTTCATTAGAGGCCTTCACAAACATCATTTTCTTATTCCATGTAGGACACAGTTGTGGCTCTCCAAGCTCTGGCCAAGTATTCCGAGCTCACATTTAGTGATAAGGGTGATATGACTCTGACTGTCAGTGCTAGCTCAGGATTTCTGGAAAAGTTCCATGTAGACCAAAGCAACCGCCTCCTCCTTCAGAGAGCATCGCTTCCGGCTGTTACTGGAGATTACACGGTGTCAGCCACAGGGAATGGCTGTGTATTTGTACAGGTAAGAGGAAACCAACTCTCTGTCTTCTTTTCTCTCAGCTTTGTCATTCTCAAACTCGATTTTCTGTGCTCACCTCACAGGCAGTTCTGAGATACAATGTCCCTCCAACCAGAAGGGACACCAGCTTTTCATTAAAGGTGACAACACATTCAAACAGAGAGTGTCTGGGGGATCCAGTGACAAATTTTGAGATTCACATCAGTGCTGCGTGAGTTTTATTACTGTTTTCGATTATTCATCAGCGGACCCATTTAAAACCTTAGGGTATAACATGGCCATAATTTTCTAATGAATCGTACAATAAATACAGTAAATAAAACATTCCTAAAAGTTTTAACTCATTCAATTGAAAATGTATTTTTGCCTGTGTTACTGTTGGAAAGATTTGCCTCACGTCTTGTACTGATGGGATCCCAGAGACTTTGTGGTGAGATTCTTGAACACAGGTCCTAAAACACTTGGGCGGGCTATAAAAATAAAGCCAGTGTATACAGATCAACCTGGTATTTTTCAGTAAATGGTTCCCTTCCAGGTTATCATATCACATAGCTGATAGCTAACTCAATGTGTGTCAGGCAGGCAAAGTGTGGCACCTGCTTACTAATGGGTGTCACTGATGTTGAACTACTCAAAATGGTCATGTTACCTGAAAATTATCCTAAAGTATTAAAGGGCAATCACAGATTATTTAACTCTAGCCCTGTATTTTTTTTTTTATACTTTCACAGCTACACTGGAACCAGGGAAAGAACTAATATGGTTGTTATAGAAGTGAAGATGCTGTCTGGACACATTCCGATCAAACGTACAGTAAGGAAGGTAAGGATGTCTACCAGCAAATATTTTATTAGCATACATCAAAAAGTTGAGTGTTTCAGGCCACTGCACAAACAAAATATAATAATATGGGGCACGGTGGTGGCTCATTGCTTAGCATATCTGCATTACTACATCTGTTCTTGGGGTCATTTCTTATCTGAGAATCTGTCTACATGGAATCTGTATGGTCTATCCATGCATTGTGTATTTCCTCTGGGTTGTACAGTCTTAAAAATGAGGTGTGGATTGCAGTAACCCATAGTACCTGGAAACCAGGCAAAGTAGCCTTTACTTTGTCTGCAAGAAAATTAATCTGGATTAGCTACTATAACTTACTATACTTTGCACATTGTCATTGCATGGAGTTAGGTTGTTTTTGTTTTTTTAACCAGTTAAGAAATATGGACATAAGAGGTACATCTAAAAAAACTGTATTTCAGCTCCCAGGGAGGTGGGTCCTTCTGTTCTTTTCCTACTGCAGTTGTTCTTTCACTAATATCAGCAAGATTGTCATTTTGACACACTGTGCTCCAGAAGCTCAGACAGCAGCTCCTGTTTAAATAATTGAAAAATCATTGATATATACTGTAAATTGTAACAATATTATTGTAACTAGTTGTTTGATGTGCATGGAAAAATATTTTCCTATGCTTAAATACTGCATAATATAAAACAAAGGAGGCTTTGACTGGCAATGGTGGGCCAACCTGTTTTGTGCAGGGAAAGCTTTGAATTACTGAACATACACTTCTCTCAACAATGGGTGAGGATCAACACTCAAGAATCTCGACTAGGATAAAATGTAGTACACCTGGAAAACTTTTGTCCTTTTAATGATCAACTTTCTTTGCATACTAGGTCTGGTCATGGTGACTGGAGACAGTAGGCTTAATATTTAGGATAGTCCCCAATCAGATATATGGGTACAAGATACAGAATTCAAAAATACTGTTGCAAGAATAATCTTTCTGTTCAAAAAAATTATTATTTTCTCTTTGTATTAATTATAACATCAGTAAAAGGATCTGGAGTGCAGTAAAAATGCCATCCTAGGCATCATACAGTGAAAGCACAGATGTACAAAGGACAATAATTGAACCTCAAGGAAATGAGCCCGTGAGTTACAAATATGCAAAAAAAACCCAGCATAGTGACAAGTCCTTAGATTTTTGTGGTGTCATCAAACAAGTATCCCTGTTATATCATGTAAGACCACTCAGGCCTGCGCAGAATATCAGGTATAATTAATAAAACAAGAAGGATCTGAGGGATAATGGCATCCAAATAAGTTAATAAAGAAATATTAGGGCAGAGAGAGGAGAAAAAAAATATTTTTCAGCCAAAGAAGAGCCCCCACACAAAAATCTCATCTGTACGAGATATGAGAAGTCAGTGAATGAGAGAAATGACATTATCCACCCAAAAAGGAGAAGAGCAAAAACAAAAAAAAACAATGAGAACAAAGAAATTTACCAAAAACTTATTTTTTTAATATACATTAACCATTTAACTACTCTATGAGCTAAACCTTGTCTTTATATTGTTGGTGGTACTCTTTGTGCATGGTGGTTAAAGTGCACCAATACATAAGAAACTTGACTATCTTAATAGATTCTACTCAGGGACGGACTGACCATTTGGAAACTCGGGCACCGCCCGAGGGCCCGGGGTCAGTAGGGGGCCCCATGAGATGCCCCTGGTACCTTTTTCATAGGCTTTTTTGAGTTTGGGCAAGGACGCAGGGACCCCATGATCCCTTATTGCCCGGGGGCCCCATGAGTTGTCAGTCCACCCCTGATTCGACTAACTAAAATTAATAGTAGTACTTGCCTGCATCCTTTTTACATCATTTCCCTAGTCTCAGCACTTTGTATTCCCTACTATTCAGAAACCTGTGCAGCCATTTAAAAAAAAAAAGAAAAGTAAAAAAAGTCAGGTACACAGCATACAAAAGATGAGGCATATGATGTCATTGGTGGCTCACTGGAGGAGAAGGAATAAGCCAGCCGCCAATGGCGTCATGCGCCTCATCTACCACATTACCCTATTGGGAAAAAAAAAGCCTTTTCCATGAGATGATAATAATGTCATACTATGCATAGGCAACATTAGGGCTTGTTCACACTTGCCTAATTTCTAACTCTTTACAAATGTCCCTATAGCATTTGACAGGTGTTAGACAGGTGTTTGGAGAGCGTTTTTAACACTCTTCAAATGCCCAATGCGCGGTTTTGACACGTTTTCCAAGCATTAAAACCACACCACAAATGCCTGTAATAAAGTTAATGGTATTAACACCCCGCAAACGCCTCTCAAATGCCCCACCAATGCCCACCTGCTAGGCGTTTAAGGAGCATCACCATAGACTTGAATGGGAGGCATTGAAAGGTTTCAACTCCTCCTGACTGGATATGAGGCGCCAATTTTGCCGCGTCACGATGCTAACGCTTCAGTGTAAACAGCACTGTGTACTGCCATGTGTATAATTTTCATAGGCGTTTGAGGAACGTTAAAAAACGCCCCTCAAAAGCCTGCAAAACACTTGCTTACAAAGCTAGTGTGAACCTAGCCTAAGGTGCAAAGGTCATGCAGTGCTGCAGGCTGATGGAAATTTTTGTTAAGGGGGGACAGGTCCATTTTAACTTGGCTAAGCTCATTAAGCTGAAATGTAAGTTTGGGATTCATCTCAGTTATGATCCAGCTACAGGGACAAATACTAACCCAACATCATCACCAAATGGTGACAGGAGACTTTAACCTTCTTATATTAACATAATATGAATAATAAGATATGTTATTGTTGTTTTTTTTACAGCTGAAGGACAGACTGATACAGAGAAGTGAAATGCAGACTGACATGGTCACTTTATATCTAAATGAGGTTTGAACGCCTTTTTTCATTTACCTATTAACCTAAGATAGCAGCTATATGATCCATCCTCTGTGTAGCATGATTGTGACACACAAATGCAGCTCATTTTGAATCACTTATCCCAGCAGACACTCGCAGTGCTGGCCTTGCCTTAAGGGCTATTTCACACTGGCGTTGAATTCTACAGCAGCCTTAAGCCTGGGTTCACATATATGCGGTGCGGTATATCGCATGTGATTCACACAGAAACCGCACTGCATTCCTGTTCAAATCACATGCGATTTGTGTGCAGTGCGATTGGAGACAAACATGTCTGGAAAGGTTGAAGGCACCAGGCAAACATGGAGACTGGCTACTAGATGGTAGGACACACTGACAACAGCTGTGGGGATGATCAAATAGGACAGTCATAACTTCAACATTTGGGCTTGTAATGACATAGCCGGTTTGATGTCTTTCAAAATTGAAATATCAATTGTATGGGCTGTCTACAGCATGCATAAAATCCTTCTCTAGCATGATGTCATCATGTGCTGTGATTGGCCAAAGAATTGCATCTGACAAAATGACAAGATTTCCAAACCCTATCCAAAAGCAAAAAATGGCAAGGGATATACTGTAAATACATCATAATACTCTCTTAATTGTACTCATTAACTTGTTTATTAATAACTTTTCATCCTTTAGTACATCTGTCACAGATTTGTATCATATGTATCATCACACATTTGTATAATCTGTCACACCTGGTATCATTCTGCAATTGGTGGAAACCAAACAGTTACCACACTTTACTTTTTATTTCTATTTATCGGTCAGTGTACCTTGTTTTTGGCTGTTATAAAGCACTGCAATGTTATTTTTGCTTGCTAGGTGGGACATGATCCTGTGGATCTTTCCTTTATGATGGAACAGGACGTGGAAGTCAAGGACCTGAAACCAGCTACAGTAAAAGTCTATGATTATTATGAGACAGGTAATAGCTTTCTCGGGTTAGGTCAGCATTAGCAATCTCATGGCTGCTTTTCTTTAAATAATACGTCTTTAAACCAGAGCTCCACCCAAAAGGGGAAGTTTTGCTTTAAGGACTGGTCCCCCGCTCCCTGTTAAGGATTGGCACCTTTGGGGAGTGAGGTGGGGGGGGAGTGGGTACCTGATAATGACATGTACCCGCTCCCACTTCCACTAAGATCCCCTATGCCTAGACACGTGACAGGTCCAAGAAAACTACGGGACCATTCACAAAGCGCAGTGCTACGTGCGCATGCTCAGTAAGCACCCGGCTGTGAAGCCACAAGCTGTCAGAGCTGGGTGCTCACACTGAAGGTGCCGGGAACAGAGGGCGGCCGGTGAAAGGGGCTGCATTGGGGACACTGCGGGATCGAGGGGCAGGTAAGTGTTCATTTTTAAAAAGTTAGCAGCTACAGTTTTTGTAGCTGCTGACTTTTATTTATTTATTTTTTTCACTGGAACTCCACTTTAAGTTAAACCAGGAAGAATTTTTTGGGCTGGAGGGTAATGGAATAATCCTGGTGTAAAAATCACTCCTTCCATATATCACATCTTCGTTACTGTTTGGATTGTTTCATATATCAAGTGTATGTCTCTGATAGGATATGGTATTTTATGGCATTTTAAATGTTATTCTTTTACTCATTTTACCTTCCAGATGAACAAGCAGTGGCAGAATACAACCATCCCTGCAATGCAGGTAAGGATGTCAAACTTGTATACTTTAAATTAGATGGGTAACATTTTTTAAAAGAAGATTAATGAGAGATGACATGACCCCTTGCCTTGTGTGCTAATCCCTATCTATGGTGAATACAAACACATGCCTAACTTCCTGCCTAGTGTCAGAGCCCAACTCCAGCCAAAACATTTTTTTTTTCAGTTTCTGATAGACATTTGAACAGTAACCATTTTTAAAAAGTTTTGTTCCTGTGTTATGGAGAAATCACCTTGCTTAATCAAATGTAACAGAAGAATAAAAAATAAGCAGGGCAGTTGTCATTGGGACCGGGTGACACAGATGAAGGGTTCTTTTAGACTTGTAGTTGAGGGGGGTATTAACCATTTGTGGTTGAGGGCTGCGTACATGCAATGGTTGCAATGCTCTGCATTGAGCCCATGGCAAAGATTATCACTCCTGTTGTATTCAGCAGGCAGTAAGTGAATGGAGTACAAGGAGAATTGCCATAAATGCCACACAATGCAGAGCATTGGTGTGGTAACTTCAGTGTTAAAGCAGGGGATGATGAGGCATCACATTGCCTCCTCACCACCAATAAAATGTCTCTGAAAACCCATCCGGACACAGATGATTTTTCAGGGGTATGGCAATTTGGATGCAAGTCTAAATGTAGCCTAATAATAACTGGACAGGGGGGCTAAGCATCTAACCCTTTCTAACCCTTTCTAATGTTATTAGAAAAAAGTGTTTTGTTGCAGTCTATGTCCCTTCCGGGGGAGCTTTCCCATCACTTCCTGTCCTATTGAGGACGCAGACCACAAATAAATTATTGATAAAGTTTCTAGTCCTCTTTCAATCTTTCCAAAACTTTGTTACTCCAAGGAAAATACAAAACTACCCTTAAAATACAGGGCACCCTGCAATGGTAGTTTTTCTCTAGGGTACCATTAAAAAGCAGAAATAGTTACAATATGCTTAATTCCCTCATGTTTTCTTCTACGCAACCAGTCTCTCAAACCCACTTGTCTTCAGTGTTCTCTCAGTCCCAGGCACTCTGACATCATCATGTACAATGCAGTACCTGTAATCCAGCATTGTGAGTGAGTATGCAGAGGGCTTTCCCACAAACCAGAGCACTGGAGAGAAAAGGAGAGCACCAGTTGCTGGAAAAGCAGGAGGGCGGTTGCACGGGGGAAAGGGGGGGGGGTTGGGAGGAGAGATGATGGGCAATAGTTAGGTTGTTTTTCTATAGATAGGAAGGGTTTTGGACCCCGGGTTTTCTTTGTTTTCTTGGTTATACAGTACAAAAACATACAAACAGTATTTTCCAAAAAAAAGGAAGGGGGGGGGGGGGGTTAGAACTCTGTTTGGGGTTATGTCTGCAATGCTATCCAGGGCTCTGTTAGAGGGGGGTTTTCTCACTTCTTGTCTTGCTGGCAATTGTTTCACCAGACAGGAAGTTAGGGGAAATCTACAACAGGGACAATGACAGGAATTCAGGAATTCAAATCTGATATTCAAATCCCCTACTATACAAAAGAAAAGCATTGTTAAAGTTCCCTCTTGTTAACAAAAAGGGTGCTTCTGACTTCCATTGTAATTGTTGACTTACATTATATATATTATATACAGAAATGTACCATTCAAAGATAGGCATTGGCTTCATTTAATTAGACCAGCATTTCCAAACCTTTTTAACATAGAGGAACCCTTGAAGTAACTTTCCAGTCTCAGGGAACCCCTGCTAGATATTACTATATCTACAACTCATGATACATTAGTGTTATGGCCAGTGGGAGGAATGCTCCTTACACTTGTGGACATTGGGAAGAATTAGCCCCTTACAGATAGCTAAAAAGATCAATGGTGTCAGTGGGAACTTATCTGAAAGGTAGAAATTGCTCATTGCTCAAGGAACCCCTTGCAACCTCTGGAGGAACCCTAGAGTTCCATGGAACCCTGGTTGAGAAACCCTGAATAAGACTAAGGAATTTCTGTTACTTATTAGTAATTATAGGATTATTTATTGGAAAACTTTACAAATGAATGCTCTGCAGATTGCTATGTGAAGGCTATACAAGCTCTCAGCTAACAGTGATATGAGACAACAAACACCATCTTGTTTTGCCTTCTATGCCACTATTGCTTTGATTGCTGTTCTTCTTTACAACATTCTGGGTGAAATAAAGTCCACTGAAGATTTATCCTAAAGGATCTAGGCTTCTGAGATAGATAGATAGATAGATAGATAGATAGATAGATAGATAGATAGATAGAGAGATAGATAGATAGATAGATAGATAGATAGATAGATACACATACACTTTTGCAGAAAAACACATTGGCTGCAGTTGGGCTATAAAGAATAAGTTCACCTTTAAAAAAAAAAATAGCAAAAACACATCTTTTTTGTAGGTGAAAAGAATGTGAATTTATTATTTTTTTTTACTTGGAGCCTATAAAGCATTGCACCCACGATCTACAGATCGCTGAAACCATACAGGACTGCAGAGTTGTCAGTGTATCTGTCTGCTCATACCTCATACGGGCAGGCAGATACACACTGACAGGAAAAAAACAATGAACTACCAGAGCGCTCAACAGCGTCTTGTTAGTTCATTGAGAATTACAAGCCGTACTTGTAGTTTCCCCTTTACAGAACTCTGTGAATGAATGACATGTCCGAGTGGGCCCAGCATCGCTCGGTCATATTTTTTTTCAAATAGTGACAGCAAGCATGGAGAGAAGATCCCCCGCTTGCTGTCACTAGAGGAAGTGGAGTGGGCAGCAGCTGCAGGAGTGGGAACATGTTATATGTTCCCAAAGGTGAACATATCCTTTAATATGCCAAAAACATGAGATGACACTTGTCTAATCAAGGTATTTTATTCAGGTGGGGCAACCTCAGGCCTTCCGTACTTTCTGTCCCTTCCACCTATATCTTAATGACCTGCTGATGCAACACAAGCATTGTTCCGCTTGCTGTCTCTGTCACTGAAGAGGCAGAGACCAAAGACAGCCGAGGCTGTCATTCACATCGCTGGATCGCGATGAGGCTCAGGTAAGTATTGAGGTGGGTGGAGAGCACTGCTGTACACCGGTTTTTTACCTTCATGCATAGAATGCATGAAGGTAGAAACCTTCAGCATTTGCAACTACTTATATTGAACAAGCTGAAGTTAGAAGCTGATTGTCTACCATGCACAGCTGCACTAGATTTTGCACTCTTCAGTTTCAGTTTCAGTAAATCAACCCCAAAGAATCAGATACATGGGGCAAGAACAGAGCCAGATCATCCACAAGGCAACCTAGACAGATGTAAATAAATAGATGTCCAAGGGCCCAGCTACAACTTTCATACAGTCAACCAGAAGACAAGCACAACTGGTTACAGCTGTTCATGCTTTTACAAGGGAGGATGCACCTGTAGGTAGATGGTGTCTGATTGGGAGGGTCCATGCCACTACAGACAATGCAAATGGGACAGCTTCATTGTGCCTGCTGCAATCATTATCAAAGTTTTATTAAGGCACCATTCTGCCTTAACCAATCTCTGGGCAAGACGTCATTAGCAACTAAAGACAAACTTTAGCTTCTATTCTAACTCCATCCAACCCCCTACCCCACCTACATCATTTTTAGTCTTTAGAAATACTTTTTTCAAGGTATCTTTAGTCCAGTCATATGACATCATAGGTCTACTTCTTCCAGCAGTGGGTAGGTCCTGAATGTTGCACAGAACATTTGCCTGCATGGCACGTTGTGCAGCCAGAAGGCAGATATTTGACTCCCTGGGCTCACGTTCAGTGAGTGTCAATCAACCCTGAAGAGAACTGATATTAGATGGCTATTTAAAAAATACTGGTGTTGGGTTGAGATGTAGAATAAACACATCCACGTATGGCAGTCGATTCTGTTATTGGTTATCCATCAAATACAGGTATAAGGACAAACCAATTGTCCAAGCATGCCTATTTTATTTTATTGCCTAGACTCATCTGCAAAAAACTTTTTCTTGCCTCACACATCTGTATCTTTGCCTGCACATCTAAACCACCTTCTCTCTCAATGGTTTGATTAACTTTTGTACTTTTATGTCCACAGTACTTGTGTATGTATATACAGCAAATATGTTTTTGTATACGTAGCACTACCCCCTTAGGAGTTGCTGTGTTATTCTCAGGCTCCCTGTCACTCTGGACCCCTCTCTGGAAGCCCAACCCCCACTGACACCACTGTATTTTTCTGACCAGAGTAAATTATCACCAGAAAATAGACTTGCACACAGATTAGGGTGAGCTGATATGATGTTTATATTAAACTTGGCTGTAAACTCAGTTACACAGCATAAAGTGGCATATATGTACATAGCACTCTTAGCAACTCTTAGCAAAGAAAACAACACATACAGAAAAATCTCAATCAGTTTTGGCAGGCCTGCTATTCTGAAGTTAACCCAGAACCTCAAACCTGAGGTGTTTCTAGTCCCCAATGAGGAAGGAAAATTATCAAAGATTGAAATAGCTCACTGGGCCCTCAGGATCTGATGGCAAGGCTTAAATCTGAAATAGAAAAGAACTCTTTAAATAAGATAGTCATGTCCCTTTAAATGCATTGAAGAATGTTCTGTACACTCGTTGGGGCCCAGTTGGTGCGCTACAATGATAGAGACCTTTTAAGTTGGAAGAGATGAAGGTGATAGCCCCTCAAAGGGTTAACACAAGGGCAAAAAAGGAAGAACAAGTACTATCCCTTTAAGTGGCACTTGACTTGGGTGGTGTCCTTTTAATGCAGTGAGCAGGTTGCAAATTTTTTGCAAAAGATGTCAGAAGTTGGCAGAAGCAGGAAAGTGCTGCAGAAACTAATGACAATGGTGGTAAATGTTCTTTTAAGAGGATAGGCCAATGGTTAAGGGAACAATGCTGTGGTTTGGTCTGCAGAAGGCATGCAATGTGGTCAGCTCTGATGATTGAACTATGCTGAAAATGTGTTCAATAGCAGTGGCCAGGGGAACTAGGCTGCAACAGGTGTTAACTATATGCAATGTCCTCAGGAAATTGGCATATTTGAAAGGAATATCAGTGTTCACATGTTTGGCTGGTGTATGGGACTCTCTCACCCGATCTGTGGCATCACTCAGGTCCTGGCGGTCTGTCACTCTCTGTAGTTATAAAAAGGGGGTATGTAGCGCTACAAAATTACAAATAAAATGTCATCATATATCATCACAGAAGTACATATTGTCCATAAAGTGTATCCGGAGGGCAGACGGATAAGATCCTATGGTGTCCCCAATCCAATCTGACAGAACGAAAAATGTATATAGTGCGGTTATGCGCTTACCACAATTACATACAATATGGGCATTGTATGTAAATCAGCAACAGGACATCACGGTCTGGTCAACAGCATGAGCAGCATCTGGTCATGTAAGGACATCAAGGCCAGTGGGTCCAACGTTGTCCAGGCATCCAGTGGCTCCTTATTCCAGATCACCACCTTACAAAGCTCATTAAAAACGAGCCAGGAGGCAAGAAGGTATCAATGGTGAAGTACGTTTATTCAGAGTAAAAAACCAAACAAAAGGAAGGAACTCACATCAGCATAGAAAGATACATCCAGGTGTCATTCTTAGGTTCCCTGGTGGCTAGTAGTTCCACCAACATAAAAGGCTTGCATCCAGGTTTAATTAAAAGACCCTGGTGGCTAGTGACAGAAAGGGACCATATATAAATATATATCCCACAGATCCCAGGGTTAAGATGACCATCCAGATCCAATCAAAGAATTCCCTGGTGGTTAGTGGTTCCCTGGTGGTATAGGCGTCAATAGGGTGGATCCCCTAACATGTTTCGAGCACACCGCTCGTTTTCAAAGGGGTAGATCCTGCCCTAAGACGCCAGATTTAAATGACCGCGGTCACGCATGCGCAGTAAGCGCCACGCGCCGCCGGGGATTACCGCGCATGCGCGAGTGATGTCAGACGCCAGTACGCGATCACTGCGCATGCGCGAATGCAACATGAATATGGGCACTGAAGCCCATTAGACATCCAAGCCCACACATAGGTAGGGCCAGGGGCGGGTCCGGACGGCTCATCACACATCTGAGCCCATAGATAGATATGCCTGGGGGCGGGTCCGGACGGCTGCTAACTCTGCTATAATGATGGAAACTTAAAAAAAAAAAAAAAGAACCGCTGCAACGATTATTATGCGGATGGTGATATACTAGACCATCAGGGAAATATACATGGATCATAAACAACAATAAATAGGACATAACAAAAATATATAAAAAAAGGAAAGATTGTAATCCATGTTTTAAAACACCATAGGTGAATAAGATATTAAACACCATATTGTTATGGTCCTTAAAACGTTTTATCAATCAATATATAAAAAACCAAATAAACAAATTGTTACCAAAACAGTTGGATCATGCCTTATTTCATAGTATACATATAGTGACATCATAAATAGATGTAATGGACAATCATACGGTCCCATCTAAAGCTTAAAATTGGGGATAAAGCATCCCATATATTAATCCAGATCCCCTCATTTAAAGAGCACCCGTTTTGGTATATAAGGCACATCCATCCATAGATTAAATTAAAACCTTTAATAAAAACCCAAACTATATTGTCAAACCCATATATGGATTAACCGTAAGGGCTAACTTCCAATGTAGAATCATAATATCATGAACATAAAAGTAATATTATAGATACACCCAAGAAAAATATGCTAAAAAGTGAGCGACTAATAAAGTCGCCAGGTAATCAGTATAGGAGTCAAAAAGCACTAAAAAACCAGCACAGCAGATAATAATAGTAAAAAGGACATAAAATCCTGAAATAACATATAAAATATGAAATGATAAAAAGAAGAAATCAACTATTGTCAATAAAACAGTTAATGTCCAAGTCTACATTCAAACCTTTGGGTTGAAGAGACTTTTTGACTCCTATACTGATTACCTGGCGACTTTATTAGTCGCTCACTTTTTAGCATATTTTTCTTGGGTGTATCTATAATATTACTTTTATGTTCATGATATTATGATTCTACATTGGAAGTTAGCCCTTACGGTTAATCCATATATGGGTTTGACAATATAGTTTGGGTTTTTATTAAAGGTTTTAATTTAATCTATGGATGGATGTGCCTTATATACCAAAACGGGTGCTCTTTAAATGAGGGGATCTGGATTAATATATGGGATGCTTTATCCCCAATTTTAAGCTTTAGATGGGACCGTATGATTGTCCATTACATCTATTTATGATGTCACTATATGTATACTATGAAATAAGGCATGATCCAACTGTTTTGGTAACAATTTGTTTATTTGGTTTTTTATATATTGATTGATAAAACGTTTTAAGGACCATAACAATATGGTGTTTAATATCTTATTCACCTATGGTGTTTTAAAACATGGATTACAATCTTTCCTTTTTTTATATATTTTTGTTATGTCCTATTTATTGTTGTTTATGATCCATGTATATTTCCCTGATGGTCTAGTATATCACCATCCGCATAATAATCGTTGCAGCGGTTCTTTTTTTTTTTTTTTTAAGTTTCCATCATTATAGCAGAGTTAGCAGCCGTCTGGACCCGCCCCCAGGCATATCTATCTATGGGCTCAGATGTGTGATGAGCCGTCCGGACCCGCCCCTGGCCCTACCTATGTGTGGGCTTGGATGTCTAATGGGCTTCAGTGCCCATATTCATGTTGCATTCGCGCATGCGCAGTGATCGCGTACTGGCGTCTGACGTCACTCGCGCATGCGCGGTAATCCCCGGCGGCGCGTGGCGCTTACTGCGCATGCGTGACCGCGGTCATTTAAATCTGGCGTCTTAGGGCAGGATCTACCCCTTTGAAAACGAGCGGTGTGCTCGAAACATGTTAGGGGATCCACCCTATTGACGCCTATACTACCAGGGAACCACTAACCACCAGGGAATTCTTTGATTGGATCTGGATGGTCATCTTAACCCTGGGATCTGTGGGATATATATTTATATATGGTCCCTTTCTGTCACTAGCCACCAGGGTCTTTTAATTAAACCTGGATGCAAGCCTTTTATGTTGGTGGAACTACTAGCCACCAGGGAACCTAAGAATGACACCTGGATGTATCTTTCTATGCTGATGTGAGTTCCTTCCTTTTGTTTGGTTTTTTACTCTGAATAAACGTACTTCACCATTGATACCTTCTTGCCTCCTGGCTCGTTTTTAATGAGCTTTGTAAGGTGGTGATCTGGAATAAGGAGCCACTGGATGCCTGGACAACGTTGGACCCACTGGCCTTGATGTCCTTACATGACCAGATGCTGCTCATGCTGTTGACCAGACCGTGATGTCCTGTTGCTGATTTACATACAATGCCCATATTGTATGTAATTGTGGTAAGCGCATAACCGCACTATATACATTTTTCGTTCTGTCAGATTGGATTGGGGACACCATAGGATCTTATCCGTCTGCCCTCCGGATACACTTTATGGACAATATGTACTTCTGTGATGATATATGATGACATTTTATTTGTAATTTTGTAGCGCTACATACCCCCTTTTTATATTTATGTTTAGGTACTGAGGATTACCCTGTATGTTAGCTGCTTGTCTTGTCTGTTTGCGCTCACTTACCTTACCCTACTTATATACTCTCTGTAGTTGTTGGCCCCCACAGGTTCTCCGGTCTCACCTGCAATGTTCTGTTAGGACACAGAGCTTTGAGTCACCTGCTGGCAGAATGTCTCTCTGAACAGGGTGGCAAGGCTGGCGGTCAGCGATTCCTCCTTGTCTCTCTCTTCTCTAGCTCTGTGGCCTGGTCCAGCCCTCCGGTGTTCCAAACAGCTCTCTCCTCACACCTTCCTTCCAGCTCTCTATCAGTTCACTTCCTGCCTCTGTTCCTGCCTTCTACATTTACATTTGTGTCCTTCTCACCAAGCTTCTTGCTAATGATCTTGTAGCCCATTCCAGCCTTGTGTCAGTCTACAATCTTGTCCCTGATGTCCTTTGACAGTCCTTTGGTCTTGCCCATGAATGATGGTTAGGTTTGAATGGAAGAAAGATTTGTTCATTAGGAGCACCTTCTTAAATTGACAAGACAAATCTGTGTACCACATGAGCACAAAGCCAGTCTGCGGGAGCCAGAATTATTGTTGGTTGGTAGGGGATTAAATACTTATTTTACTCACTTAACTGCAACTCAATTTATAATATTTGTATCATGTGTTTTTTCTGGATTTTTGCCTGATATTCTGTCTCTATCATTTAAAATACACCTATGATAAAAAGTAAAGACCCTTCATTTCTTTGTAAGTGAGCAAACTTACGGGGATCAAACAATTGTTTTTCCCACTGTATATGCCTCCTCCCACACGTCAGCTCTTTTGGGAAATGTAGTCCCCCAATTAGCAACCTTCTAACAAAGTTCTGCAGTTCAGCCTACAAAATCCATAAAGCTTTTCACTAGGATGTGTGCCACTGAGTTGCAGGACACTGCCAACTTAAGGTATGTCTCTTTTTTAACATCCTGCATTCCGAGTAATAGCAGGGTTTTACATATGAAAGCATGCCTGAAGAATATTTTAAAGCTTGAATCTCAAAATTAATTCCGTTAGCCACACAAAAGGTATTGCCAATGTTTTAACTTCCTTACTACTATCTATAACATGTTTTTGCTATGTCTTGTATTATAATACTCTAACATACTTCTAAACAAAACTGTCATTTTTCTATACTTTTGTTGTACTTTGTAGGTGACTCTGGCAATTCAAGATGAAGACAAAGTTACAAAAAGGCGCTGAATGAATAAGAATTTATAAAATGTGTCACTGTTTCCATAATGAGCCTTATGGCATCCATAAACCACATGACAGAAAATAACCAGTGGCAAGCACTGCATTTAGTATTGGGAATTATAACTTTGCCTTTCACTGTGATAATGCTATAAAACTGAAATTATATTGTATTGTCAACTAATAACATTTTGAGTAATTAAAGAAAATTTTACCTGTCAGTATTTTTTCATGTGACTGGAGAAATCTACATGTTACATGTCCTCTACATATGGGGCAAATCTTGACAGAGAGGTTTGGAGTGCAGGTAAACTACATTTCATTGCAGGTTTCTTAAAAGAAAAAAAGGCGCACTTCACTTTAAAGGTCCCCCAAAATGCATAGCAGACCCTTAAGGGTCAGGGAAATTTTATTAGCCTGAAACTTAAAGCACGTTTTTCCTTTTGTAAATTTAAGTAATTAACCGCTTCCCAACTGCCCTGTAGCAGAAAAATTGCTCAGCTAAAGTAAAGTAAAGATATGCAAAAAATGGCCTGGTCAAGAAGGGGGGTAAATCCTCAGGAGGGCAAATGGTTAAAAAAAAATCACTGCTCCTGGTCAAATAAAATTACAAAAAAACACTTTTTTTTTTTAAATTGGTACAAGTTTCCCAGGGCAATGCCCACCCATGTGCCATTTTTGACAACTTCTTGCCTTTTGGCCCAGAAAATGGGCATTTTTAATTTGAAAGATTTAGCTCCCATTTATTTCAAGGGAATTGAGGGTCAGCATCTGAACTTCACTGAACCCGGTTCAACCGGAACCCAAGGAAATTCAGCTCACTCCAACATAATACCATTCCAGTTGTTTTATTGGCAGAATCATTTGAACATCTGTGGGAAAATGGGATGGTTGAAGTCCACCATTAGGACCATGTTACACCCATATGTAAAATGTAACACTGTGCCAAGTGGTCCCCCACCA
Source organism: Staurois parvus (assembly GCF_062004578.1). NCBI lineage: Eukaryota > Metazoa > Chordata > Amphibia > Anura > Ranidae > Staurois > Staurois parvus. The sequence goes on along the minus strand of NW_028318400.1, from coordinate 508,226 downwards.
TCACCAAAATGGATCTTCCTCCAACAGCATCCAGGGGTTCTTCTCTCCCGCAGCAGCTGTCAGATTTGAAATCAACCCCTTCAGCCACTGCAGGCAGTCTTGTGATTTTCAATGGAACGCAAGTGCAGTGATCACCACACTCGTAGTCCATTAACACTTCCTCCTTTAACTGAAATTCTGCACCTTGATACAGACATAGAGTTGGAGGAAGAGTCTGCAGGAGCTTGGCATTGCACCTGTGATTCATCAATCGCTGTTGCAATACTTTGCAAGGTTATTTAAACACTTTCTGGGTTTTTAGTTTTTGCGAAAAGGTGGACTTTGGGGTAATAGGTTTGTGGAAAGGGACCTTTGGAGGTTGGTTAGAAAAGTAGTACAATTGGTGTAACAAGGAGTAAGGGTCACCAGAAAGGTGAATGCAGTTGCAGCTGGGGTTGCTATGGGTAACAGAATGAAGATTTGTGAAGAAGCTGCTATCCAGAGGTCAATGGATTGGTGTGAGTTTGTGATGGATACGGTAAAATGCCTATTTGGTTTCTGTTGAATATATACATTTTATATACATTTTATACATATCTACTTTTATACTTTTTCATATTTCTAAATATATATGTTGTGTGTATATCTTTTGTGTGCTGGGCTTTGTAGTTCTCCTTAACTAAAAGATGTTTGCTCAGCAATGTTTTCAACCCCTCCCGTCGAACTGTGAAGATTTTATAACTGCGCCTGGATATGTGAGGGAGTAAAAGAGATAACGAGCACAACCAAGCCTCAAGCATTAAGTTCCTGCACTTTTCCCATATTTCAGCCAACCAAAATGTGCCTTTTAGATTGTGACTGTTTTTTATATAATAATGACGTATACCCTATTGTTCTCTGTGTATAGAAGGTTAAGCACCGCCCTGCAATAAGCAGAGATGAGGAAGTGGTTAAACTGGACAGTTGTCAGTGTGATCATTTTCCGGCGTGCAGTTGCAATCCATTTCTCAAAATTAGGAACATCAGCAGACATCCAACCCTGAACCCAATTGTGGCTCACAACCCTTACAAGTTAACTGAGGATGATATGTCCAACCAAATTTGGAGTAAGGGTTGAGCAAAATACAGTTTGCAATTCCCTTGCCTGACTGGAGAATGCATAAATATAATCCAACAGAGCCGTGAATATACTGAATAATTTTCATAGAAGTAGGGATCATCATTTTCCAACAACCCAAAACTCAAAACAGATCAGAATCAGTGGCTGAACTTCACTAATTAAAAAGCTTCAACGTCCAATTATGGAATAAGCTACTTGAATATGTTTCAGCTGCTGACTAGTTAAAGAATAAGTTCACTTTTGGGAACATGTTACACATTCCACCCATTTTAGGCTTGGTTCACATATATGCACTTTTGGGGGGCGCGTTTGCTCGTGCACAGCATCCTGTTCATTTGAATAGGCTGCCGTGCCTGCGTTTCTCCCAGAAAAGGAGCACGTACCTTTTTCAAAATGTGGCTCGCAGGGTAACCGCATGATCATTTTTGACCATGTGATTTTCTTGCAGTTCTGGCATCCACAAACTGATTCAGAATGAATGGCAGCCCTGTGCATTTTCTCCCAGCAGCGCATTTTCACTACGGGTGGCTGCAGGTACAGGGATCTCTATGATTCCCACACCTGCATAGGTGTAAACCGAGCCTTAGGGTGGAACATAAACATGTTCCTGCTCCAGCAATGGCTTGGTGATCTGAGCCCTCTGTGTGACAGTAGTACGGGAAGAAGTACCAGCTGTCACTTTTTGAAATGAGCGCTCTGCTTGCACGGCTGTGCCATTCATTCAGAGTTCTGTGAATTAATCAAGTACAAGTATTGACATCCTTTGCGGATGTTGGGTTGTTGTTCTCAATGAACTGTCATTGATTCTGTCATTGTGAAACTGCCTGCCTGTATGACATACTTACACTGATAGTCTGTAGGAGTCCTGTATGGCACCATCTGCTGATCATTGGTGCAATGCTTTGCAGGCTCCTAAAAAAAAAATTTAAAATGCAAATTTTGTTTACCTGCAAAAATAAACAATGTGCATTTATTTTTTTTAAAAGGTGAACATATCCTTTAAAGTAAAGCTAAAGGCAAACCTTTTTTTTCTTGAGTATTGGATAGAGTGGAGAAGGATTACAGTCTGGGCCCCCATTGCAGAAATTCACCCTCTCTATCCGTCCTCTTTACCATTATCACTGAAAAGAAAATCATAAATTATCAGTTGTCCCTAGAACAGGAATAGAGGGGAAATCTTCCAATGGGGACACTAGTTCTGATGACCCTGGTGACAACTAGGGATTTCCTCACTTTAAAGGAATTTTTCTCTTACTTTCTGTTTTGGCTATGGGGCAGAAAATGAAGGGAAACTTTCCCAATTGAACACAGATAGCAAAAAGAGAGCCTGACAGGAATTATAACGCTCCTTTAATCTATACCAGGAGTCTCCATGCTTTCTAAGCAAAGGGCCAGTTTACTATCCTTCAGGCTTTAGGGGGCCAGACTGTGGCCAGTGGGGATAGAAAATGCCCTGGCTTCAGTGGGATCAAACAATGCCCATCCTTGCTTCTAGTGGTAGGAATAATGTCCTATTGTTTGTATTGAAGGGAGGAATAGTGCTCCATCAGCCATGTTCCTGGGAGGAATGGTGCCCCATCATTGATGTCAGTGCAAGCAATGGTGTGCCATCATTGGTGTCAGTGGATGGAATGTGCCCCAAGGGCCAGATAAAGGCAAGCAAAGGGCCACATCTGGCCCACAGGCCACAGCATGAAGACCACTGCTTTATACAATAAGAAAATAAACGTTTTGCCTTTAGTTCTACTTTAAGTCCTGTACTATCTGGCAGCGATATTCCTCTTCATCCAATGCTAGCAACACAGAATATAACATTTTATCTGGATGCATCGTAACCACTTCCTGACCGCCTTATAGCAGAAATACTGCTACAGGGTGGCACGGGTGCGCAAAATCACGTATATATACATGATTTTGCATTTCTGGCGACTAAGTGCAATTGCAATAAGGTTTAATAAGCACACAACAAGTGACTAACCATATGCCACAATCAAAATACAAGCAATAGTAAAGAACAGGTTACAGATGAAACCTAGTGCAAAACACTAACAAACTATGATAAACTACATACAAAACAAGGGGAGAGATTGGGAAAGGCTGGGCTGGATTCGAGATGTCAGGGACAGCTGCTAACACAGGCCAAGAGCAGGGGTCAGCAACAAGGGTAACAAGTAATGGCAGCAAAGTCAAGTGTAATAGGCATTGGTAAGAAGCAACATGATCAGCCCATCTAGACATAAAAATCGAAACACTGAGGCACTGTATAAACCTAGAGGAGGAGCTAAATACCCTCTCAGCTGCCAGCATCAGGTGAAGACTAATTACTGGAATCTGCTGGCTCCTGGGAGACACCCAAAGGTGGACACAAGAACTACACCTTTTAGATCAAGGAAACACAGTGGCACCAACAGGTGCTCCAGTTCCTTACATTGTTGCTTTACCCTGAATAGGCATAACACAGGTTTATTTTTAAGATTTGATGACTGTTGTTGAACCTAATTCTGTATAAACTCATAACCTTAAAAACAAAATCAAGAATTTTTTAACTTTGAAAAGAACAATTTTTAGGGACTCTTTAATGACTGGCATAGTACCACTGGATTGCCGTAAGGCCAATGTGGTGCCAATATTTAAAAAGGGGTCAAAATCTTTACCATGTAATTATAGATCTGTTAGTTTAACATCTATAGATGGGAAGATACTGGAGAGTTTAATAAAAGACAACATAGATGAGTTCTTGCTGGAAAAAAATATTTTAAGCAACAGACAGCATGGATTCATGAAAGACAGAAGTTGTCAAACAAATCTGATTTCTTTTTATGAGGAGGTGAGCAAAACCTTGGACAGAGGGGTGGCGGTGGACGTGGTATACTTGGATTTTGCAAAAGCGTTTGACACTTTCATCATCCATCATTTATAGGCAATGGGCAGACGGGAAGCAGTTAAAGAGGAGCATGTGACCAGGCAGTGAAATAATTAGTGACTCTGTTGCCTTTAAAAAAAAGCTGAAAAGAAGATAAGAATAAACACTCTTCTTTGGCAGGCAACCTTTTTATTTTGTCATTCATTTTTATTCATTTTAAAGTGGATATAAAGTTTAAGTGTTTTTTACCTTTATGCATTAGAGCAAAAAACACTCCATTACCAGTTTCCCTCTCCTGTCCCTGAACACCTGACTTCTCCACCGATACAGCCCTGCTCCACTATGTTCCTCTTCTCACAGGATACACCAAAAACAGTAGGCACCACAGGCACCTGCTGCTGTCAGTCAAGTCCTGTGAGGAGGGAGCAGGGGTGTGGCTGAGCCACACTGTGTGTGTCCATGGACTCATACAACCTGGCTTGGGAAAGCGCCCACACAGGTGCCCCGTCAGCACACAACTCACTGAGGGGGCACACCTAAGAAGGAGCAGACAGCACCAGAGGGGGACTTCAGAAGAGTATCAAGGGACCGTTTTGTGTAATACCAATGCGCAGAGCAGGTAAGTATCACTTCTCTTTTATTTTAAATAAACAAAAAAAGTATGGTTTACAATCAGTAATGTGGTTCTAAAGGCAAACATTTTTTACCTTAATGCATTCCCTGCGTTAAAGAAAAAAAATTTTCATTAGCTCTTCTCCCTCCTCCTGTCCCAAAACATGTACCTGCCTCCAGTCATCATCTAGCACAGTGTCCGTCTGCAGAAGACACAGGCAGCTCTCAGCCAAATCCTGTGAGAAGGGAGTGGGTGTGTGGCCAGGCAGCACTGTGTGTGTCTATGAACGCACAAAGCCCAGCTCAGGAGCATGCCTACACAGGTGGTGTCCCCATAGCACAAAGCTTGCTAACAACAAACAATGCCAGTGGGAGCCTGTCCAAAGAAGAGGTAAGGGACAGATTTCTGCAATATCATTGCACAGAGCAGGTAAGTATACCCCCATTTTTTATTTTAAGAAAAAAAAAAGCTTGTGCCTTAATAAACGCTATACGCTTCACACAAAGTCCAGTTGTTTTCCATTGGTAAACTCTGAACTGAAACCCTGGAAAGACTTCTTAATTGATTTAGGAGCAATCCCATATTAAATATCACATATAACATTTTATATTTGTGTTTTACAGTAAACTTCAGAATTCTCTCCCTTAATGAAGATCTTCAACCCCAAAATATTATAGTAAGTAAATGCCTCTGGGAGAAATTTGGGGGCTGATATATTAGAAACTCTATGGACTTCACCAACCATTATTTGTATCTAGAATAACATCATATCATGATGTAAGAGATATTTCAGAAATTCTTCAACTCTTTTCATGGGAATCACGTCTCTAGCAGTCATAAACGCGTGCAGAATGTCTTTTTTATAGCTGGTTAACAGAGACGCTATTCACAGTCCCAGCTGGGTCCTCATTAACTATCTGTGAAAGTGGATTTACAGGTCAAACTCGAAAAATTAGAATATCGTGCAAAAGTTCATTTATTTCAGTAATGCAACTTAAAAGATAAAACTAATATATGAGATAGACTCATTACATGCAAAGCAAGATAGTTCAAGCCGTGATTTGTCATAATTGTGATGATTATGGCTTACAGCTCATGAAAACCCCAAATCCACAATCTCAGAAAATTAGAATATTACATGCAATCAATAAAACAAGGATTGTACATAGAACAATATTGGACCTCTGAAAAGTATAGGCATGCATATGTACTCAATACTTGGTTTGGGCCCCTTTTGCAACAATTACTGCCTCAATGTGTCGTGGCATGGAAGCTATCAGCCTGTGGCACTGCTGAGGTGTTATGGAAGACCAGGATGCTTCAATAGCAGCCTTCAGCTCTTCTGCACTGTTCGGTCTCATGTCTCTCATCTTTCTCTTGGCAATGCCCAATAGATTCTCTATGGGGTTCAGGTCAGGTGAGTTTGCTGGCCAATCAAGCACAGTAATCCCACGGTCACTGAACCAGGTTTTGGTGCTTTTGGCAGTGTGGGCAGGTGCCAAGCCCTGCTGGAAAATGAAGTCAGTCAAGGCCTGGACTGAGCGAAGCTAAAAGGGAGGGCCAGCATGACTGGGGCGTGCAGATGAGGCGGAGCGTGTATTTTGGGTGGGAGTCTATGCAAGAGAAAAGGGGGGGTGGTTACTTACTTGATTGTAGTACGCAGCATTGAAGGTTGGTCTTGCCAGGATTTGAAAAGGGGGGTTGGGTCTTGTCGGAGTTCAGTCGGAGCTTGTGCCATCACGTGGTGGTTTCTCCTTCCTTTGCTGGTACCTGCAAAGATAATACTGGGCCATGAGTGACTTAGAGGGGATGCTATCCCAATTGCGGGCGGCGGCAGAAGCCAATGGCTCAGGGTGGCTGCGGGAGAGGCTGTCGGAAATGCTGCAAGGCCCCAGGCCCGTGTCACCAGGCCCTTCTCCTGGGCGCACACGTGCTCGGCGGTCTGTGCCTCCAGTGCGCTTTAGCCCAGAATTGACGGCTCGGGTTCTCGTCTGCGGAAGGAAGCATGAAGTGCTCCAAAATCTCCTGGTAGACGGCTGCATTGACCCTGGACTTAATAAAGCACAGTGGACCAACACCAGCAGATGACATGGCTCCCCAAATCAACACAGACTGTGGAGACTTCACACTGGACTTCAAGCATCTTGCAGTGTGTGTCTCTCCATTCTTCTGCAAAAGTTGCTCTTATCAGAAAAAAGGACTTTGGACCACTGAGCAACAGACCAGGTCTGTTTTTCTTTAGCCCAGGTAAGATGCTTTTGACGTTGTTTGTTCAGAAGCGGCTTGACAAGAGGAATATGACATTTGAAGCCCATGTCCAGGATCCGTCTGTGTGTGGTGGCTCTTGATGCGCTGACTTCAGCCTCAGTTCACTCCTTGTGAAAGTCCCCAACACTTTTGAATGGCCTTTTCCTGACAATCCTCTCCAGGCTGCAGTCATCCCCGCTGCTTGTGCACCTTTTTCTTCCACACTTTTCCCTTCCACATAACTTTCTATTAATGTGCTTTGATACAGCACTTTGGGAACATCTGACTTCTTTTGCAATTACCTATTGAGGCTTTCCCTCCTTATGGAGGGTGTCAATGATGGTTTTCTGCACAACTGTCAGGTCAGCAGTCTTTCCCACGATTGTGATTCCTACTGAACCAGACTGAGAGACCATTTAAAGGCTCAGGAACCCTTTGCAGGTGTTATGGCTTAATTAGCTGATTAGAGTGGGACACTTTGAGCCGAGAATATTGCACCTTTTCGCAATATTCTAATTTTCTGAGATTGTGGATTTGGGGTTTTCATGAGCTGTAAGCCATAATCATCAGAATTATGACAGATCACGGCTTGAACTATCTTGCTTTGCATGTAATGAGTCTATCTCATTTATTAGTTTCACCTTTTAAGTTGCATTACTGAAATAAATGAACTTTTGCGCGATATTCTAATTTTTCGAGTTTCACCTGTAGATGTGGTGCTGTGTTGTGGATAGCATAATACAGACCTTGAAACCTTTATAAGACATACTGTACTAAATTGACCTAGTACTATCATGGAGATCTTTTAATATGTTTTGGTGCAAAGATAATCTTCACTGACAGAGACTAATTGTACAGCATGTGGTTACTATGTGTGGCATACAGTCTGCAGCATAGTGTAGCCAGTCCCCTGCCAGGAACAGAGGGGTAAAAAAAAGTCTGATTTTGGTGCTCAAGAGGCTGAATAGAGAAGTCGCTGCATTCTGAGTACAGAAAGGCGCTGTCTTTGTGCACCTCTAAAATGGCACCTTAAGCAAAACGCAGACACCTAGTAATAAGGGGTGCTTACTTATGGAAACCTTCGTTTCAACCTGTTGGTCAATAGGGGTTGCCCATCTCACTGAGTGACCAATCGAAAGCCAGGTGGGAAATGGCATAAGCAAGCTGTAACTGTGCTCTAGCCAGCCTTTACATAACTGAGCCCCCCTTGGTTATAATATTCCTGGGGTGCACTAAAGGCCAATTCACACCATGCCTGGAGCTGATCACACAGTGTGCTGTGGGATTTCAAGCCCATTCATTTTTGAATGGGCTAAAACTGCACCACACTAAAAGTAGTGCATGCACTACTTTTCAAAACACACTGTAACCAGATCACATGGTACTTTTGCACCATGCGATTAGGTGGCAGCAGGTGTGGGCAAACGCACTGCGCTTGCAACATGCTTTTGGGATGTCTTTACATTATTTTTTTTTTTACACCCACTGCAGATCATAAAAGCAGTGCATTTTGCATGCAGGATGAATCGCACAGGAACGCACAGTGGGGGCATAGAGTGAACCGGCTCTTAGAGTAGCCTTTCTCAGATGAAGTTTCTCCAGCAGTTGCTAGGGGATCCTAGAGCAGCTTCTACCTCTCAGATGGGTAACCACCAGGGGCGGACTGACTATTTGGAAACTCTCCTGTTGGGAGATCACCCCAATATAGTAAGTGCTTGAACAAGGATCCTTATGGCAAGATCATCAGGAATTCTTCTAATGAAAGCTGCAAATTAAAAAATATTGAGAAAAATTTTTGAGATTATATTAACATGTTAAAGGCTAAGTTCACCTTTTGGAGCATGTTACACATTACACCCATATTTAGGGCGTACCGTGTAATATACTCCAGCAGTAAGTAGTCCCTGCAACCGCATGGTGCGGCCGTGCGGGGCTCTAACCACACAGCCGCGTCATCCATTCACAGGAATCTGTGAATGAATAAACTACATGTCCTGCCTCAGATGGCTTGCAGTTCTCAATGTACTGCACATAGTGTTGACAGTATGCCCGCTGACTTTTTCTTCCTCAGATCAGAATTATCCAGCTCTGCTTTTCAGTCCCAGGCCTGATGATGACAGAACTCCACTCTTTTTTGCAATTACAGTGGCAAATACAATAAAATATCTGCTAGATGTTTCTGTTATTTTATATTGTAGAGAACATTAACAAGATGCATAATGATGGCTTGTATGAAAACCAATTCAAATAGTGCTCTGTAACAGTGATGGCTCATATACAAGTTTCCAATTCACATCTGGTATTGTGCCGACTGACTATAAAATAAAATCATGATTAATACTACATATTCAGCCTAATCGTTTCTTCTTGTATCTTCTTTCAGATTAAAGTGGTGGATTCCAGTGATAATCCTGTACCAGGCATTAATGTTTACCTAACAAATAATGAGCCTTCAAACAATAATACAGTTGTGTCCAAAATTATTCAACCCCCAATGCTGTAAAGGGGTTTAGGGACTATAGTGTACATTTGGAATTGTATTCAGAATCAAATCCTACAAGGACGTTGTAACTACCCAAATGCAACTAAAATGACATCAATTGTTTATGTAATACAGTAGTAAATGGTTCTTATGTGGTTTCTTCATTGCCACAATTATTCAACCCCTTAAAGACTACCACTCTGAAGAACAGAGGTTCATACAGGTGCTTTCCATCAGGTATTGAAAACACCTGTGGATGTCACCGAGCAGCAATCAAGCATAATAAGCACCAATTAGGCAGCTTTAAAATGACTGTGATACTCAGCTCCTTCTAGACATTTACTGGTGTGGTTACAAACATGGTGAAGGCAAGAGAATGGTCCAGGAAGACAAGAGAAGAGGTGATTTCTCTTCACAGGAAGGGCAATGGCTATAAGAAGATTGCAAAGATGTTAAACATACCAAGAGACACCTTAGGAAGCATCATTCGCAAATTCAAGGCAAAGGGCACTGTTGAAACGCTACCTGGTCGTGGCAGAAAGAAGATGCTGACTTCGACTGCTGTGCGCTACCTGAAGCGTAGAGTGGAGAGAAGTCCCCGTGTGACTGCTGAGGAACTGAGAAAAGATTTGTCAGATGTGGGTACAGAAGTTTCAGCCCAGACAATAAGACGCACACTGCGTAATGAAGGCCTCCGTGCCAGAACTCCCAGGCGTACCCCCTTGCTGTCTCCAAAGAATAAGAAGAGTCGACTGCAGTATGCCAAAAGCCATGTGGACAAACCACAAAAGTTGTGGGATAGTGTTCTGTGGACTGATGAAACAAAATTAGAACTGTTTGGGCCCATGGATCAACGCTATGTTTGGAGGAGGAAGAACAAGGCCTATGATGAAAAGAACACCTTGCCTACTGTGAAGCATGGTGGAGGGTCAATCATGCTTTGGGGCTGTTTTGCTTCTGCAGGTACAGGGAAGCTTCAGCGTGTGCAAGGTACCATGAATTCTCTTCAGTACCAGGAGATATTGGATGGAAACGTGATGCAGTCCGTCACACACCTGAGGCTTGGGAGACGTTGGACCTTTCAACAGGACAATGATCCCAAGCATACCTCCAAGTCCACTAGAGCATGGTTGCAGAGGAAAGGCTGGAACATTTTGGAGTGGCCATCGCAGTCACCAGACTTAAATCCGATTGAGAACCTCTGGTGGGACTTAAAGAAAGCAGTTGCAGTGCGCAAGCCTAAGAATGTGACTGAACTGGAGGCCTTTGCCCATGAAGAATGGGCGAAGATACCCGTAGATCGCTGCAAGACACTTGTGTCAAGCTATGCTTCACGTTTAAAAGCTGTTATAACTGTAAAAGGATGCTGTACTAAGTACTAAGATTGAATGTCACTTGGGGGTTGAATAAAACTGATAATGCTGTGAGCACAGAAAAGACATTTGTGGTTATTTCATTATAACTGTTATGTTATATTTGTCTGACCTACAAGTGCCTCTTTAATGTAAATGTAAGCAAGATGACTGAATGATCAAAAGCAATGTCAAACTGGCCAAAACACTCAATTTCAGTGGGGGTTGAATAATTTTGGACACAACTGTACCTTAGTGACAGATGACAATGGGCGAATTTCTTTCACACTGGATACAAATGGCTGGAAGGGATGAAAAATCCTGAGGGTACTAAAATTTATGGCCAGATATATTTCATGTGTCTCCTTTAGCTTATATGCAGGGGGTTAGATATAAAGGTTTTGTTTTGACAACATTTATGATGTTTTATTGCACAGTTCCACTGTGCCTAGTCCTGGAATCCCTTTAACTGAGCTACTACACCCAGGGGGTAGAAAGGTCTGTTTGATCACATGATCACTGAGAATGGCCAGTCCCACAGGCTCCCGATCATTACTAGAAACCAAGAGCTGTCTTTGACAACTTGGCCACTGTGCACCATGACACACTGTTGTTGTAGCACACCACAAGTGACAGTAAAGTGTGAACCATTTATATGTTGTGGTGCGCAGCTTTAAACAAAAAAAAATTATACTTGATGTATTAAAGCCCAAATAAACTATCAGCCTAAATTAGTTAAGTACGCTCCAGGTACATCAAAACAAGAGATTTTCAAGAGATGTTTCCTTTTAGAATGTGAAGTACCCTTGCTCTCTGTGTGGAAGCGATGGTCTCTCTACAAAGGTCCACACCCTGTACCAAGTCAGAGCCTGAGCTGTCCTTTCAGCAGGTAGCATGAGCTTTTATCATTAAAAAGCTATAGGTCCAAATCAGCAAGGGGTGTGTCAGACAAAGGGTCCTTGCATGCTGGCAGTTGACGGGCTTTTCTGCTCTGCCTACTTTCTACAGAAAACTAACTGTAAGGCTCCATTTACAGGTGTTTTGAATCATGGGCAGAATTTCCATGATTCTGCCCATGATTTCAAAACATGCTTTTAAAATGTCAAATTGCACATCAGCGTGTTCAGGTGCCATTCATTTCAATGCCACCTAAAAACCTCAGGGGGTTGTCAAATGAAAAATTGCACTGCAATTGTGCAAACCAAATCTCGCCCCTATAGATGTTCCATAAATTCTTTTGGGTGACACGTGTCGTTCAATTTGGTTTGCACAATTGCCGCACGACAATTGTGGCAGAATTACCCCTCACATTTTTAGGTGCCATTGAAATGAATGACACCTGAACATGCTGATGTGCAATTCCACCCACCATTCATAATGCCTATATGTGAATGGAGCCTTAGACTTTGAACGCCTTATGTTTCGATGCATTAGGAAAGTATTTAGCCGATTTAAAATTTTAGAAACATACACTATATTATCAAAAGGATTGGGCCACCCCACCAAATCATTGGATTCAAGTGTTCCAATCACCTCCATGGCCACAGTTGTATAAAATCAAGCACTTAGGCATGTAGACTGATTTTACAAACATTTGTGAAAGAATGGGTCTCTCTCAGGAGCTCAGTGAATTCAAGCGTGGCACCGCCACCTGTGCAATAAGTCCATCGGTGAAATTTCCTTGCTACTAAATATTCCACAGTCAACTGTTAGTGGTATTATAAACAAAGTGGAAGCAAATGGGAACAACAGCCATGAAGTGGTAGGCCATGTCAAATGACAGAGCGGGGTCAGCGCATGCTGAAGGGCACAGTGCACAGAAGTCGCCAACTGTCTGCAGAGTCAATAGCTAAAGACCTCTCAACTTCTTGTGGCCTTCAGATTAGACCAACAGCAGTGCATAGAGAGCTTCATGGAATGGGTATCTATGACTGAGCAGCTGCATCCAAGCCTTACATCACCAAGTGCAATGCAAAGCATCGGATACAATGGTGTAAAGCCAACGGTACATGACTGACTGCATTGTGCCAAGTGTAAAGTTTGGTGGAGGGGGGAATATGGTGTGGGCTTGTTTTTCTGGGTTGGGCGTAAGCATACCAAGACATTTTGGACAATTTCATTCTCCCAAAATTGTGAGAACAGTTTTGGGATGGCCCCTTCCTGTTCCAACAAGACTGCGTACCAGTACACAAAACAAGGTCCACAAAGACATGGATGAGCGAGTTTGGGGTGGAGGAACTTGATTGGTCCTGACCTCAACCTGATAGAACACCTTTGGGATGAATTAGAGTGGAGACTGCGAGCCAGGCCTTCTCATTTGACATCAGTGCCTGACCTCACAAATGCGATTCTGGAAGAATGGTCAAACCTTTCCATAGACACACTCCTAAACCTTGTGGACAGCCTTCCCAGAAGAGTTGAAGCTGTTATAGCTTCAAAAGGTGGGCCAAAGTCCATATTGTACCCTATGGACGAAGACTGGGATGCCATTAAAGTTCATGTGCGTGTAAAGGCAAGCACCCAAATTCTTTTGGCAATATAGTGTTTATTTAAACAAGGCCAACTGTCAAGAACTGAAATTTTCCATTAAAGAGAGCCAGGTTTACCCAGTAATTGTGGAATGATCATTTAATACAGTGGGGCAAAAAAGTATTTAGTCAGCCACCAATTGTGCAAGTTCTCCCACTTAAAAAGATGAGAGAGGCCTGTAATTGGCATCATAGGTAGACCTCAACTATGAGAGACAAAATGAGAAAAAAAATCCAGACAATCACATTGGCTGATTTGGAAAGAATTTATTTGCACATTATGGTGGAAAATAAGTATTTGGTCACCTACAAACAAGCAAGATTTCTGGCTCTCACAGACCTGTACCTTCTTCTTTAAGAGGCTCCTCTGTCCTGCACTCATTACCTGTATCAATGGCACCTGTTTGAACTTGTTATCAGTATAAAAGACACCTGTCCACAACCTCAAACAGTCACACTCCAAACTCCACTATGGTGAAGACCAAGGAGCTGTCGAAGGACACCAGAAACAAAATTGTAGACCTGCACCAGGCTGGGAAGACTGAATCTGCAATAGTCAAGCAGCTTGGTGTGAACAAATCAATCTTTCATTTCATGTCCAGGGCAGGAAGGTAAAATTACCAGCAGATTCGGGTTCAGTATAAAAATGCACGTGTTACATAAAAGAGACGAGGTGAAGCATGCCTCCCTTAAAGGATAAGTTCACCTTTTAACAAAAAATAATAAATTCACATTTTTTTGCAGGTTAAAAAATGTGCATTTACAATTTTTCGTTTTGGGAGCCTGGAAAGCATTGCACCAGTGATCTGCTGATCACTGGTGCCATGCAGGACTCCTGCAGACCTGTCAGTGTATCTCTGTGCTCATACCTTGTATGAGCACAGGGCTGTCTATAAGGCGGGGAAAAAAGGGCTGCTGCCCCAGGCCGTGTCATTGTTATGGGGCCCAACATTCTACCACATAGTGCAGCTGCAGGGAAAAGGAAGCAGTAAGCAGCAGTGCCTATAACTGACTGCGGAGCTGGCCGAGTGGAGAGACACACTGACAAGCAATGGCAGGGGCAAGAGGAGTGAGGGAGGATTGCAGAGAGGAGAGGATGACATCCTCAAGACGGTATAGATGAGCAGACAGTTGGTATTTGAAGTGATTAACAACTTGAATGAGCTCATCTGCTTTGCCAAGCTGAACTCACTGCTTTAGTCACTTTAGTCACTTACCTCTTTACTTGCTATGATCATTGTCAGTTTTGTCAGACTGAATATAATCCTAGCCTGCCTGATTGACTCCATCTTTATTGCCACGTGTTAAATTCTGTTGCAATGCAAGACAACACTTCTACTCTGGCAAGAGTACTCCTATGTGAGTTTGTAGCATAATCTATCTATCAACCAATCAATTAGCAGTAATGATGTGTGGTAGCCTCTAGCAACCAATGGGTGAACAGTAATGATGTGCAGTAATCTCTAGCCACCAATTAAATATTTGCCCAGGGTACAATCAATAGTGAAGATGGTCCTGACGGCAGGCAGATACACACTGACAGGAAGAATCAATAAACGATCACGGCATTCAACAGCGCCATGGTAGTCTATGGAAAACTACAAGCCGTCAGCCACAAAGGCTGTCAGAACTGGTATTTATCCCATTCACATAACACTTCGGCAACTGAATTGTAATACCACCTACTTAATATTTGTTTCATGACCCCATCACATAACATAAAAAAAAAAAAAAAAAATTGCAGTTTGTCTTTTTTAGGTTCTCTATTCTGGACCCATCAGCAAGGAAAAATCGAAAAATCCTACATAGTTTTCTGTGTTTTTAGGGGGGGTGGGCACCTGTGTTTATCATATAATCCTGTCTTTACTGTGCAGGCAGATCCTCATTATCAATTTGAACATTGTCTGCCCTCACAAAGGGTTAACAGTTTTGAGGCTAGGTTTCTTGCATTTCATGTTAATGAGGACAGACTTACTCTATCATTGTTTAAAAAACCTTGCAGTTGGGCATGTCAGCTTCATTTTTAAAATCCATCTAAAAGGTAAGAAATATAGATAAAAAAAATGAGGTGTCTGGGTCCCCCTCCTACCCTGAGTAGCGCAGTTTAACCACTGAGGACTGTGTGTATGGACTCTCATCCCCATCTCTCCTAGCAACAACAATGGACCAATCAGCAGCAAGGAGGAGAGAACCAGATGTTTCTGGAAAAAAGATTCTCCTCAGAGTGTGACAGGACTGTGCTAGGGAACTCCACCTAACAGAGAGAGAGAGCCTGTGTCAGATGTGGATTCTCCTCAGAGTGTGACAGGAGCTGAGTGTGACAGGATCATGTCCAGGAACTCCACCTAAGAGTGACAGAGCCTGTGTCAGCGGAGCCTGCAGCTATGTGAGGGACAGCAGAGGGTACAGAGTGGGACCCGAGTATGTAGAGACATAGCTACCTACCAGAGTCATCACAGACAACCCAGAGTGAGCAGATACCCAACTGGAGAGACGACTGCTGCTGTGTCGCTGGGTCTGGTGAGAGGGCCTTGTGGCTGCTACCTGTTATCACTCTTAGAAAGTGAGAAATTAGGAAATACCTTTCAGCTACCCGACAGCCCTAATACTGCTGGCAGGCCTTATTGATGGTCTTAACGCACGCCAACGGGCCCCAACAATTAGCTGAACTGAACATTCAGGACTAAACAATTTCCCTAACAGTTGTTGCCCTGAGGCCTTGTCTGTTTTTTTTTTGTTTATTTAAGAGGCACCTCTTGGATGCTGCATCCCAGCTAATCCGTTCTGATTTACTAACTTGCCTTTCTGATTCTAGTTAACCTCCCTGGCGGTATTCCCGAGTGTAGCTCGGGGTAAAGTTTCAGTACCACAAGCGGTAACCCCGAGCTACACTCGGGCTTACCATGCGGCGCTGCTCCAGGATCTGTTCTTCTCTTACCTTGTCCTGCGCTCCTGCGATGTCCCTCCTGCAGTGTCCCCGGCAATGTAATCTGGCGGATGCTGGCATTTGTCATCTGGGTTCCATCCCCTGCAAGCTGTCGGGACGTACGAGGACGGAATGGCGGGAAATTTGAAAATTTCAAAAAGTGACATTCAATAAATACACTAAAATCACATAGTATAACATTCCTGTATCAAAGCATTTCACATACATTTTGTCCCGAGTGCTTTGTCCTGCGCCCTGCCTGCATTTTTACTGTTCTTTCTGCCTGGAAACTGAGAAACGTCCATGGCGTCCAAAAAGCGTCCCTTTAGGTCAAAAGCGGTTTTAGACCGGCTAGAGAACAGTGATAGTAAATTAGAACTACTTGCAGAATTGAGTGATAATGATTCGTGGGGAAATTCGTCATCAGACACTGAAAAAGATTTTGCGACTTTGCTCAGTGATGTGCGAACTTGGCGCTATATTTCAGTGTTTTTAGTTTGATTATATTATTGAATTAAATTTATTATTATCATATTATTATTTTTTATGATTATTTATTAAATTATAATTTATGATTTTGTGTTTCAAGTTTTATCTAGACTCTTGTTCGGACAGATTTCAGTGAATTATTCCTAAAAATTTTAGGCCTACAATAAAAAAACTACATATTTCCATGCAAAAAAATGTACCACTTTAAGCACAGAAACATGGACATAATCAGACCGCTAGGGAGGTTAAGGGTATAAAATCAAATTTTTGCCAATTTAACATTAATATTTCACCATCTAGCAGACTGTGTCCTAATCGATCAGCTGTGTGTTCATCTATGTTCAATTTTCTATTTATTCTAACCCAGATCAATAGATTAAGCACATTTAGCACTAAACGTGTGTGTGTCTATTGACTGGTAGTAACCCACAGCCAGGTGAAAGGTATTTTACACTTGTGTATTCGTGCTTGCAGTGATTTTTAGACAACCAGGTGTGTCAGAGGGGCTGACGTTGTTCTTGGAGTCAAGGCACAGAACAGAGAACTCATATTTACCAAGCCCCTCCTGCAGGGGTGGCACTACATTGGCATGCTGTGTGAATGAAAATATATAAAAAACATATAGTGAGGTTCTCAAATTTGACAGCAAAAGTGGAAATACGCTTTAAGCTTATAAAAATAATGGTTCTTTTTGCTGAAGTAACCCTTCTGTAATTTTTGGATGGCTTATCGGGCAATGCGGATGGAAGCCATATCTTCTCTTAGGAAATCCTGCACCTAGGCTCTCCTGAGACAGCAACATACTCCAGGTTGAAGGGGTGAAATCTTGTGCAATTGTCCCTACCACATGGATTCCTGCTATTACTTACACTTCTACTTAGGGCTTCCACCATGACGCAGGGACCCTGACTTACTATTGTGCCTGGGCGCATTTCCGTGGGCGAACGTCTAATTTTTATGAGCGACCGCCTACTTTTACCCCGCTAAGAGATTTACTATTGAGCAGCGTCAACAAGTAGATGCCCAATCAAATTTACTAACGAGACACACACCAGGAATCAGACTCACAAAGCAGACTTGCTAAGAGGCACGTCTAACACCATGACAAATCACTGCAGAGACATGTTCACATTGAAATTTGCTTTGCCAAATATCAGGACTTCACTTTAAACAATATCTGCCATTTCAAAAAAAATGAAAAATGTGTTAAAATTAGTTTTTTTAAAGCAAATCAACACAGTAAAGAACTATACGCCCGTGCAGTGTCTTTGGCCGATATAAATGCGCATGTGCAGAACACATTTTAGACGTCCTCTCTGGGCGCTTGCTTTTTAGCCGCTGCTCAATAGTAAATCTCTGTGTGGAGTCCTCTGACAGCCAGCACTACTGTGTTTAACAAACAGCACTCGGCATATCTTTATGTATTCTAATTAGATTTCCTTAGTTCTAGTGATTCTATTTTTGTTTCTTATCCTTTATAATTATTTCTGTAATGATTTTACTTATTTCGAAGGTCTAGATAATATTTATTTTGACAGCTGAATATAAAAATAAAGGTCCACAATAAAAAAAAAAAACAGCGTGGGTCCCCCCTCTCATCCATACCAAGCCCTTCAGGTCTGGTATGGATATTAAGGGGGACCTCCACGCTGAAAATTAAAAAAAAAAACAGCGTGGAGTCCCCCCCAATATCCATACCAGACCCTTATTTTAAATTTTCGGCGTGGAGTTACCCCTTAACATCCATACCAGACCCGAAGGGCTTGGTATGGATGGGAGGGGGGACCCCATGCTGTTTTTTTTATTATTTATTTAATTCACGGAAATGATTTAAAATTCAGCTGTCAGTGGGGAACCCCAATGACAGCTGAAACATTACTTCTGTCCCTGCAGAGAGCTCCGCTATTATATTTGACATTAAAAAGTATAGAGACTGCAACATTGTATCTATTTGTATCCATTTCGGATATAGATGTTTTTATTCGGATACATATAGATACAATGTTGCAACCTTTATACTTTTTAATGTCAAATATAATAGCGCAGCTCTCTGCAGGTACAGAAGTAATTACTTCACTATTATATTTGCCGGCTGTAGACGGGGCAAAAATTGGACAATTTTTTTTTACCGTTGGTGGTAACGCCGGCCCATTGAACAACCGATTTTTCGTTTTTTTTAAAAAACGGCCTGTTTTCGCCCCATCTATGGCCTGCATTTTTCTTTTTTTTTCTTCTTCTTTTTCATTTTCTTCTTCTTCTTTTTCTTGCAGGTCATGGCTCATGTGCAGATTTTTTATTGGTAAAGAGATCAGCCAATTTGCCGATCATTGCCGCTAAAATCAGCCGATCTGCAAAATCGGCCGATTTTTATCCAAATTTACTGATAAAAGAAGTGGCAAAATCCCAAAAAATGGCCGACCAATTAACCCACTAACGGCCCAAAAATCAGCCGATTTTGTTTTTGGACGATTTTAGACCCATCTAAAGCAGGCCATAGATGGGTCTAAAATCGGACAATTTTTCTGCAGAAAAAAAAATCGGGCGATTTTCGGGCCGTTAGTGGGTTAATTGGTCAGCACTTTTCGGGATTTTGGCACATTTTTTTTATCAGTAAATTTGGAAAAAAAAATTTCCAACTTTACTGATAAACAAAATGTGTCAAAATCCCGAAAAACAGCTGACCAATTATCCCACTAACGGAAGAGGCCCTTCTCCCCACTAACATGGGGACAAGGTGCTTTGGGGGGGAGCCCCCCCTGCCCCAAAGCACCCCCCCATGTTGATGGCATGTGGCCTGGTATGGTTCAGGAGGGGGGGCGCTCACTCATCCCCCCCCCCCCCTTTCCTGACCTGCCAGTTTTCTTGGAATTTTCTTGGAAGTTTTCTTGGAATTTATATCCCTAAAGGAAACAATAATTACTTTGAGTTTATTAAAAGATACAACGTTTTCTGTAACTTCAGGGAAAGTGACTTCTAAGCTTGTGAACTATAGTGAAGAAAAAAAAGGCGGCATTTGCATTTGAAAATCAGTGCCGACATACACTTTGTATTGCGAAAAAAAATTATTAACAATTTTGTAAACGGAGGCATTATTTTCAATGGATTTTCATTCGTAAACCGAAAATTACATTAACCGAGGCGTTGGTAAACTGAGGTACACCTGTATTAGTATTGCAATCCTTTGTATTGGGATACATAGAACCAACATACTGTACATCTGAATTGGCAACATAGCACAACATTTGTGTCACATTGGAGATATCTGGCTAGTTACACTGACCTTGCCCAGGGACTTAAGGTTGATTCACACCACAGAAATACAGGCAGGATTAGTGTTCAACAGCTCCGTGGATTAGTGGTTAGCACTGCTGCCTCACAATGCTAGGGTTGTTGATTTGAATCCCAACCACAGCAATAAATTTGCCTGATCTCCATGTGACTACCCTAACATACATGTGCTGGTGGCAGCATCTTTGCTTTCTGTTTAAATGATCCCTAGAATGGGAATTAGAATGAGGCCTTGTCTGTTCAAACACCTTTAAAGTAGCACCTTATGTGAATGTCAAATGATGGGATGAGATAAGGGCCGGGACTAATGATTGATTGGATAATGCTGGTTTGCGCTCCACCTCCTTTTGGGAAAGTTTGTCAAACCATGAGAAGAGTTAACGAGAGAGAAGAGGATTAAAAAAATAAAATAAAATAAAATAATGGCATGGAGTCCCCCGTCCCCCCCAAATCCATAACAGACCCTCATCTGAGCATGCAGATACCGCATGCCTTCAAAGATTTATTTCCTTTGTCGAATTGCCTGCTTGGTTCACTCTAGATGTGATTTTAAATTGTGCTTTTTGTTGGCAATTTCACCGTGTTTTCTGTAGATTTACCAATGAGTTATTGCGTTTTCAATTGTGTTTTGCATTGCGATTTCCATTGTAGTCTATATGTGAAATCGCTACAAAATGCTGAAAAAGTTAGACGAGAACTACTTTTGAAATTGTGCTGCAGCAAATCGCTTACGTTAAGACACTCACATCCACATTCATTAGATCCGATATCAGGTACAATTTCAATTCCCAAATCGCACCTGAAATTGTGCACCCTGGATGCGACTTGGCATGCGATTTGCATGACATGCGACTTGCAAATCGTATGCCAAGTCGCACCCTATTGTCTGCTATTAGAGCAGTCACATGGGTGCGTTTCCAACACTGATTTCTAAAGTAGTACATGTACTACTTTTGTGACGATTTGCATAGATATCTGTGTCAGATGTCTTGCAAATCGTAAGGAAATCGGCATCTTCACTGTACGTCGCACAATTTCTAAATCGGCTTTGATGTGACCGCAGTGTAAGGCCTTTTTATGTTTGATTTCCTGAGTGTTTTTCCGATTTATGGGAAATGCCGCATACTAGTCAAAGTGAATTGACATTTTCAGTATTGCATGCGAGATGTGGTCATGTGACTGCCTTAACTCATGCGATAATCTGGAGTGAATTGTGCCCATAGGGCCAAGAAATATTGCCAATAGGGTTCCCTTTCACATCCCTGTTCAATGTTCTGTTGTATGCTGCACAGGTACACTTGATTGTGGCTTTCTTTCTGACTCTGATTTGTGGGGCCTGTGTGCCAAGGGTTAACACAGGTGGGAAGAGGATTCATCAGGTGCAAACACTTTCTCTGACCAAATGAATGACAGTGGTGGGTGTGGCCTACCTTATATAAGGAGACTCAGTAGTGGTGATTGTTTGCCTTGCACAGGCACATTATTTGTGCAAGTGCTTGTCTGTGGTGGTTTGGGGAGGAAAAGATATTGTGGTGATGTCAGGAATGGACTCCCCAATAGTGGTGGGACTCACCTGCCTTGTGGGTTGCAGTTCCAGGGCTGGCCAGCGGGTGCTCTCAGCAACCAGAGGCTCATTCCTGCAATCAGCCAAAACACCTGAGGCTGATTGCAGGAGGTGCATATAAGAAATGACCAGGCCTGTGATCTGGGCCTTGGTGTATGTTTCCCATGAGCCCCTGTACCTGGTATCCTGTGTTCCTGTTCTGCTGACGATCTAATTTGTTGCCGACTCTGCCTGATCCTGACCTCTGCTGACTTCTCCTGTTGAACCCCTGGCTTGCCTGACCATCCTTCTGCCTGATCCTCAGTACCGCGCTGCCCGCTACCTGCTGAACCTGGCTTGTGACCCTGACCATTCTCTGCTTGCTCCTCCTGTACCACGCTGCCCACACGATACCGACCCGGTCTGTCTGACTACGCTTACTTCACCCGACGATCCATCCCGCACGTATCACCTTTGGTAAGTCTGCCTGCCTCTTTCCATCAGACTCCATTCCTGCACTCCCCTGCCAGTATTCTCTACCACAGCCGGACGCACTCAGGGGTCGCGACCTGGTTCCAGTCTGCACCAAGTCCATCCCCACCATCAGGGGCCCTGGTGAATAGCAGGCTGGTACTTAGACCCTGCGCCCTGGGGAAATCAGTGCTGTGGGCTGCTAGAGACACTGCCAGGTGGCACCTGACAGTACCTTACGGCCTGCCTGACCATTCCACCCCTCCAGCCTGACTACGCCTGTGTTCTTGAAGCCTGCTACTTCCCTGTGTCAGTCCATACATTTCTGGTCATACCCGGATCCCTAACAGGTGAATTGCCCCAGGCCACACTCACGCTGTGTTTTGATGTGGGCTGTAAATGTTTTGCATTTTCTTCCTTCTAAGGTGTGTTTGTGTGTTATTGTACAATGATTGTGTTTATTATCTTTGCATTGTAATCCTAACACATGTCCATTGCTCTGCTCTTCCAAATTTGCTTTATTTAGAATGAAATGCAGTTTTCAGACAAACATGGTGAGAAATGTATGTGTGGGGGATTTGGGGAGGTGGGAGGTGTTATTTTGGCACGTATGTATTTTTATATTGATATTGCAATCTGCAGCTTCTCTTGTGAATAAGCCCAAGTGATTCATATTAACCGTTTGTTTCCTGCTGTAACCTGTGAAAGCACAGTTCATTAGAAGTATAATCTTTTAGATTGTAAGCTCTTATGAGCAGGACCGTTCTATTTTAGCAACATCAATCCTGTGGGTTTTTTTTTTTTTTCACCAAGATATTGAATGTAGCTTTGTGTTGCTATCCAAATAAATGTGGAATGTGTATTTGATCAATAAACATTTGAACTATGTATTTTGTGGGGGGATTATTTCATGTGCTAGTTGAATGTAGCACAGTGGCTAAATGGTTAGCACTTCCACCTGGCAGTGCTAGGGTCATTGGTTCAAATCCCAGCCACGGCACTGTCTGCCTGGAGTTTGCAAGTTCTCCCTGTGCCTCCTCCGGGTACTCCGGTTTCCTCCCACACTCTAAAGACATGCTGATAGGTTAATTGGATCCTGTCAAAATTGGCCATAGTATATGTAAGTTAGGGCCCTTAGTGCGCCCCTTGAGGGTTAGGGACAGATGTGAATTTACCACATCTATTTGTAAAGCGCTGCGTAAATTGACAGCGCTATATAAGTATCTGAAATTTACTAGCACCCCTAACACTTATTTTTGCTAGCTATATAATATGCCCAAATCTTCCTTGTTAGAGCGCACATATGCAAGTATGTCCAAAATAACAAACCAAAAGCCCTCTATTGCACCATAAGACCATGTTATGTACCAATGAATAGGTCGTGTTCAATGTCCATCTAGCTATTCTTTTTCTACAATCCTCTTAACAGTAATAAATTGGGCCCCCAATTTATGTTGACTTTGGGCCTTTACTGGCAAATATATATTCGCCAATGTCATATACACAGTATAGCTGCAAGCATACAGTCACCAATGTCAAACCCACAATAGAACTGCAAACATATATTTGCGAATGTCATATACACAATGGAACCCCATGTAAAATTGCTATGGTGCACAAATAAATGCCAAGACAGCTGTTGGAGGAGGCGCCAGAGCAGCTGTCATACCGGAAATACGCCATGATGTTTGCGGAAGGATGTTTGCACACACCCGGAAGTGTTAGTGGGGAGTGTTAGTGGACAGGAGAGTAGTTAGGAGAGTTTAGTGGTAATTTGCAAGTCTATTTTTTAGTTTTGTGAATTGTTTTTTTGTGGAATTCCAGACCACATCTGGACATGGCGAGATCGCTGTTTTCCACCGAGGAGCTGATCCTCATTTGCCGGGTAAACATTACTAATAATTGTATTTTCAGTTGAAAACATGTCCAATTCCTAGATCCATTGAGGTATATAGCAGAGGTTCAAGGTTCTTCCTAACTATACAGGTGGCACAGACACAAGCATACACCCAGGGCCACTGTTAGATATCATGGGGCCCCGTACAGCATACCTGACAACCCTCCACCGCCAGAGAAAATATCCAAATTATATTTATGGTAAAAATACACTAAAAACATTATTAATGGACATAATCCCAACCATATTCCTGTGAAATCTAAATGATAAAACTGTACTGAGTTCATAAATAAAGCTGTGTGTGTAATTGAGGTGTAATTGAGGTTTTGGGGCTCATGGGTGCTGTGGCCTGTAGCGTGGGAATCAGTGGTTTGTTTTTGTGGCTATCGCCGTTTGCAGGCAACCTATGTTACACAATGGAAATGCTGCAGGTCATAATTTGACAAGCATATGGGTGCAGCTGTACAGTCCTGAACACAGACAGTGAGCATTCAGGGCCACTTCCCCACACCTTCACACCTATCAGATGACAACCTGTGTTCATACAGATGGAGGATCAGCATACTTGGGGGTTATTACGGAGTGGGGGATCATAATACCTGGGGGTTACTACTGAGTAGGGGATCAGCATAACTGTGGGTTACTACTGAGTGGGGGATCAGCATACCTGGGGTTTACTACTGAGTGGGGGATCACCATAACTGTGGGTTACTACTGAATAGGGGATCAGCAGAGCTGTAGTTTACTACTGAATTGGGAATCAGCAGAGCTAGGAGTTACTACTGAGTGGGGGATCAGCAGAGCTGGAGTCTACTACTGAATGGGGAAACAGCAGAGCTGAGGGTTAATACTGAGTGGGGGATCAGCATACCTGGGGGTTACTACTGAGTAAGGGATCAGCATACCTGGGGGTTACTACTGAGTGGGGGATCAGCATACCTGGGGGTTACTACTGAGTGGGGGATCAGCAGAGCTGGAGTCTACTACTGAATGGGAAAACAGCAGAGCTGAGGGTTAATACTGAGTGGGGGATCAGCATACCTGGGGGTTACTACTGAGTGGGGGATCAGCATAACTGTGGGTTACTACTGAATGGGGGGGGGGAATCAGCAGAGCTGGGGGTTACTACTGAGTGGGGGATCAGCATACCTGGAGTTTACTACTGAATGGGGAATCAGTAGAGCTGGAGTTTACTATTGAATGGGGAATCAGTAGAGCTGGGGTTTACAACTTAGTGTCTCATCAGCAGAGCTGGGAGTACTACTGAGCAGGTTATCTGCTGAACAAGAGTATTAATAAGCTAGGGATCTGCTGAACAAGGGTACTAATAAGCTGGGGATCTGATGAACAAGGGTACTAAAAAGTTGGGGATCTGCTGAACAGGGGTAATAATGAGCTGGGGATCTACTAAGCCCCTTTAAAACAAATAGAAAATCAATGCACACACAGGGCATTTGCCAAGCTTCATGAAAGCTTAAAAAAATGCATAACCAAAGCATCATTGAAACATCAAAAACACATCAAAAAAGCATGTCGGAGCAGTAGGCGCTTTACTGTGTGTTGAAGCTGAAGCAAGTGTAATTGAGCCCATACTGTCCTAGTGCGACAACACTCACTGTACTACAGTATATCTATGAAGGTATTATGATCCTAGGGCAGGAGGCATTTTAGGATTACAAAACACCTACCCCTCTTCTCTTCTAAATAGCAAAGGGAGAGGTGTTCTGTAGTCCATGGAGAGAGATGGAAATACTGTAACTTAAAAAAAATGGACTGGAAGCCCAGACGAAGAAACCCAAACTCAATAACATTTTAACCGCTGCAGCCAGATTGAAAAGTAGATGTATTTGTTATATAAAGTATGAAGTTAGACCATGTAATTTGTAATAGATTTCCCAGCTAGCCAGATCAACTTTTTCTTTAACACAATACTCTGTATTGCCTTTTGCTATCCATGCAGGGAGAGCAGAAGGCAATACAGAGTATTGTGTTAAAGAAAAAGTTGCTCTGGCTAGCTGGGAAATCTATTACAATTTATATGTCCTAAGATGTGTGGGAAGCTAACTTTCTAGCTGCTTTGAAGTTTTGTTCTGGTTTCTGGTGGAGTTAATTGAAATGATTATGGTCATTCACACAGTCTTGTTGCCTCCAGTAGTTCCTTGGGGGATTGGTTCTTCAAAGGCACAGAGCAATCTCCCAGCTGGAAGTGTATATGGCATTTTAACACAAGAAGGTAACACAGTAGGTCTTCTAAATACAATATATACATGCAATATACAGTGTCTGCTTAATCAAAGCTAAATGTTTGATAAACAAAATGGCTGTTCCACTTTCCCCCACAGCCCCCATATTTCTGGCAGTACAAACCGGTATCGTTGACACTTATTAACCAGTTCGGCTCCAGAGCAATTTTTTTTTTCATTTTTCGCATACATGTACAAATAAGAATTTTTGGCAATAAAATTACTGAAACTTCCAAAACATTATATATTTTCTGAAAGCAGAGGCCCTGTAGAATGAAAAGGTGATAGTTGCAAATGTTTATGTCACATCATTTTTGTACAACTGTTTATTAAATGCAAATTTTCAGGAAAAAATATATCATAAAATTAATATGAGTGCAAAAACACAAAATGGAATACCCATTTTTGATTAAGATATAAAAGATTGGGTTGCATCAGCTAAATAGATACAAAATGTTCCATGTCTTAAAATTGCACCCACCCGCAATATTGCCAAAAACATCAGTGCCTAAAAATCACTATAGGTGACAATTTACAGTAAATGCCTTTACAGCTCATTATTTTAGAGTTAACTAGGAGCTCTCGTGATAGAGTTCTTGTTCTCACTCTGACATTCAAGGCAATATGCCCAGGGGCGTATTTACCACAAGGCAAGCAAGGCATTTGCTTAGGGTGGCATTTTTTGGGGGGCAGCATTGCCCCCCCCCCCGGAAAAAGGGATGGAAGAAGGGACTTGCAGCATGGGGACCAGTTGGGATCCGAGAGAGGCTGCGGGCTGCTTAATGGTGTATGCAGAGCCTGACTCTTGTTCCTGGGGATGTCCGGAGCTGTGAAGATGAGTGTCTTCTCTCTCTCGCTGGGGTGGGGGTGGGTGGCAAGTGTATGGGTTGCGGTGATAGTAGAAGGCTCTCTCAGGTGGGTCAGGTGGGCTGGGGTGTTGTTGGTCCATGTCAGGCTCTCTACATGGGGGAGGGGGATGTTGGTCGGTGTCAGGGTCTCTCCGAAGCGGGGGTGCGATTTTTGTGTTGCCTAGGGCAGCACAAAACCTAAATACACCACTGGATATGTCACACGTGTTGTGACTGTGGTTTATATAAATTTATACACCCTGAGCTTGCACTTGTGCTTGCGTTTGCACAGGTGTGTGAGGCGATGGCGGTTACTGCTATTTTTTTTTAAATTTTAATATATTTAATTAAAATAAATTTATTTTTACTTTTTTATTTTCTTTTTTTATTTATTTTTACTCAATTACTATCACAACGGGTTAATTACCCCCTATGTGATAGCATTGAGTGACGGGTACTCTTTATGGAGACATTTTCTTCAGTCTCACAGCTCTCTCCCTCCCCTACCTGGCGATTGTATTTTCGGGCTCTGCTCAGAGTGGGAGTTCCTGGAAACCACAGGAGGAGGGGGGTGCCAGAAATGAGGGGGGCACCACGGTGCTGGCTCCATGGGGGGCACCACGCTGCTGGCTCCATGACAATGATCAGCAGCTATGGAGCTGCCACATGACTTCACTTTCAGCCAGTAGCCAGCTGAACAAAAAACACAGACATGTACGTCCAAAGAGCTGAACTGCTTACACAGATATAACAAAACAAATTAAGCCCCTGGTCACATCAAAACCAATTTCAAAATCGGGTGACCTGCCAATTTAAATTGCGATTTGCATTTGACACAGATGTCTATGCAAATCACAACAAAAGTAGTGCATGCGGCTCTGACCAAGCCGGATCCTCTCTTGTGCTCTCCACATCACCACAGTGGCCAAGTCAAAGGCTTCCCAAAATTGAATGACCCCCTAAATTAGAGTGGTCAAAAGCACGTGTTGTAATGGAAAACCCACTGTTGGGCACTGTTGGTGCTGCAATGATAACAAGGGTACAGATAATCAGTGCCCTGATTATCAGTGTAGATGTCCCATTTCACAGTCGCCAGTTATTGGCAGTATGTTTCTCATGCTGGGACAGCGTAAGGAAAGCTGGACATACCTGATCACATGGTAAAGGGCTGTGATTGGCCCTTTACCATGACTTGTGACCAGCTGTGTGATAAGCGATCACAGAAAGCTCTGGGTGCGCGCCGCAACGGACTTGTGGGGTGGTGCGGTTCTGGGAGGGCATCAATGTCTAGGTGAACACCTTCCCAGAACTGGATGACCGCACTGTAGCCATCATTATAGGCTATAGTGCAGTCAGCAAGTGGTTAAATCCTTATGGGCTCAGAGGCTCTGTGTTTTATTATTATGGAGCTAACGTCAGCAACAACAGATCCTCCAGCACACCCCAGCACCCCTTGCCATTACATACTTTCAGGCTAGGTTCACATCTCCGCATTCCTGCAGGCCGCATTTGAATGGACTCCAGTGCCCCGGGACACGCAGGGAAGAAGTCCCTGCGCTTCTTCAGAAAACACAGCTGTCAAGGGAACCTCAGTTTCCAGTACGGTTGCGATTTCTAGTGCAGGCGGGTGCCATTAGAATTAATGGCACCCGCCCGCGGGTCCGCAGTCCTCTGTGTGGGTGGTGCGGCTGCACAGATTTTTGTCCGGATCCGCAGCAACACCACTCGCACAGATGTGAACCAGGGGTATGTGCTAGAGGTGCCAAAACTGTGTTCCCCCGCATTCCTTCTGAAAGAAAACCCGGGTCCCCCCACCTTTTATTGAGTCTAATGCATACTCAATTCAACCTGAAAAAAGAGAGCTTTGGCTCAAATATACTTTGGTCATTTTCTATGCTCAATCCAAAGCAGAAACAAAGTTGTGGCTTTAGATATAAAGCTTTCTGTAATCAACACACAAAAAGAATTGCTGTTTCATTATGCAAAAAAAAGTATGCAATACGGACACAGGTCAAAAACAGTGAACTTTATGCTACAATATTAAAAGCTCGACCATCCCGTATGTTTAAGAACTGTGGGTAGATGCATGAATCATGAAAACACAATATCTAAAGTAAATATTTGCAAATCCCCCTAACCCTGCAACTCATCTGCTGTCTAGTTACTGCCTAAACCTTGTTTGTTGATTTGAGGTCAATGGCCAAGCTGTGAAGCCCATGTCCTGCAGCGTAGGAGGGGGGAATGTGGGGGTAGCAAAAATTACAAAGGCAGCAGCACACTGTGCAGACAGTCTAACTGAGTCCTGCAGCCCTGCACAATGGTGTCCTGGGTGCTGTGTGCGGGTCTAGTCCTCCTTCACATCTCCTGCTCAGTGGAAGCCAAACTGTAAGTAACTTCATTTTGCTTGTGTGATCCAAGAGTTGAATATTCCTCGGTGATATTTCATAGATTCTCAGCTGTTAAACCCTTAAAACTGTTTCACATTTTAAGTATTTGTGAAAAGTTTTGACCTTTTTACCATTTTAAGTTGCTTTTTAGAAGAATAGTTGTTAGCTGGAATAAATTATAGCTGTGTATGTTTTTTGTTTTTTTTTTACCTTCAGCTGGGCAGAGAATATTAATTTCCTTCCTTGTGTATCAGAAAACTCAGTGATTAAGGGCATCTCCATGACAATGGAGTTTAAGGGCCTGTTTACTTCTCTGCCATTAACCGGTTCCCCGCCGCCCTATAGCAGAACTACAGGGGTGCCCCTAGCGAAAGAAAGAAAGAAAGAGAAGCATAGTGCAGGGCTGACATGACTAGGTGAAGAGGGAGAAAAGACAGGAAAGGGTTAAGTTAAAGGGGAAGAGTTAAAAAAGATAGTAAGGTTACCTGATTGGTGTTAGTAGGTTTGGGTGGGATCATTCTGAATCTTTGGGGAGTGGTGGGGGGGGTCGGACGAGCCAGTGCTGGTTAGCAGCTGAAGAGAGAAGTTCCCACCCGCCCTCCCCTGGGGTGTTTGTTCTGTTTGGCTTGTTTAGTTTGGTGGCAGTTGTTGGTCTTGGTAGGTTGTTAATGGTTTGTGATGATAAGTGTATGGTTGGGAGCCATCTGTGGTATGGTGTGCCCGGGTAAATTCCAGTTAACAGAGGTTTAACTGGAAGGTGGAGGTCTACCTGCGGAAGGTGTGTCCTTGTTTCCGAGTCGGTGCGTTGCAGCTGGAGGCCTAGTAGGAACATTAAGGTTAAGGTTCCGCAGGGGGAGATCAATATTGTTTTGTGTGCCTGCCTAGACCAACAACTCATTCCGTAAGTTTATGAAGGTTTCTGTTTTAAGGAATGTTTTCTGTATATTTAACTTAAATTGTTAATAAAAGGCAGTAAGGCCATTTTACTCCAACAAAGGGTGGTCTCCTTTTATTGGTGGGAATGTTGGGAAATGGGTTTTTGTTTTGGAAGTTGGGTAAGTATGTTTTGGGGGTGTTAGCATTTGACAACACATCTCTTCTACACTAGTCATGCAACAAGGCAGCAGGGCTGCACAAAATCACGTGTATATATATATATATATATATATACAGTATATCATTTTTTAAATTTTTTTTTTAATAATACACTGTAACCAGAGTGACATTTTATCACAGTAACATTGTACTATGGTAAAATGTAAGTGATCAGTATATATATATATATATTTTAGACATTATTATTGCTTATAACAATGCATTTAATTACTATAAACAAACATTTTACTAAATTAAATCAATTCAGAATCAACAATGGGCCGGTATACAGATCAGTCATGGGCTGTGTCCATCGGTGACAGATTTCAAGGCGGCAATCCTGGAGGACGTCAAATGATGTCCACCCGGATCGACAAAAATATTTAAAAAACTATAGTTTGATGGCCAAGTGGGAACTGGTTAAAATGAGCAGCTTACCGCATGTTACCACAATGCACAAACTGCAGTGCAGAGCCATGCAATATGGATGGTACCCCAATTCACTATCATAGTTGCAGACAATGTACTTGCACTGTATAGCACAGAATGACTATCAGTGATGAACTACTCACACCTGGATTAGTTTTGCCAAGGATTCAGCAAACTTGAGTGAAGTTCGGGTGCCAAATCTAAACTCCATGGAAGTCAACAGGAGATGAATGTTAAAGACCAGTTCTGATCATTTTCTAGGCTAATAGGCAAGGGATTATCAAACAATTGTTATAAAGGGCTGGGTGCTGACCTGGGGGACATGTGCTAAAGCAAAAAAAAAAAAATGTAAAGATTCTGTTTGGCAGGGAGTAGCAATGTTAGTAATGCTTAAGGTGAAACATTAAAAATGCAAAACTAGTATAGTGATTCTAAAGGGTTTTTTTTTTTGTTAAATAACAAACATGTCTATACTTACCTGCTGTGTGCAGTGGTTTTGCACAGAGCAAACCGGACCCTCCTCTTCTCAGATCCCCTGTAGGCTCTCCTGGCCACTCCCTCCTGTCAGGTGCCCCCACAGCAAGCAGTTTGCTATGGGGCACCTGCTGCTCCATGTATCCATTCACACACGGAGATGCAGCTTGGCCCCGCCCCCTCTCTCTTCTCATTGGCTCATTGTCTGGGATTGATAGCAGTGAGAGCCAATGGCTCCCGCTTCTGTCTCAGCCAATAAAAAAAGAGGGAGTCCTGGGATAGCCGACACTCCAGTGCACATTGCTGGGTCGAGAGGGGGATTAAGTGAGTATTAGGGGGGCTGGGGGGATGCTGCACAGAGAAGGTTTTTTACCATAGAATGGATGAAGGTAAGAAACCTTGAGCCTTTAGAACCACTTTAAATAACACGTCTGGAGGATGACCTTACCCTGCCTGTGAACTTGCATATCTGTATGATATATACAACCTAATACAGCAAAACTGAGATTTACAAAAAGTGTTACAAATTGTGGTAAATCGTCAGCAAAATGATAGCTCCCAGACACTTTGGTCTGTTAGCAAACAAACACCCAGAATATCCATTCATCCATACCGGTTCCTTATCCTAGATGAGGGTCTACTATAGATGTCTTGCTATTTAAGTCCTGTGCAGCTGTATAGAACAATTGTGCACCCAAAACTTAACACAATTTTACAGAAAAATAACCCGCATAGTGGATGTTTTATACAATATTGCATGTATACAGTACAATATAAACAATAAATGCAAACAAATAAGAATAAATCAGCAAAACTACAATGGCATTTTATACATTAGTGGAATAAATTAACAGAAAAAAATAAAAGATTAAGAGGAGGCCCAGGATTTTTGTTCATCACAAGGGATCAAAAATGTAAATTAAAAAAAACTCCTGTGCAACCCAAAAAATTCCTTCACCTCTCCTAAATAAATGTGTTACTGCTGCTCACACTGTGTGTTCCCACATATACATCAAGTGAGATCAGTTAAAAATCAGTGTAAAGTATTGATTCCCGTGTTCATAATATGGCCATGTTGGACAGTGCAAAATCTTGTGCAGCTGTACATGGTAGTCAATCAGCTTCTAACTTCAGCTTGTTCAGTTAAGCTTTGACAAAAATAAAATGGAAGCTGATTGGTTTCTATCCAGATTTTGCACTCTCCAGTTTTAGTAAATCAACCCCAATGTGTCTAATCTCCAATGTGTATCGCTACTTCATCACCAGCTTCATCATATACTGTGTGATCCCCTCCACCTTCAATCCAATGCTCTCACCTTACTGATTGACCTAAAGGTTTCAGGTCTAATTAGTGATGGGCCAAACATCTTCCTTTTTGGTTTGCGGTCAAACATTCAAAACTACTGAAAGTTCCACCACAAACTTCAAACAGGGACAATTCAACTAGCTACTAAAATACCACATGAGTTGTATTATTAAGTCATGCAGTATTTTAGTAGTGAACATTGTTTTTCATGTTCCAGCTGTCAGTGGGCTTCCCCACTCACAGGTGAATGTAAAAAAAAGTGTTGGCATTGCACAGCAATTAAAAAAATAATAAAATTGGGTCCCACCCAAAATGGTGTGGGGGTCCCCGCCAAAATCCATACAAGACCCTTATCCGAACATACATCCTGGTAGGGATGAGTGAGCAACCCCCCTCCTAAACCATACCAGGCCACATGCCCTCTACATGGGGGGAGGGTGCTGTGGGGCAAGGAGGCTCTCCTTCCAAAGCACTTTGTCCCCATGTTGATGGGGACAAGAGCCTCTTCCCCACAACCATAGCCAGTGATTGTGGGGGTCTGTGGGCAGGGGGCTTATTGGAATCTGAAAGCCCCCTTTAACAAGGGGCCCCCAGATCCCAGCCCCTCCATGTGTATAAGTATAGGGTACATGGTACTGCTACCCATTCACAAAAAAAAAACAACCTGTAGTATAAAAATAACAATAGACAGTCCTTGACAAGTCCTTTATGAAAAGCAAAAATA
This sequence comes from Staurois parvus, assembly GCF_062004578.1. NCBI lineage: Eukaryota > Metazoa > Chordata > Amphibia > Anura > Ranidae > Staurois > Staurois parvus. The sequence goes on along the minus strand of NW_028318400.1, from coordinate 474,922 downwards.
AAAAAAGTCACTCAAAGTAGATCCAACGTCAATCACGGTGCCCGCCACCACTGCTGACCCGGAAAAAAAATATGCTCCACTCTCGACGCTGGCTCCCGCCGTCTGACAGCTGCACCAGGATGAGAGTTCTTAGATAATGTGGTGACGTCACAAGGGGGTGGTGTGACATCATGGGCTCCTTCCTACACATTGCGCCACTATACCACGTGACCTTGTCAGGGGATGGAGCACCGCAATGTAACTTTTATATCTGGAGACTGTTTACTATGTCATTGCAACCTGATGCTCAGTTGAACAATATTGCAGTTGTCCTTTTATTGTAGCCAACACCTTTCTGTATTATGTACACTGCTGTCTAGTGTACTAAAAACTCCAGGCAATTTAAAACAAAATAATAACTCCCAATCAACATTCCCATTATCCTCACAATCATTATTACAATATAACCACTATTTTTTATGCGGGGTTCTCCTTAAAATCCATGCCAGACACAAAGGACCTGGTTGGGCTTGTGGGAAACCCCCATGCTATTTTTTTGTTGGTTTTAAGTTATCTCTTTTGTGTACATTATGCTGTCAGCAGAGAATCCCTGGCTGACACCAGAGATGAATGGTTGTTAGAATACTGGGGGGGGGGGGGGGCAGTTCCTTAATAACCAGCTATTCACTTCATACATTTGTCAAATGGCTCATGGCTTGACTACAACTTATTTAATAAAAGTATTTATTAATCTTTTTTAGTGAAATTACTTTCAGTTTATGCGGCATTTACCATGTATTTCTTATTATTACCTCATACATTGATAGTGAATTGAGATTTAAAATATAGCATGTGATATTCATTAGTGACTTGAGCCTTTAGAATCGGATCTTTGCTTCATCTCAGAGTGAAGGTCCATGGCAAGTGTTCTGATCTGGTCACACATACGATTATTTTGAAAAAAAAAATCTTGTCTGACATGACATCCCAATCATGAAATTATGATCCTGAAAAACTTACATGCCTAGCCTAAGAGCCTTATGGCAGAAGAGGTTTCCAGAGGGTAATTACAAACAATCCCAAACAAGGCAGCATTAGTACCAGAAACAAACCATTTCCCAGTCGCTTTTGCCTTCCTCCCAGCTTTCTGATGAGTGAAAGTAAGACGCCTTTTAGAATAAAACATATCTAGACCTCAAAACAAAACTTTTATATATTTCAGCTTACTAGTCCTAAAATGAGGTTGAGTCATATTTTGATTTTTTATTAAATTCTAATTATCCTGTGAAATACATACTTCCTGTCCCTGGGTGACTACACTCACTTGACGATGGATATGGGACATTTGTTTTCTATTTTTTATCAAAGGACTATATCTCTTGAGGAAGCTGTGGATGCCACCAAGTCTGAACTTTAAATATGTCTGCCATTGTGTATTTCTATTACATGGGGGGTTGATGAGATTAGAAGTTTTAATAAGAAATATAAAAAAAAAATTTCAATCTGTTCAGCTCACATTGTATTTGTAGCAAGATAAACAGACATTTTCTGTACTTACTGAGAATATTCTTTGACTGATAAATACAAACCAATGCTGCCACCTCATCTTTTGTCTGGAAAGATGCAATATATAACTTTTTTGTTCTTGCCTTATCCTTTAAGGCACAATAAGAAAAAAAAACTGTCAGAAATGCTCTGGTGTGGTATCACACTACAGCAAATATTGACACTGCTGAGTAGATATGAAACAGATTATATTAATTTAATAGTCCGGGGTCTAAGGCTTTGTTATCCCCCAATTTACAGTGGTTACTCCATTATTATCCCAAACTAGCAGGGGCACTTGGATACTGGAGTACCTTTTTTTTCAAGTGATCATATTTCACTAAACTGTAACTCAAGCCAAAACTTCTATGTATAAAATTGTGTGATACATTAAGTAAACCCATAGGCATTTTTTTACTTTTTCAACATATGTAATTGGAAAACATGGAAAACATTGGATCTCTACACAAATGCAGATACCTAGTACCTACAGATAAAGGTGAGGTACTTGAATAAGAGCATGGACTGGAATACCAACATGGTATGAACTTACTGGGGAGCCCCATGCAAAAATCAAGAAAAAAGTGTGTGATCTTCCAAAAATAATTAATGCATCCAATGGGGAAGGGGGAGGGGGGAACATGCACCCTCCCCAAACCATACCAGGCCACATGCCCTGAACATGGGGGGAACTTTGCTGGGGGGATCCGTTAGCAAAGAGCCATGACTTCCCCATGCTGATAATGACATGGCCTCTTCCCAAAGCCTTGACCCAGGGAATGTGGGGGTCTTAAAAATAAGTGGGAGAGCCCTAGAATCCACTCCCATGTTGTCACAAAAAAATTTAAACAGTAAAATAACACTCACATTTTTTGAAAAGTCCTTTAATAAAAAAGCAAAGAACATGTCAACCATGTCATCTAGAGATGAAAATCCACAATGCCCAAGGACTCCAGACCCATAAAAAAAAATAACACCTGCTGTCACGTCCTAACCTGATGACTGCTTGCCCACTTCTGATATCTCTAGCTGTCAACAGCTGATATAAATTAGGGGCAGGTTTTCTGGGTGACATAATTGACCATATTTGTATATGACTTTATTTGGCCAATGACTTCACTGTGACATTGGGGTAACATAGTGTCAGCAAGTGGTGGGATCTATATTGCTTGACGCCGTGATTGACAATGGGCATGGGACTTTTTGTTTTGTATTGTTTTTTGTGTATTAAAGGTATTGTCAAAACCTGTGTGTGTGTGTGTAGGGCCTGGTATGAATTACGTGGGAACCCCCACACCATTTTTTTCTTGAGGGTGTCCTGAATTAACATCTATTTGTTAATTGAAAAAGTCATGACTAGTGACGAAACAGGTAGGGACAAATTCTTTGACATCATAAGGTATACTAGGAAGCAGAGGAATAGCTGAATACTGGAGGCTGCTGATCTGAAATTCTCTTAAGGGTGCAATTGCTTTTAAGGTGGTCTATGCTGTGGTGCGGTGCACTAGTTTGAAGTGTACTGTACTATGCGAGTGCAATTTTATCATATTTTGTAACAAAAAGTGGTTTCAATATAGCGAAAAGCGCGATAATGTGTTTAATTTTTTTGTGAGCTATATGTTAAAGAGTGTCCCAGTGGGAAGAGGTTGGTTGTTTTTGTGATCCTGAGGAACCATTCAGGAAGGAGCCAGACCCTTATCTGAGTATGCAGCCTGGCAGGCCAGGAAAAGGGAGATGAGCATAATGAACTATAATAGGCCACATGCCCCCAACATGTGGGGGGTGGGCCACCAGCAAAGCATCTTGTCCCCATGTTGATGAGGACAAGGACCTCTTCCCCAAAACCCTGGCCAAGTGGCTGTGAGGGTCTGTGGGTGAGGGCTTATCAAAATCTGGAGGCCCCCTTTAACAATAAGGGTGCCCCAGATCCTGATCCCCATGTGAATGAGTGTCATCTGATGTTCATTCATTGTCACATTGTCCGGTAATGTTGATCCACATCAATCATAATTAGCTAGGGCCACCAATTCTCACGGAAAAAAAACCACTGCTCGCCAACACCTAACTGCTCCTGTTGCTTGTCTTGCACTGAATTATCCTCTGCTCCCACCTGCCACTTAAGTATACTATGGGACAGGGTCACCCAGAGATGTCATTGACCATACATGGACATGACCATATATGCTCAATGATGGCACCAGGTGACCACTTCCCTTATGGTGTCATTGACCAAATATGGGCATGTCCATGTATGGTTAATGACATGACTGGGTAACCTCAGCTTTTTGTTTACTTAAGTGGGAGTAGAGCGAAGTGCCATTTGGTGCAAGGCAAGTGACAGGAGTGGTCTGGTATGGATTTTGGGGGGACCTCACACTATTTTTGGGTGTTTTTCTGGTGTGGAGTACCCCTTAAAATCCATACCAAACCAGAAGGGCCTGGTATAGACTGTAGGGGGGATCCACACACCTTTTTAAAATTAAAGGATAAGTTCACCATTCATACCCATGTTACACCAATATTCAGGGTGTAACATGTAACATGTTATGAATAGACCAGCCCCCATCCTCCCCGCTTCCCCACTTTGACATCCTGTACAGACAAGCAGATATACTGACAGATCTGCAGGAGACCTGCATGGCACCCGCTATTTGCTGATTGCTTGTGCAATGCTTTACAGGCTTCTGCAACAAAAAAAAATAAATGCACATTTTTTTACCTGCAAAAAATGTGCATGTAATATTTTTTGTCAAAAGGTGAACTTATCCTTTAAGGAAGCAGCGGGTACTAACCACCTAAAAGCACTATTTTACCACTATTTTTGGTGAGGTATTTTAGTGTTAATGGACGGAGCCCTTAGGGTGGAATTTATTTAGATCACAACTCCAGGCAAAAAGGATTTTATTAAAATGTGCTGAAAAATCAAATAGGTAACTCTCATGAGATACATGCCACCTCCACCCTTTATTCATTCATTACAGTTTCAATGATGCCACATAGCAAAGCTCTGACCCTCTGCAGCTCTCATACACAGAAGCCATACTTTTGTTTATCCGCCCACCTCGCACATTGTCCATTCACAGAATGCCTTATATTTTGGGAATAGCTGTACGATCTGGCATCAATCAAATCAAATAATAACGAATCAGCAGCAATCCCGGAGGTAGCACATCCTGTATATCATGAGAGTTAAAACATACTGAAACCCAAATACAAAAATGTAATATATTGCAGCCTACCATACCTTAAATGTGGTGGCTGCTTTAGTTTTCTGCTTTAAGGCTTTTTCCCCTTTTTCTTTACCTAGTGATCCAGCCAGTAACATGTGGTTAGATGCCTACATTATGTTATGTTATTACTGTCACTGGGGTTTGTTCGTGTAATTGCTGGCTGATGCATTAAAGGGTGAAATAGTTTTTGTGACATGTCTTCCCCTGTAAGTGCGTGTCACTTACCTTCTTATAGGCTATATATGCAGGGGAAGCTGGTGTTGTCCGATATGGGAGCAGTATAGTAAGGACCTATTTACTGTGTAAACTGTGTTACCTGCAGCACCACCCTTGAACTTGAATGGAGTTTATTTGTGTGGACTTTCCTAACTAAAGGTATGGGCTGCACCACTTGGGAAACAGTACAATCACAGCACAGCCAAATCAATGCACAGCCAAATGTAGTGTACAATACAGCCAATCGTAGCACACCAAATCAATGCACAGCCAAATGCAGTGTACAGCACAGCCAATCACAGCACAGCCAATCACAGCACAGCCAAATGCAGTGTACAGTACAACCAATCACAGCAGAGTCAAGTCAATACACAGCCAAATGTAGTGTACAGTACAGCCAATTGCAGCACAGCCAGGGGCGGACTGACCATTCGAGCACTCGGGCACTGCCCGAGGGCCCGAGGTCAGTAGGGGGTCCCATGAAATGCCCCTGGTACCTTTTTTATAGGCTTTTTTGAGTGTGGACAAGGACACAGGGGCTCCATGATCCCCTATTGCCCGGGGGCACCATGAGTTGTCAGTCCGCCCCTGAGCACAGCCATATCAATACACAGCCAAATGCAGTGTACAGTACAGCCAAATCAATACACAACCAAATGTAGTGTACAGTACAGCCAATCACAGCACACCAAATCAATGCACAGCCAAATGCAGTGCATAGTACAGCCAATCGCAGCACACCAAATCAATGCACAGCCAAATGCAGTGCACAGTACAGCCAATCGCAGAACAGCCAACTGCAGTGTACAGTACAGCCAATCGCAGAACAGCCATATCAATACACAGCCAAATACAATGTACAGAACAGCCAATCACAAAACAGCCAAATGCAGTGTACAGTACAGCCATTAGTGTGAAGGAACTATTCCATGACAATGTACTACCTCATTTGTATTCTGCACACTGATCCAGTAAACTGAGTTCTTGTAAAAAGAAGATGCTGCCTTGTGTCTGTAGCTCCCCAGTCCAAACCTGGGGGCTATTATGCAAATCTAGTGTTTGGCTTGGTTGTGGTTGGCTCAAACCGATTATAGTTTCTTATCTGGCTTTCCCCTAACCTTGGTTTGAGTTGTGCATTTCTCACTGTCTTCATTAGGTGTCTCTGGTACCACAGGCCATAGTATGAGATTGCACAACTAAACTGCGTTATGAATGTTTATATATCTTCCAGACAGCCCAGTAGGAGGTTCTATGGCCACTGGTGCATTCTGGGAGAAGGTGTATATATATATATATATATATTTGGGGTGGGCCATGTGTTCACTCTCTTGCCTCAGTCTGAGGCCTGAGGAGCTGCTGCTGGAGAGAACTCTGTGTTGCCCCCAGAAGCCTGTCTGGCTGGAGAGTGAGTGGAGAGAAAGAGAAGCAGCCAGCTGATAGAGGAAGTGGTGGGGCCAGCTGGTGATGAAGAAGCTGGTAGTGTGGGGTAGCTTAATACTTCATGCACCTCACTTAGTGACAGGGTCTCAATATTGGAGCCCGCTGCCTTACAGAGCCCTCCTATGGATTAAGCCTGGAGGCCACGATGTGTGAAGCCTTGCAAAGTGAAGTATGGTGGATTCCTTCTGTTTCTATGGGCAGAATATAGTTAACAATGCAGTGTGTCAAGTCAAGACAAGCTGGTGGAGTTAACGTGGTTGTAAACCTCAGACATGAAAAGAATGGAGAAAGGGGAGGGGCCTCCAGCAGATTGATAGCCTCAGCTCTTTTCCTGTGAGCTGTATGGAGGGGGTTGTGTCTCTTCCCTCCAATCAGCTCTCAGAGCTCTCCTCACTGAGCTCTGCAGTGTGTAATTTCAGCTCTATGCCCCCTTTTTTCTGAACTCTCAGACAAACTTTACAATTTCAGCACTTTGAACGGATGTAGAGAAGAGAAGTCTGCAGATAGACAGGTAAAACCTATGTAAAAGGATTTGTTTAATCTTTGTGTGTCACCTGAAGCCAGTCACTTCACTGGGTATATGTAAGGGTTTATAACCACTTTAAATAAGCGCTTTGTGCTACTTTCTCAAAAATGAGTTTGTAGTCCTGTGTCTGGGCAGCTTGGAATAGGTGGAGAGGAGAGGAGACACGGTCCTTCTGTGAGTGTGTAAGGCCTTGAAGATTAATGTGGCCTCTGATCTGAGTTTGGCACCAACCCACACTGAAGAGGAGTCAATGGTGAGTGATCATAGTTAGTAGTACTCCCGAGGTGCCCCTAGGAGGTGACCTGCTAACAAACACCTTTCCTGTCTTAGGGTGGCTCTTCTATCTATGGTAAGCAACAAAGACACCCGTGGACAGCAGCACTGTCTAGAGAGTGGTGTTAGATGGACTAGCAGATTTAAATGGACTTTGCATATGTGACTAACAAATTAAAGCTGAATTTCAGCTAACACTTAAGGAGTTACAGAAAGAGTTGTTTTTCTTCTGGGTATCTGCAGGAATAAAAGCTGACCATTGTAAGCACCCCTGTCAGTGGTAACTGTTTTATCTCAACCCTTTAAGAGACACTGTCTGGATAGCTTGATCTGTTAAAGAAAGTTAAAAATACCAGACAAACTAGCTGGATCATCAGGTGAAAAAAAGGAAAAAAAGAAAATTAATATAGCCACCACATGTAGGTATTGGTAAATTGTAATATATTACTTATTTTAAGGGGGGGGGGGGTTAGATATGCTTTAACTATTTGTTACACTGAACATAAAAAATGCAAAAAAGTTCTGCTTTAAGATGTTTCAAAATCCCTAGTGTGAGAAGCTCTGAGGTCATTCAAGAAAAGTCCAAGCCAAGTTTACAGGACAAGGTCACACAGGAGTTTTTCATACCGGTGATCACATCGCACTGATACACAGCAGTAATGTGTAGGGAAGCCATGTCCTATGATAACTTTGACCTGCTTATGGGACCTACCCTCAGAGATTAGAAGGTTGGAGGTCAGTTTACATTGTACAGGTTATGCTGCAGCCATGTAAACCATGTACGTGCAGGGCTAAATCAGCCTTTGTTTTTTAAACACAGTTGGCTTGTGCAGAAAGGTCAGATAGGTGGAGGACTTGCAGGCCAAGAGATTTGGGGAGGAAAACAGTGATGTATGTGCTTCAAATTAAAGGACATTTAGGCCCTGTGTTAATGAGCATTTGTTAATTTCCTGCAACTTTTTTCCATTCCTATACAAGTCTACAGCAATGCAAAGAGCAAACAATCCACTCCAGGCGAGTGCCGAATCTGCATAACCCCTTCACAGACACGCAGGTACTGGCCCAATCCATGATCACAGATGCAATGGAAAAACAGAATAACACAATTTTAGGTGGCTAATTTTGATATTCTTTAAAAGTAAGGAAAGCTTCACTAGAGACTGCCCAAACAACCAAATGATCACTGACATGGTGGAAACTTGTGTTTACCCCTTACGCAGGTGGTCAGACACTATAGCTGGCTTCTGTGTTCTTAAACTATAGCAGCCCCCTTTCCCATAAGGCTAGCAGGCCTACTTATACCCGGTTGCCCCAAGGATTTATAGGCAATGATATAGTGTCTGGCTACCATGCTAGGGCAGGCGCAAACTGAGTACAGCAAACAGGTACTTGCGGTTGGCAGACAGGCAGAGTAGTACAATGATAGTCCAGGTACAAGGCAGGCAAGGTTCAGAATAGTTAGGGTCAAATCTGTAGTCAAAAGACAGGCAGAGTTCAGAGTGTAGTCGAAATCCGATCTGAGGTCACCAATGAGGGAATCCAAACTAGCAGGCACAGGAAAAAAGAAGACAAACAGGGAGCTTGGAGCATAAGTTACAAACACAATATCACAAGCATGAGACTGCAGGCTTGGCTGGTTTAAATCATGTTTGGTTTCCACCCAGAGACTGGCCACATCAATTGCCTCGTAGGTGGAGAGACAGACAGGGAGAATGAATCACAACCAAAACCAGGATGCTGGAATGAGACCAGCATCTGTGATGGAGCAGGAGAAATACACACTCTTGACATAACTATACCAAAATATATCATATCCAGGGGCATTTCTATCCCACGAAACGTAATTGCTCTTTCTTGAATTATTCAAACTAAAATCTGAATGATTTTGGGAAGCTACACAAACACATTTGTAAACTGGGAATGCTATACAGAAAAAATGTTGTGGAATTCTTTGCATATCTCCCTTTGTGGTTTCTAATATTCACTCTACTCTCCTCAGGCACTATGCGGTCATCTTTCCCTCCGAAATTCGCTCCCAACATTCTGAAAATATATGCATACACCTGGAGGGGGCTCAGGAGGATAGCAGAATACAGATCTCTTTAGAGATGGAAAGAAAGAATACAAACCTTGTAGAGAAGATCTTCAAACAGGACTCCGCATTTGCCTGTATTCCAATTCAGGTAACAAAGTCCACATCTATAACATGCTTAACACTCATCTTGGGGCAACAACCCCCCCCCCCCACACCTTCTTCCACTCCACTCAGCAACTTTTAAATTAGAATGTAAAACTTCCTATTACCCATCTAAGTCTGCTGGCACATCTCCCTTAATGGCACCTGTTCCAGAAGAGAGACTAGTGATCCAGCTCAGCAGTCTTTGCCTGTGGCCAATTGGTTCCCTCATCCAGACATCGTCTCACCACTTCAGTCTTTGTCTGTGAGGATCCCTGCCAATGGACAGCCAATGGGAAGAGTCCACATCACCCAAACAGTGACGTGGGCACCCGAAGAACCACCCCCCCGATCTGCAATCCAGAAGAGATAAAACTCAGGACCACCATGTTACATGAAAGCAGAATTATTTAAGCAAAATGGATTTTTAGATTAGGATTGTTTTATAATATGGTGATTAGCTGGGGGGAGAATAGTCTATATATGACATACTGATTATAAGAGAGTAAAGATATAGGACAGATTGTGAGAGAATAGAAAAAGGAAGAAGAAGCAGTGGGGGCTTAGGAGGTAGAGAGGAAGAGGGAAGGATGGTGAAGGGGGAGGTTTTAGAACTATGTAGAAGTTTGGGAAGGGATAGGAGCTGAATGGAAAGTGGTCTTCATTCACTACCCACCTGCACATTGGGTCTTTTCCTTTATATTTCTAGGTATCCTAGCTTTGCCCAAAATCATCTTGTATTTCTGAGTTTGCAAATTCCATTCATTAGTACATGATTAGAGATGAGCGAATTTTTCAAAAATTCGATTCGCCTGATTCGCCGAATTTTCCGAAAAAATTTGATTCGATTCGAATTTATTCGCCGAATTTTACTTATAAAAAGGGTTTCTAGGCTTCAGAGAGCCTTTATATTAGTGCAGAACACTGTACCTTTAATTTAAATGTCCTTGGAGTCTGCTGGGGAAGAGAAATAATACTGTCAGTCAGTATGACATGCAGATGAGTGCCGTCGATCTTAGAATCACCGCACACTTCACTCATTTGGGCAGTCACGGGGCCAAAGAAGAAGAAGGAGAAGAAGAAGAAGAAGAAGAATGAAAAGAATGAAAAGAAGAAGAAGAAGAAGAATGAAAAGAATGAAAAGAAGAAGAAGAAGAAGAAGAATGAAAAGAATGAAAAGAATGAGAAGAAGAAGAAGAATGAAAAGAATGAAAAGAAGAATGAAAAGAATGAAAAGAAGAAGAAGAAGAATGAAAAGAATGAAAAGAAGAATGAAAAGAATGAAAAGAAGAATAAAAGAAGAAGAAGAATGAAAAGAAGAATGAAAAGAATGAAAAGAAGAATGAAAATAAGAAGAAGAATGAAAAGAAGAATGAAAATAAGAAGAAGAATGAAAAGAAGAATGAAAAGAATGAAAAGAAGAATGAAAAGAATGAAAAGAAGAATGAAAATAAGAAGAAGAATGAAAAGAAGAATGAAAAGAATGAAAAGAAAAATGAAAATAAGAAGAATGAAAAGAAGAATGAAAAGAATGAAAAGAAGAATGAAAAGAATGAAAAGAAGAATGAAAATAAGAACAAGAATGAAAAGAAGAATGAAAAGAATGAAAAGAAGAATGAAAAGAAGAAGAAGAATGAAAAGAAGAAGAAGAATGCAAAGAAGAATGAAAAGAATGAAAAGAAGAATGAAAAGAATGAAAAGAAGAATGAAAATAAGAAGAATGAAAAGAAGAATGAAAAGAATGAAAAGAAGAATGAAAATAAGAAGAAGAATGAAAAGAAGAATGAAAAGAATGAAAAGAAGAATGAAAAGAATGACAAGAAGAATGAAAAGAAGAATGAAAATAAGAAGAAGAATGAAAAGAAGAATGAAAAGAATGAAAAGAAGAATGAAAATAAGAAGAAGAATGAAAAGAAGGATGAAAAGAATGAAAAGAAGAATGAAAAGAATGAAAAGAAGAATGAAAATAAGAAGAAGAAGAATGAAAATAAGAATAATTCCAGTAAAGCAAAAAGTGTATGTGCAGAGTTCCTCTATTTCTGACAGTTCTCTGACAGTTCTTTCACATTTACAGCGATTGAAACATTGTATCTATTTGTTTCCTAATAAAAACATCTGTATCCTAAATGGAAACAAATACATACAATGTTTCAACCGCTGGAAATGTGAAAGAACTGTCAGACAGCTGTCAGAAATAGCGGAGCTCTCTGCAGGGACATTTTTGCCGGCTGTAGAAGGGATGAAAACGGCCGATCAGGAAAAATTTGATTCGACCATCCGAAGTTGGCAAAAATTCGGATTCGCTGCGAATCGAATTTTTCCTGAAATTCGAAACGAATTTCACTTCGCCTGATTCGATTCGCTCATCTCTATACATGATCCTAAGAAATGTATTTGTGCTTTCAAGTCTTCCATTTCTTTGTTCTCATTGATTCTGCGCTGCCACATAGAGATAGGAGTATTTTCTTCCAGGTATTAGGGGGTAAGCTCACTCAAGCTGCATTAGCCATATGTATTATAATTGGTTTTTGGTACATTTATCTTGGCACATAATTCAAATATAGAAAAAAGAAGACCAGTTCATCCAGCATTGTGTATTCAGTAACTTTCTGCTTTATGTTAATGACTTTTGTCCAGAAATTTATGATTTTTTTTAATAGAAAGTAGAAAATGTGAAGCAGTTTCCTGTCTGTATGTCCACATAACCAGCACGTATCTGGACAGGTTGCATATTCTCCTCTATGCCAGAAATCAGGCAGAGAATGGGAATGCCAACACTGAGTTTTATTGAGCTATTTAGCAAGTATTTTATGTTGTCCTAACATTTTTCAGGTACTTTGTGGTGGAGGAGCTGATTGTTCATACCCAAAAAGGCAAAAAGTAAAGTCTTGACACAGGACACTGATGTCTCTGAATACTGGCTATGTTATGTCTGTTTAAATGGATCACATCAATAATATATCTGTATATTTAGCAGTGTGCCAGACTTCCACTTTAGAGCAGCTTTCACCTTTGGATAGGTAGGGTTGATTTACTAAAGGCAAATGGGTTGTTCACTTGCAAGGGAATTTGCCCTAGAGCTAAGTGAATGTTATATAATTTTACTTTGCAAATAATTACATTTTTGCTTGAACATGATTGATGATGAAAGTCAGCAGTCACCTCATTCGCTAAGCTCTAGTATTATTCTCTTTTAAAATGCAACTTTCTTTCCAAAATGAACAGGATAATGCCTTTAGTTAATCAGCCCCATAGACACTTGAACATCTGTGCTGTCTTTTGCAATGTAATGTTTTATGCTTCTTACTCAGGTTCCCATGCCTGAACAGATGGAAGTGGTTGGCACGTTGAGCATCTCCATAGCAAATGCAGGGCAAACTATAGTGAAAAGCAGTAACGTTCTGGTGAAGAAGACCAAATCCAGCCTCTTGGTTCAATCAGACAAGGCCGTGTACAAGCCGGGACAAACTGGTAACTGCTTAGTCTATAAAGAGCTCTGCTGGCAAATTATAAATTCATATTTGTTTTGAAAAGCAATTTTAGACAATAAGTAAAATCAACCAGAATTAGTAACATTTAGGAAATACTGGAAGTGACCTAATTACAAACTACACATTATAAAGTTAGTAAAGGTATGGTCAAACTACTGTAAAGAAAACAATCACATACGAGATGTAGGCTGCCCATACCAAAATAATAGGGCTCTTTTTTTTCTATGTCCCCCCTGGAACTATTCGTAAATACCTGCTGACTTTACCATTGGACATTTAGTCCTCATGCGCACTTGATGTTTTTACAGCTGCTGTTTTTGGCTTTTGATGGGTTTTTTCTACAGCTAGTAAACCCCCCAGCATGTTATCCTATGTGTCACACACAGACTGTAATCAACTTTTTTTGGCTGGAAAAAAACCCAGGACTAGTGGGTTTCTAGAGGAGCTTTTTAGCTGTAACAATGCAGCAAAACGCAGTAAAATGGCGCAAACCGGTGTTTTTGGACTTTTTTTGACAAAATTTTATTTTTTTTTGCTTAAAAAACCGCTCTAATTGCAAATGCGGCACAATGACACTAAACTCGGCAAAACGCCGCTAAACACTAATGCAAAAACACTAAAAAAACCCTGAAAAACTCACGTTTTACACAGCTAACGTTACCAGCGTTATCAAAACATCCAGTGTGCATGAGGACTTAAAATGCCTTGAAATGCCTGTTTTGCACTCTGAAAGGAAAACGTTTTTAGATGGAGGCCCTATGCTCCACATTTAAAGCTCAGGTGGCCAGACCATTTTTGCAACTTTTCCATTGTTTTTTAATTTTGAACACTTTCAGAGTTTGTTTATGACCCCCCCCCCAAACTATACATTTTATGAAACAATAGGACCAGTAGAATAAATAGAAAGTGCTACTTATTATTTAGGCCCTGTGATATTTGCGCAAATGTTAATCAACTCAATACTTTTGTTAATAATACACTAATCATTATTAGTGGACACATTCACTGCATTGACTCTTTCTAAGGCCTTAACGTGAGTTCAGGAGCTTTTGCCATTTTTTTTGTGCCAAAGCCCCTGAACTCAACTCAATAAAAGCCTATGGAGTTTATTTACTAAAGTTGGAGTGTGCAAAACCAGGCTTGCTTCTGCATAGAAACCAATCAGCTTCCAGGTTTTATTGCCAAAGCATGATTGAACAAGCTAAAGTTAGAAGCTGATTGGTTATTATGCAGCAGTGCAGGCACACATAGGCTTTTACCAGAGTTTAGGAGCAGTAGAGTTTAGGGGCAATAAAATGTTCCTCTACTGAACGCAGAAGGATCACCCTCAGGAGTAGACCGTTTTGGCCCCAATATGCCAAACGCAGCAAAAACACATGTAAATGGGCCTAAATGTTAGCCATGTTTAGCTCTTGGGCATTTACTCATTTCAATCACTACTCTGGCCAATTAAATTAATAAACATCCGAGAGCTAAAAATGTGAAAACACAATACTGCATTTTCATGCGTTTTTGCCATATTTTCTCTGCTGCCAGGAAAGCTAACATCTAGAAGAGATCCAGTGTACTTGTAGCCTAACTACTGAACATCTATTAAGATATCAGCCACAAGAAGATGCATTGTTTTTATTGAATTAATCAACTTGTAGACTTGCAGACTTTTTGAAGATCTAAGATTCATACATAATGTAGATACATAGAAATATCTAGTACATTAATAAAAAAAAAAACTTTAAGATTGGAAAGGAAGCATAAAAACTATATATTATGTCATCTTTTGCAGTAAAGTTCAGAATTCTATCTATAAATGAAGATCTTCAACCCAGAGACATTGTGGTAAGTGAGTAAGGTTTTTTTTTTTTTAATTCGTCCGAGAAATAGTAGCAACCTGTATGTAGAAGAAAATGGTAAAAATAACTGACAGCAGAAGCAGCCATCACCTCTTGCTGAAACTAGTTTCATAAACACAGGCCCAAATAACACAGGACTGCAATACATTATGCTGGGAAAGGTGTCTACATCAAATTTCAACAATTAGTGATGTCCTACCCTAAGGCAACTCTTCCTGCAACCCGAACACTAACTGTTCTGAGCTTCATAGGAGTTCAGCTTCTGTTTTTTCCAGACACTGCATTCCCCAATACTTTCAGGTGTCTTATGTCATAAGTCCATTATATTGTGAAGTGTGCTTATACTTAATGTTCTGCAAAGTCAGAATTTATTTGGGACATCTTGAGGCTATGAAGATGCAACAGATGCACATTGAACATAATCTCTACTGTCGAAACAACTTGGCTGGTGTCTGCTGTTGCCAATGGTTCATTATTATGAGTTTCTACTACAGATGTACTTTAAAGAGGCCCTGTTGCCACCCGCTACTCTGAAAACTACAGAAAAGCAAGGAATCTGTATTGGAAGTACTTATTAAAACCCTTCTGGCTGTAATGATTTGACTACATTCTGCATAGCCATATTTATATGGAAATATTCATTGTTGCAATGTGTCACATCCTCAAAATGCTCAATGCAAAAGAAAACACTTGTGGAAGGGACTTTATAGGCACAAACAATAATGAAGCAACCAGGGGCGGACTGACCATTTGGAAACTCAGGCACTGCCCGAGGGTCCGGGGTCAGTAGGGGGCCCCATGAGATGCCCCTGGTACCTATTTTATAGGCTTTTTTGAGTTTGGGCAAGGACACAGGGGCCACATGATCCCCTATTGCCCGGGGGCCCCATGAGTTGTCAGTCCGCCCCTGGAAGCAACACACACTCACAAAGGTACAGTATAATATGTATTACAAATATTATACAAAATAGTTTAACAAAGTCTACAGAGTACTCACTACCTCATAAGTCTCTGGCCTTTACTAAATATCTCTGGCCGCCCAAATGGAAGAAAAATATATTTTAAAAATATTCTTCCCAAATATATTGCCATATACTGTATTTGAAATACTAAAATTTTCCATATTCAATATAATTAAAAATATATTTATATATTTATATATATATATATATATATATATATATATTGCATGTTGAAATGCATTTTTCTTAGAAAATATATGAAAAATATTTAAAAGAAATACATTTCAAATATACTGTATGTCTTAAAAAATACAAATCTACATTTTTGGATTGTATTTACAAGTATATGTAAAAATATATGTTAAAATGACTTTTTTATATGTTAAAAAAATTGTGAAGAATATATTTAAAAATGATATATTTTTTAAATATATTCTTTAGATTCAAATATATTGAATATGGCCAACATTGTAGTATTTCAAATATATGGCAATATATTTGGGAACAATATTTTTAAAATATATTTCAAATATATTTTTCTTCCATGTGGGTGTGTGGTCTACAGAGTATTCACAAAAAATGTCTAGTTGTAATGTACCATTACAATGTCAGCCGCTTAGATTTATCTTAATGTGTTTTTGTCAAACAATTTTGTATAATAAAATTTGTATAATATTTTTATTCTGTACCTTTGTGAGTGTGTGTGTTGCTTCATTATTGTTTGTGCCTACACAAGTGATTTTTTTTTTTGTATTGTGCATTCTGCATATATATCTTTGTGGCTATCATAGTGCAAAATTGACACTTCCAGGAGTGTCGGGTTGTGAGCCTTTAAGGTTATTCACATTGCCACTTTCCCAACCCCTGCATCACCACAGTGTTTAACTACTTCCTGACCCCCTATAGCAAAACTATAGCTACAGGACGGCAGGGCTGTGCAAAATCACGTATATAAATGTAATTTTGCATTTCCGGGTAGGGGGCACACACACCGCTGCACCTGACCACCCTACCCAGGTCGCCATTGGCGTCTATAGCTGTCGATCACCGGGTCCCTGCCAGAGATTCCACACTGGCACCTGGCAATCACAGAGGAACACTGACAGGGGAGAGGTCTGTATGTAAACAATATTATTCACCTTAATGTCATACCAGAGGAAAAGGGGGCACTCTATACATCTGGAGGAAAAGAGATTAAATCTCCAAATATGGAAAAGTGTCTTCACAGGAAGACCTGAGAAATGTGGAATAGACTCCCTCAAGAGTTGGTTCTGGCCAGCTCAGTGGATTGCTTTAAAAAAGACCTGGATTCTTTCCAAGATACACAGAATATAACTGAATACCAACATATAGGTAAAATTAATCCAGGGAATATCGGATTGCCTCTCTGGGGATCAGGAAGGAATTTTTCATGCTTTGCTGGATTTTTTTTTGCCTTCCTCTGGATCAATTGTGGGTACAGGAATATAATATTTATTTATTTATTTATTTATGTTTATGGTTGAACAGGATGGACCTTTGTCTTTTTTTTAGCCAGACTATGTACTATATTAGAATCGGTTAGAAAAATGTTTGTAATTGGGTGAACATTGTCTTAATCTTGAGTCAAAACATTTATAAATAGATTCATAGGATTTATTTACATACATTTAGCAAATAACTTTAAAATTAAAAAAATTTAAATAGTTTAAAATTGAATTACTGAAAAACATTTTCATGAATATTACAACAATAAAATCATTTACCATCAAAAGCTAATGCATATACAAGTTAACATTTGTTATATTTTCAAAATTTTGAATATCTTTCTTTTGTCTTTCTTTTTTAGCTTCCAGTCGTAGAACTGCAGGTAAACATTTGGCTTTAATGTATTTTAAGTATTTCAATATGTTACATTGAAGTTATTTTCTAATTTGTGCTTGCTTATTTTCCAAGAAAGCTTGCATTTGATGTAGTCAGTACAATTTTTCTTTATCTTCTCAATGTTTGTGTCAGAGCTGCATAGTCCTAGTTGTTTGTAAAAGGTGCAATAACCTACATGGTTACCCACAACAACCAATACTAAATCAGCTTAAAGCAATTATGTTCTTTTAAGTTAAATGGCATGGTCCTTTAATACCATTTATTCATTGTCAGTGAGGCATCTGTAGCACACAAATGAAAAAAAAAAAGATGACCCCCCCCTTCCCAAATAACGCTTATAATATAATAATATATACTACATATGTAATTTGTATGGGGAATCCCACAAACCAGGATGGAATTTCTGTAGGATGATCTAATTGCAGGAAGGTGTCTACCACTGCTGCATCAGCCTTCAAAATGCCAAAAATTAACCAAAACGGGGGTAATTAGCATCAGTCACTTATCATCTCTTTGTGCAAGGCATAGTGACAGCCAGTTTGTTTGTAAACCATTCTAGTTTGATTACTATTATGTGATCTCAGAACTGTAAACCATGTTGATTTGTTCCAATATGGTAGTGTGAGGCCAAGAGCAATCAGGACAGCATGGTCTTAGAACTGGGAGTTTTAAATAGAATGTAAATTAACATCCTCTCACCACAAGGCACCATTTCTGTTAATCTACAGATTGCCATTAGGAAGCATTTAAAGTAACCCATGTCTCCTTTTAAGGACCCTGAAAAGAATCGTGTTGGTCAGTGGCTGAACGTAAGCCTCAGTCAAGGAATGGCTGAGCTCTCCTTTCCACTCTCCTCTGAGCCTCCACTGGGAGAATACTCCATCCGGGTGAAGGATACAGTTCATACCATCTCTGTGGAGGAATATGGTGAGAATTGTTCCTACAACTCTGTGTATACAGTATTACTATTGGGTTATGTCATTTATCTTTAGAGATGAGTGAATTATTAAAACCTTCCTCCGCTGGTGATTCTAAAGTTTGACAATCTCAAACCAGAGTCAAATCTCAGCCCTGTGAATCTCAAATATACTAGATGGGCTATTAAGCATTTTAAAAGCTTTCTTTGTATGGAAGTATGCTGTATTGTAATTTTAATGTATGTTACTAAAAATGAGGACGTTATAATACGAGCAAGAAATGTTTAATTCATAAAGAAATGAGAGGCTACCAAAATAAGCGAGAAATATGTATGTTAAAAACAAATGTGGGTCTTCCAACAAAAGCAAGAATTATTTATGTCATAAAGGAATCATTGACTTCCAATACAAGCAATAAACAGTTATGTTGTAAAGAAATGAGAGACTTCAAATGTAAGGAAGAAATATTTATGTTATAAAGAAATGATAGTGGTTGTAAGAGGTTGAAGGTTTTTTACCTTCATGCATTCTATGCATGAAGATAAAAAAAACCTGTGTGCTGCTCCCTCTTCAGCCCCCCCCAATACCTAACTGAACCCAATTTGGATTCAGCAATGTGCACGTGAGCAGCAGCCCTCTTGGTTCTTTTCCTCCTTATTGGCTCAGACACAGCAATGGGAGCCATTGGCTCTTGCTGCTGTCAGTCAGAGCCAGTGAGGAAGTGGGGCTAAGCCCTGCTGTGTGTGAAAGGACACACAGGGTGGGCCTAGGATGTGAGCACATAAGAGTGTTCCCATAGCTACTGGTTTTCTATGGAGGGGGGGGCAGGAGTGCTGTGGAGGAACCAGAGAAGTGGAGGACTCGGGCTTCTCTGTGCAAAACCACTGCACAGAGCAGGTAAGTATGATATGTCTTTTATTTCTAAAAATAGAAATTGAGCTGTTAACCACTTCCCATCCGGCCCATGTATATAAACGTCCAGACGGGAGCAGTGCAGGAGCGGGTTGCTGTTCATAAACAGCGCCCACATTTTTAAGCTGTGCGTGCTCCCTGGGACACCAATCGCTGTACGGGACCTCTGCGTGAGGTCCGATCATGTGATCACTGATTGGCAAATCACTTTTTTTCAAAATTTTTGGACAGTCTCATTTACAGTTGCAAGAAAAAGTATGTGAACCCCTTGGGATTACGTGGAGTTTTGCATGAATTGGGCATAAAATGTGCTCTGCACGTCATCTAAGTCACAACAATAGAAGAACACAGTCTGCTGAACATAATACTACACAAACATTAGATGTTGCCATGGTTTAATTGCACATAACATGTAAACATTCACAGTGCAGGGAGGAAAAAGTATGTGAGGCCCTAGCTTAATGACTTCTCCCAGAGCTAATTGGAGCCAGGAGTGAGCCAACCTTGACTCCAATCAGTGTGATGATATTGGATGTGTTGCTGACAGCTGTCCTGCCCTTAAAAAACACACACCTGTTTTGGGTTTACTGGTTTCAAGAAGCACTGTCTGATGTGAACCATGCCTCGCAGAAAAGAGCTCTCAGAAGACCTACGATCAAGAATCGTTGACTTGCATGAAGCTGGAAAGGGTGCCGTTTATGAACAGCAACCTGCTCCTGCACTGCTTCCGTCTGGACGTTTATGTACATGGGCGGGATGGGAAGTGGTTAACAGCTCAATTTCTATTTTTAGAAATAAAAGACATATCATACTTACCTGCTCTGTGCAGTGATAAAAGTATCTCCAAAAGCCTTGATGTTCATGTGTCCACGGTAAGACTGACTGTCTAGAAATGGAGAAAGTTTAGCACTGTTGCTACTCTCCCTAGGCGCGGTCATCCTGTAAAAATGACTGCAAGAGCACAGCGCAGAATGCTGCATGAGGTAAAGAAGAATCCCAGAGTGTCAGCTAAAGACCTACAGAAATCTCTGGCACATGCTAACATTTTTGTTGACACATCTACAATAAGGAAAACATTAAACAAGAATGGAGTACATGGAAGGACACCACGGAGGAAGCCATTGCTGTCCAAAAAGAATATTGCAGCACGTTTGAAGTTTGCAAAAGAGCACCTGGATGTTCCACAGCACTACTGGCAAAATATACTGTGGACAGATGAAACCAAGATTGAGTTGTTTGGGAAGAACACACAACACTATGTGTGGAGAAAAAAAGGCACAGCACACCAACATCAAAACCTCATGCCCACTGTAAAACATGGCGGAGGGAGCATCATGGTTTGGGGCTGCTTTGCTGCCTCAGGGCCTGGACGGATTGTTGTCATTGATGGGAAAATGAATTCCAAAGTTTATCAAGATATTTTGCAGGAAAATGTACGACCATCTGTCCGCCAACTGAAGCTCCACAGAGGATGGGTGATGCAACAGGACAATGACCCAAAGCATACAAGTAATTCAACAAAACAATGGCTGCAACAGCACAGAATACGCCTTCTGGAGTGGCCCAGTCAGAGTCCTGACCTGAACCCGATTGAAATGCTGTGGCATGACCTTAAGAGAGCGATTCACACCAGACATCCCAAGAATATTGCTACACTGAAACAGTTTTGTGAAGAGGAGTGGTCCAAAATTACTCCAGATCGTTGTGCAGGTCTGATCTGCAACTACAGGAAACGTTTGGTTGAGGTTATTGCTGCCAAAGGAGGGTCAACCAGTTATTAAGTCCAAAGGTTCACATACTTTTTCCTCCCTGCACTGTGAATGTTTACATGTTATGTGCAATTAAACCATGGCAACATCTAATGTTTGTGTAGTATTATGTTCAACAGACTGTGTTCTTCTATTGTTGTGACTTAGATGACGTTCAGAGCACATTTTATGCCCAATTCATGCAAAACTCCACATAATCCCAAGGGGTTCACATACTTTTTCTTGCAACTGTATATAGCAAAAAAAATAAAAATTCCAGTGGTGAATAAATACCACCAAAATAAAGTTTTATCTGTCTCAAAAAAATGCTAAAAAATTCATATGGGTACAGTGTTGCATGAGTGTGCAATTGTCATTCAAAGTGTGATAGAGCTGAAAGCTGAAAATTGGCCTGGACATAGGGGGTAAAAGTGTCCGGACTTGAAGTCATTAATATAACTTGAAGGACTTCCAACACAAGCAAGAAAAATGTACGTCATGAAGAAATGAGGGACTTCTAAGGCTACGTTCACACTAGCCTTGTTTGCAAGCTGCAGATAGGCGTATGGGAAGCGTTTTTACCACTTCCCAAACGCTTGAGAAAATTCTGCATATTGCAGCACATGGTGCTGTTCACACGGGAGCGTTAGCGTGTCTGCCAACATCACAACACATTTCCAAAACACACTAAACTGTGGTACCATGAATTGCTCATTATCCACAAATATCAGTGTAAAGCTTGTTCTACCACTTTGACTCACATTGTAATTTGCACACATTGGGTTGCTCATCTATAAACATAACCAACGTTTATTAAACCTTTCTCTACAGTTCTTCCAAAGTTTGAAGTTACCCTTCAGTTCCCCAAGGTTGTAATCCTTAACAGTGAACAGTTTCCATTTCGCATATGTGGAAGGTGAGTCTGAACTCCAATAAAGTGAATGAACAATGCACAGACACCACCAAATTCTGGTTATTGCAAATCCTGCTAAGTTATTGGAGGGAAGAGAACATATGACATGATATTCCCCAAATAATGCTTCATCAATAATAACACTTTGTAGAAATATGTTATGTCTTTTAGATACACTTATGGGAAGCCAGTTCAAGGCAACTATACAGTCACTGTGTGCCAAAAGCATCATGTATACTGGTGGAGTGGAATGGCAAAACTCAAACCTGATATCTGTGCTACATTCAGTGGAAAGGTACGTGCAATGGAATGGCAGTTAGATCAGAAATGAGCAATGAATACCAAACTGAGGAGCCTCCTCACAATTTTAAAGAGAGTCTGTCAAGCATATGATTTGGAAGAGGACTCCGTCTCCCACTCCAAATGAACTCCAAACAAACTATAAATCATTTGAAAGTGTCAATATGCTGCAGAAAAACATTTGTTTGAGCTCAGAATTTGCTGTACATTATGACAAACTTTTCTAAGGATAGTCATAGACATCTGGCATCTCTATCTGCAAACTCAGAAAACAGTGGATTTTATCTGAACAATTTTTTTTTCTCCTCCCTTTTTCATGTGCATCTCTATATTGTTCTTTTACTAGCTACCGGCTATACACTAGCAGACTTTCAAATGTAAATTTGTCCTAAAAGTCGTACAATAATATGTACAAAAATTCTCAGTACATGTGACAGATTGACAAATGTTGTTCGAAAGTAGTCCAGCATTTTGTTTGCTTTTCACATTCAGTTTTGGAGTGACTGGACTCTACCAAATGAAAACCATATACATTGTTAGAAATTGGTGCCTCCAAGAAAAAATGTTCATCTTGCTTGTTCGAATTTTCAATGTGGTCAAAAACGAACATCAAGTTTTGTTTGAAGTTTAATAATTTTCAAATTAAATTCTGCTAGTGTATAGGCAGCTTAAGTCAATGAACATCCATATTGCTTTCTAAAGCATCTGTTTATACAGAAATACAAAAACATTTGTAAAAAAACACTCGTTATTGGATCTGTGATCTCACAAATAAAATATTTTTTTTTATAGTAACAATCTATTGCAGCTTTTGCTTTCTACAACGCTACAGTAGTAACTGAAGAAGAACTCTTGAGAAGAGGAGATTAAGGGGGGATATGATCAACATGTATAAATACATCAGTGGTTCATATAGTGAACTCTGTGCCGAGCTATTCACCCTGAGGTCATCACAGAGGACAAGGGGGGCACTCTTTTTGTCTGGAGCAAAAGAAATTTAATCTCCAAACACGGAAAGCTTTCTTCATGAGTGAGAGCTCTGAAAAAGAGGAATAGACTACCTCAAGAGTTGGTTCTGGCCAGCTCAGTGGATTGCTTTAAAAAAGGTCTGGATTCTTTCCTAGATACACAGAATATAACTGGATACTAACATTTATAGGTAAACTTGATCCAGGGAATACCCGTTTGCCTCTCAGGGGATCAGGGAGGATTTTTTTTCCCTGCAGGAGCAAATTGGATCATCCTTTGCTGGGTTTTTTTTCCTTCCTCTGGATCAACTGTGAGTATAGGATTATAACTTTTTTTTTTAATGGTTGAACTGGATGGACTTTTGTCTTTTTTCAGCCAGGCTAAATATGTAACTATGTAAGTACTTTGTGTATACAGTAGGTAGCTCATATGATGGAGATAGTGCTGGTGCACTAACTAAACGTAAGAATAACGTAACAAATCAATAAATAATCTGTTACAGACACAATCTGAACAAAGAGCTTTCTTTTGATGGTATTTGATTGCCTGTGCATTTTTTATTTTTTGCGCTATAAAATAAAAAAGACTAACAATTTTGAGAAAAAAACCAATATTTTTGATTATGTTGATATGCTGAAGGCAAATAGACATTTTTGCTTAGCAACTGAATTTTTTCTTAGCTTAGTAAATGAGGTGAAGATCTATTGACTTTCATCATCCAATCATATGCAAGCAAAACACTTTTTTAAGTGGAGTTAGACACACTATAATAAGTGTTTTCACTCAATGATTGGAAGTTTGTTCCTCGCAGGATTAATAAGTAAAAATAAAGGAAAACAAACTAGAAAAAGAAAGCTACTCGGCTACCGCATCTAAGGACTTACATTTACACATACATTATATTTTTGTTCCTGGCTTTAAATTGGAATGTTGGTTCTGGTGGATTGGTCCTTTATGTAGATATGTTTACAACCCTAAAGTCCTCTACTTGATCACTAATACTTGATCAATGTGTGCCTCTCTGTCTCACTCACAGCTGGATAGACAAGGATGTGATGCCATAGAGGTTAATTCTACAGTTTTTCAACTGAGGCATATGGACTGGGAGCGTAGACTGAATGGACAGGCCTCCATCACTGAAGATGGGACTGGTAACTTCTGCTTTCATCTTTCCTCTATCTTGCTTATGAATGGAACATGTAATGTACATGGATTTTATGGTTAGAATAATGGTGGATCCTATGATTTCCCAAAGCTGATCTATTTCTTTTCAATGATTCTTCTGGTAGGAATTGAATTATCTACAGTCAGTCAGGTTTCTATATCCAATATAATCAACAAGGTGTCCTTTGTTGATGCTGACAGTAACTACAAATCTGGGATTCCATTCAATGGAGTGGTGAGTTGCTTAATACTAGCAAAATATGCTGTAATTATGATATTATTTTGCCTTAAAAATTGTTATAACCAACGAGAGCTAAAAATAACAGTCACTTGTCTGAAAATGACTTAAAAGATTTTAAGTGTAGACACTAAATGGCAATTAGTACATTGAGCCTAATACAGCTACGTACTTTTGAGTGAATTCATTTTAAATGCAATACGCCTCTAAGCAGAAAGTGTTGGACAATGCAGCACTTCGCTAATCTAAGTAATAGGTTTCTGCTGAATCCTGGTTAAAATACTAATGTAAGTGTGGGTGAAGACATTATTATTATTATTATTATTAGCCACTTGCCCTCCGGATGATTTACCCCCTTCCCGACCAGGCCATTTTTTTGCGATACAGCACTGCATTACTTTAACTGACAATTCCACGGTCATGCAACATTGTACATAAATTAAATTTATGTCATTTTGTCTCACAAATAGAGCTGTCTTTTGATGGTATTTGATCACTTCTATGTTTTTTATTTTTTTCGCTATAAACAAAAAAGGACTGACAATTTTGAAAAAAAAACAAACAATATTTTTGACTTTTTGCTATAAAACATTCAATAAAAAATAAAAAAAAAGTCTTCATAAATACAGGCCCAATTTTATTCTGCTACATGTCTTTGCTAAACAGAATCCCAATAAGTGTATATTAATTGGTTTACATGAAAGTTATACAGTCTACAAATGGCGGTATATATACTGGAATTTTTTTTTTTATACTAATAATGGTGATCAGCGACTTGGAGTGGGACTGTGGTGGGCATTCTGACACTGGGTGGGAACTAACTGCTACTGACATCTCCAGTGACACTAATACAGTGATCAGTGCTAATAAAAAGCACTGACAGTGTGCTAATGACACTGAGTAGGAAGGGGTCAACATCTGGGGCAATCAAAGGGTTAACTGCAAGATTAGACTGTGTGCTGTGTTGTGTTTTACTAAGGAGATATGCTGCTTTCTATCCCTTTGCTATGCACTTAGAAAGCAGCACGTGAATGCTGACAGGAGAGAGACCTGTGTTATTTACAGACAGATATCTCCCCTGTCAGCTTCGCCGACGATCACCGAGTCCTGGCCGGGAATCATTGCCCAGGACTCGGTGACTGACATCCTTAGCAATAGCAGCACGGGTAGGGCAGCACGCATGCCCTCTACCCAGAAATGCAAAATCACGTATATTTACATGATTTTGCACAGAGCAGCCGCCCTGTAGCAGTACATCTGTTATGGGGTTTGGGCTAGTGGTTAGTTTTAAATGGTCAGTTCACCCAGTAAGGAAATGTTAGTATTTGAAAGGCACTTGAGTGGACATACAGTACCTATGCTCCATTTTAAACATTAAAAAAATGTCTTGCCTACGGGCATACCCCAAAATATGCATGCAATCATTTATTCGCCAGAAGAACCTGTTCTGATGCCCCTCTCTGATTTTATGGATAAGCTTCAAGGATTGTTATTCCTCTATCTGATGAGAGTGACTTTACTGGCCACTAAGGAAATCTCATTGAATATGGGAATGGTGAATGGCAGAAAAGCTTAGGCCCTAGTCACAAAGTAAAACTTAAATCAGCGAAGCACAAAGGACACCTCATATTCATTTCCACATATCCACTTTTGGGCCCATGATCTGGCCCTTGTGCCTGAGCCCTTTTTCCATGATTTCTTTGCTAACAATAAGAATAAATGTTGGTGGATTCTGAGCAAAATCACCCTCTCAGCTACTTTTGCAATTGCTGCAGAAACTGCTTAGAGCCTCCCTGTTGCATTAAACAAGTTATATGAGAAGAAATGCAAACAAATTAACTTTGTTTATGATCCTTAACTGCACAGTGGCTAAATGGTTAGCACTTCCACCTGGCAGTAGTAGGGTTGTTGGTTCAAATCCCAACCACGGTACCTCCTGCCTGAAGTTTGTATGTTCACACTATAGTGTAAAACCGTAAGATATTTTTTGAGGGGTAAATGTAACAAAATATCACTCGCAAATAAGGTGCCTAAGGTGATATTTTTGTACATTTACCCCTCAATAAAATATCTTACGGTTTTACACTATGGGATATCCTCTTAATTTGATTTTTTTGGTGATATGCCTATCCTAAACTTGCAGGGATCTGGAGACAGCTGTTCTATTGGGGAATGCCCCACAAGCATTATAGACCACTCGAGAAATAGATGGTCATTGTCTAAGGATGAGTTTTAGTCCATGTGGGGCACCTTGTTGAGCACAGTGGAGCACTTTGAATTGATTGAAGAAAATAAGCACTTCAGTCAGGCTGGAGCACATGCATATGCACTTGTTTCACAATTTGGAACTTTATTAACGGCAACTTAAGCCGTATGTTATTGTTTGAATGCTATGTTTAATACTAATGCGTGGTCTGTTTAATTTTTATTATTCATGTATTGTGGCACAGTGCACAAGTTTAGGACTGCTGCAATAGTTTAATCCATTTTTATGTTTGTTAAGTATTGCACATCCAGAAGCGCATGAACACTACTTTAAGTATATCCTAAATTTACCCTGCACTCATCCAAGTTTCAAGTTTTGCAATAAAGCATAAAAAAAGAATACCCCTAGACTGGTCGTTAAGCCAGAAGAGTGACAGTGTTCATGGCTGCTAGTGTACCTATGGGGAAAGAACCTTGTAACCTAAACAGTGGGTCCTTTCGGGGGTGAACGCTACAAATCTAATAAACTCTGTTTGTGATATATTATTATGTCTTCTTTCAGGTCAAAGTGGTGGATGCTAATGATGACCCTATTCCAGGCATTAAGGTTTACCTAACAAGTTATAAAAATTCAATCAATGAAACCTTGATGACAGACAACAACGGACAAGCTTCTTTTAGTGTCAATACAAGCCAATGGATGGGAACAGTATCCCTTCGGGTAATAGTTCTGTTTTGATATATTAGTATATGTGTCATTCTAAAATTCTATGTTAAGGGGGCTAGTTTATTAGGTTGTCAAAAATGTTTAGTTTGACTCAAGTTGCCCAATTTCCCTATATCATTTACTCACTAAAATATTTATAAACCTTTGACAGGAAAAGTAGCAATGCCACAATGTATAAAAACGTTAGGTAGATTGGCAAAAAACAACAGAAAAGGATAAACTGTGACAAAACTGCATTAAGTTTTCTGTTCAATAAAAATCATACTGTAGGCTCTTTTCACATCTTTGCATTTTTGTGTGTTGTAGATATGTTACGTTGTAGGTGCAATATATATTTTAGATACATTTAAAAGGCATTACCAATGATTTCTAAGTAATACCTGCTGAGCTGGAAATTTAATTTAGGATGCAGTTAATTTGACATTTTTCTTGTTCAATATTTTAATTATGATAGCAAATGGCGTAGAGTTTGCAAACGATAGAGACTACGACATTCAGTGGCCCTGGAGTACTAATATGGTTGCATTGCAAAGCAGTTATAATTGCATTATGACACATTTTGGAGTTACCAATAGAGATGAACTGGGAATTGCAGCTAATGAAATAGTGTCATCATGAGATATGCTTCTTTTGAGATAATCATAAATGAAGTCTACGATAATGATAAGTGTAGAAAGTTAGAATATAGAGAAGAAGGAAAAGAGATGTAGACGGGGGGCCATGGTAAGGGAGATTGGCCAAGAGGGAGGAGGGCTCTACCTACAGCTGGCCAGCAAGGAGAATGGGTAAATTGGCTCAAAATGTTAGTGTTCCTAAATTTGTTCATAGAGTAGAGTTTAGTGAGCTTGGCCATCAAGTTTTCATATACTATCATTTGGCATAATCTTGTTTTGACTTCCAGATTTTTGAGCAATTGTGATTTCCATGCCTTTGTGATTGTTTGTTTGGTGGCTGTGAACAGGTGGTTCAGAAATTTAAAGTTGTGTTTATCTATGATGTCAGGCCTGTGATTTGATTTGGTTTCATATAGATTTTTGAGAATATAACTGTACAGTATATTC
Source organism: Staurois parvus (assembly GCF_062004578.1). Taxonomy (NCBI): domain Eukaryota; kingdom Metazoa; phylum Chordata; class Amphibia; order Anura; family Ranidae; genus Staurois; species Staurois parvus. Next base: position 446,217 of record NW_028318400.1, on the reverse strand, counting down.
CATATTTGGTATATTTAGCTCCAGAATGTATGCACTATAGGGAAGGTTCACGAAATCTGGAGGAATATCCCAGTCACTGAGCAGCCCCAAAAACAGGTGAAAGGATAGTTTGGTACTAAGCTAGCCACTTGCCTGGGTATAAGGTACCAGGGAGTGAGCATTTTACAATTTGTTCCACTTTTGGGTAAATTTGGGAACAATTCTTGGTGATAAGCCATGTCTGCCTACAGTCCTCCTCCGCCAGTTTGTAGCTCAGTTATGATTTCCATATGTGTTAATACTATATGTGAAAGGGGTTGCAAAAGCATGATTTTTGTAGCACTGAATAGATTTCAGAAATTAGACCAGAAGAGTGGGGGTGATTGCTGTACATATGAAGTGAACATAGGTTCCCCAATGGGATATGAGACAGCTATAAGTAAAAGGTTTTAAGGCCATCAGGTTTGACTAGGCTATGGAAGCAAAATAGGCCTGAAGTGACCCAGTGTTTATAGAGCCATGGTAGTTAAACTTGTGGTGTGGTGAGAGTAGGTTCACTGGAGTACTTCACACCATCCCCGATCTTAAGGGGGTGCATGGGAATTGGATTTCATAGTTGGGCTCTATGGCTACTTTCACACTGAGGAGATTTTGAAGCGTTTTTGCTTTTAAAAAAGTGCCTGAAAATCTCAAGAAAAACGCTTCCTTGTGTATGTAAATGTATATCTATGAATGGTTTCACACTGAGGCGTTGCGCTTGTGGTGTTGTGTAAAAAATCCTGCTTGCAGTATCGTTGTGGCATGTTTGGTGAGTTAAAAAATGTCCCAAAAACACCTTTTCCCATTGAAATCAATGGAAAACGCCTGAAAAACAGCCTGAAAAGCACCTCAAAAACGCCTCTGAGAAGCATTTTTGGTGCAGTTTTTAAGTCATGTGTACTTTAAAATCGCTCTGTGTGGCAAAAGCGCGATAAAAACGCCTATGCGTTTTTGCCGTGTTTTTGCGGCAGATCAGTGTTAAAGTAGCCTATCTCTTGGAAGAAGCCAAAGGAGGTTGGATATGACCAGAGTAATCATTAATTTCCAGTCTTACACATAATGGGACCTCAGTTATATAGCATGATACTTTGTAAATTGGGCTATTTGTACTGTCTGAAAATATTTAGATATGCACAGGACCCCCAGGTCACCCTTTCTGTTAGCTCAGAGCATGGTTTAGAGGGTTAGTCTGGGTCTTTGCTGATGCCAAAGGTTGTCCATTTTTCAACACGCTTCACCCACAGTACATGTAACTAGAGTCATATATTTTGTTTTGGTAGACATATTTTTTATGATCAAAGAAAAGAAACATATCTACATTTTTTATTATATACACATTATATAGTGCAAACAATTTGTACAGTGCTTTACAATATGAATTATAAATATAATATATATTTACAATTAAAATACAGTTCAATATAGAAGGAATAGCAGGGCCCTGCTCATGGAGCTTACAATCTAAAGGAAGGGGAGGTGATACAAAGGTAATAGCTGCGTTTCTTTTACAACTGTGAAACTAAAGACATTTCCCTAAATGTTTTTTTAAACAAACATGCCTTAAAGGCTAAGTTCACCTTTTTTTTTTCGAAATTCCAGCTCCCCTATGTACCAATTTACCATTTTGGTTGCAGAAAAATAAAAGCTTTCTTTGATTTTGAGAACAAGGCCTTACCTTAGCCCTTTCTGAATTTCTTAGAAAGCTTCAACACTTGCTGGTATGTACAGGTGAAACTCCAAAAATTAGAATATCGCCCAAAAGTTCATTTATTTCAGTAATGCAACTGAAAAGGTGAAACGAATATATGAGATAGACTCATTACATGCAAAGCAAGATAGTTCAAGCCGTGATTTGTCATAATTGTGATGATTATGGCTTACAACTCAAGAAAACCCCAAATCCACAATCTCAGAAAATTTGAATATTACATGCAATCAATAAAACAAGGATTGTACATAGAACAATATCGGACCTCTGAAAAGTATAAGCATGCATATGTACTCAGTACTTGGTTTGGGCCCCTTTTGCAGCAATTACTGCCTCAATGCGGCGTGGCATGGAAGCTATCAGCCTGTGGCACTGCTGAGGTGTTATGGAAGACCAGGATGCTTAAATAGCGGCTTTCAGCTCTTCTGCATTGTTCGGCCTCATGTTTCTCATCTTTCTCTTGGCAATGCCCCATAGATTCTCTATGGGGTTCAGGTCAGGCAAGTTTGCTGGCCAATCAAGCACAGTAATCCAACGGTCATTGGACCAGGTTTTGATGCTTTTGGCAGTGTGGGCAGGTGCCAAGTCCTGCTGGAAAATGAAGTCAGTATCCCCATAAAGCTCGTCTGCGGAAGGAAGCATGAAGTGCTCCAAAATCTCCTGGTAGACGGCTGCGTTGACCCTGGACTTAATGAAGCACAGTGGACCAACACCAGCAGATGACATGGCTCCCCAAATCAACACAGACTGTGGAAACTTCACACTGGACTTCAAACATCTTGCAGTGTGTGCCTCTCCATTCTTCCTCCATACTCTGGGTCCTTGGTTTCCAAATGAGATGCAAAAGTTGCTCTCATCAGAAAAGAGGACTTTGGACCACTGAGCAACAGACCAGGTCTGTTTTTCTTTAGCCCAGGTATGATGCTTCTTTGTTGTTTTTGTTCAGGAGCGGCTTGACAAGAGGAATACGACATTTGAAGCCCATGTCCATGATCCGTTTGTGTGTGGTGGCTCTTGATGCACGGACTCCAGCCTCAGTCCACTCCTTGTGAAAGTCCCCAACACGTTTGAATGGCCTTTTCCTGACAATCCTCTCCACGCTGCAGTCATCCCTGCTGCTTGTGCACCTTTTTCTTTCACACTTTTCCCTTCCACATAACTTTCTATTAATGTGTTTTGATACAGCACTTTGGGAACATTCAACTTCTTTTGCAATTACCTTTTGAGGCTTTCCCTCCTTATGGAGGGTGTCAATGATGGTTTTCTGCACAACTGTCAGGTCAGCAGTCTTTCCCATTATTGTGATTCCTACTGAACCAGACTGAGAGACCATTTAAAGGCTCAGGAACCCTTTGCAGGTGTTATGGCTTAATTAGCTGATTAGAGTGGGACACTTTGATCCGAGAATATTGCACCTTTTCACAATATTCTAATTTTCTGAGATTGTGGATTTGGGGTTTTCATGAGCTGTAAGCCATAATCATCACAATTATGACAAATCACGGCTTGAACTATCTTGCTTTGCATGTAATGAGTCTATCTCAGATATTAGTTTCACCTTTTAAGTTGCATTACTGAAATAAATGAACTTTTGCACAATATTCTAGTCTTTTGAGTTTCACCTGTAGATTTAGGACACAAAAAACAATAAAGCCAGCCATACATGGGTCGAATTCCGAAAGAATTTTCTTTCAAAAATCTTTTGTAAGAATTTTCGTTAAAATTTTGCACCATAATCGGGCTAAAGAATCATCCGATCATCGAATTTGAGTGATCGGCATGTTGGAAATTTTTTGAAAAACAAATAAATTTCTAATCAATGATGGGAGAATCGTGTGAGAAATAAAATCGAAAAAGAAACAAGCAAGGGCTGTGACCTGGAAAGAAAAGAAAATTCTTGGCCACGAAAGTTCTTTTCTGTAGCAAGATGTGAAATTGAAAGCTTGGTTGGTCAAATTTCAAAATCAATGGTGGCACCAACGGATTACAAAATGCATGAAAATTCTGATTTTCTAATTCAGAATTCGATCCATGTATGGCCTGCATAAGGCGGGCCATACATTATACAATTTTCTTGAGAATTTTGCTTTAGATTTACCAAAAACCATTTAATATGAGGTCAAACCTAAATAACACTTTCAATTGTATCCAATTAGGCAGGCCCTTGCACTACATAGTTGAAGGTAAATCTAAAGGAAATTGGGCAGAAATTGGACAGAAAATTGTATAGTGTATGGCCAACCAAAGACGCAGGAAGGATTTCATCAGCTGATCTCATTAGTACACACCTATTGCTGCCTTCTCCCCTTCCAGCATATCACTACCACCCACTTCCACAGGTGCATGATTTTCCATTGCATTTAATCAGTGATCACCATTCTCGCTAAGTACACAGGCATCAATTTTTTTTTTCTGTCTTTCTTTTCTATCTTAATTTCATCTTGCATAGATCGTTCATTTAGCAGAGTGTGCTGAGCGACCAGATAACAGCCTGTGTGGATAGCTGTAGAATTGAAAACAGGAGAAGTGTGTCTTGGGTTCTGTAAAGTTCACCATACACTATACAATCTGATTTTACAATCTCCTTTAGATCTACCATCACCTATGTAGTGCAAGGACCTGACTGATTGGATATAGAGTGATTGGATAGATGGCGTGTCCTCCTATGAAATAGTTTGGTAGATCTAAAGGAGATTGTACACTCAGATTGTACAGTGTATGGCCACCTTTATACACCTAAAAATGAACTAATTGTGCTTTCAGTGACATTAATTGTTAATGGCACACCACACACAGAAACAAGCACACATTTTGCCATGTGAACCAGTGACAAATGCAGCAAAACGCATGCAACCCACATCACACCAAAACCTCCCAAGAGCTACTTTTCCATATGTAGCACAGCCCATTGATATCGATGGGTTGCCCAGTGTGTGTCACTGGAAAAACAAGCCAAGAAACATGTGTTCCCACTACACTAGGTGTGAATGAGGCCTGAAGTAAAGTTGGTGCGTTTACACAAGAACAATGAGGTTCCATTCACATCTTTGTGTGTTTCCAAACGCATGGCAGACTGCACAGAAAATGCATGCTTTGCCATGCATTTCAGAAACACGCTGCAAATGTGCATCATGTTTGTGTTGCCATTACATATTAAAGGCAACCCAAGTGCAGCAAATACATCACAAACTGTGGCAACGCACCATGCTCCACTCCAAAAAAAAGTTCTGAAGCTTCTATAGGGAAATTGTCACGTGTAGGTCAGCCCATTCAAGTGAATTGGCTTCCCGAAGTGTGATGAGTTAAAACGCTCCAAAACACCCAAAACAGATGTATGTGGGAATGTGAGTTTTCGCTACGTGGGGATGTGAACAGGGCTTGGCAACTGAATGTCCCTGTCCAGTATTGCCATTGGTTCAGTGCCTTGAAAAAGTATTCATACCCCTTGAAATTTTCCACATTTTGTCATGTTACAACCAAAAATGTAAATGTATTTTAATGGGATTTTATGTGATAGACCAACACAAAGTGGCACATAATTGTGAAGTAGAAGGAAAATGATAAATGGTTTTCAAAATGTTTTACTAATAAATATGTGAAAAGTGTGGCAGGCATTTGTATTCAGCCCCCCAGTCAATACTTTGTAGAACCACCTTTCGCTGCCATTACAGCTGCAAGTCTTTTTGGGGATGTCTCTACCAGCTTTGCACATCTAGAGAGTAAAATTTGTGCCCATTCTTCTTTGAAAAATAGCTCAAGCTCTGTCAGATTGGATGGAGAGTGTTTGAACAGTAATTTTCAAGTCTTTCCACAGTGGATTTAGGTCTGGACTTTGACTGGGTCATTCTAACACATGAATATGCTTTGATCTAAACCATTCTATTGTAGCTCTGGCTGTATGTTTAGGTTTGTTGTCCTGCTGGAAGGTGAACCTTCGCCCGGTCTAAAGTCTTTTGCAGATTCTAACAGGTTTTATTCAAAGATTGCCCTGTAAATGGCTCCATCCATCTTCCCATCAACTGCGACCAGCATTCCTGCACATGCTTTTTACCATTTTCCTTGCACTTCACAATTATGTGCCACTTTGTGTTGATCTATCACAGGGTGTCAAACGTAATTTCATTGCGGGCCACATCAGCATTACGGTTGCCCTCAAAGGGCCGACTATATCTGTAAAACTATATAAATGTATCTGCTCTTTATCATATTAAATAATTTCCTCTGCATTTGATTATTACTAGGTTTAATAATAATAACTTAAGACGTAAGCTGTGAAGGGCAGGTGTAGTCCAGCACAGAGCCCACTTACATTCTTGTAGCAGATGATACAGGTCTGAGAAGAAGGGTCGCACACCGCTGGTATCATCCAAAGGATACTTTATTGGAGACTGCTGAGACAGAAGATGGTTCTGCCATGGTGTTTTGTCTTCTGCAGTCTCCAATAAAGTTTCTCATGGATGATACCAGTGGTGTGCAACCCTCCTTTTCAACTGTCATGGAATTGTATTATACTTAAATTAATTATAAGCAGATGTCCAGAGCCTCCCGCCATCAGAAGTCAAGAGTCCCCCACCCTCCCTTATATCACAGTGCACCCCTCTTACCTTGTGCCACTGCCGGGAAGAAGCTGGGGGCAGAGCTGCAGGAGAGGTGCGAGGGCCACATGAAATGGCCTGGAGGGCCGCATTCAGCCCAGGGTCCTTGTGTTTGACACATGTGGTCTATCAAATAAAATCCCAATAAATACATTTATGTTTTTGGTTGTAACATGACAAAATGTGGAAAATGTCAAGGGTTATGGATACTTTTTCAAGGCACTGTATATGGTATGACACAACACAAAATTGGTTACTATAACAATGGTCTACAGGCTTTGGGATGTGTCAATGGGTGAATACAGTTTGCTTTCCCATGCGTTTAACTTACCTTTGACATCTGTTTGACATTTTTCTGATATTATTTAGAGTCCATTGACAGGTGCTTTTGAACCACAGTGGACCTCCCCCTGACCTGCATTTGGCCTCCCTCTAAGTTGCATTAACCTGCTTTAGGTTGCTTTTGCATTCCCATGACTTGTATATGGAAGGATGCAAACAAAAGCCTGTTGTCTCAGGCCCTTAATCCACAGTTATTGACCTTCTCTGTCTTTTTCTATGCAGTGATAAAATAATATTTATTTCTAATATTATCCATTATTTATAATTAAATGTCATCATAATGAAATAATCTTATCTAATGTATTTTTACCTAAATTGCGAGAAGCTCTTTTGAAAAAAGTATTCTTTCACATATTTGTCTTTTTCTCAAAGGCAAGAACAAGCCTGCAGGATCGACAATATGTTTATGGCGTCATAGAACCTGATTATGGTGGAGCAAATCTGGAACTTTTACCCTTCTACTCCCGTAATAAAAGTTTTCTGAAACTCCATTCCCTGTACAGCATCCTCCCGTGTGAAGGGCAGCAGGAGGTAGAGGTGGAATATATTATTAAACACACAGAGTTGAAGAATGACGTTGACCACTTTGATCTCCATTATTTGGTGAGAATCCTTTTGCATTTTCCCAACAAAAAAAAGGGATTCCAGTTGCACAGCTAAAAACATAAAATAATTGTTAATGTAGGATGTGTTTTACATGTTTAAAAATCTGTAATCATGTTTTTTTTTATTAGCCCCCCCTCATTATTTCTATGGCTGCAAAGCAGATAGAGAATTACTGCCCTTGCAGTTCTGTAGGCTCTGTGCCACTGCCACAGTTGAAGTGAATATCACAACACACACCCACCCTGAAATCGTTATTTCCTGTAAGCCCACCATTGCCAATAAAAAAAATCACATTGCAAGTTGCTGAAGGTGAGAGGAAGAATGTCCCTTATTTTTCTCTCCCCAACTTTATAGAAAGTCACAAGGTGACAGGTAGCAACAGGAGGCTGATCTGTATACAAACGCAACTGTAAACTGCACACATAGCAGGATTTACATATTAAAGTGTTACTAAACCCAGGACTCTACATTCACAATATCTAGTCTCCCACATCTTTTCTCATCAGAAGTTAGAGCAGTCTTGTGACTTCTATCAGTGTCCAGCAGAGCACATATTAAAACGTGTAGGAGGAGTTTTCTTTCTGCTCTACGAGAATGCAAAACCCCTGACCTCTGTCTGGATAGTGCTGATTGGCCCTGCACTGATCACATGCACTCTCCCAAGAGAAAAAAAAACCCTCTCTAGCAATACACATTAACTGAGCATGTGCAGAGTGTCTCCACATGATATGTCTTATCAGGAGATAAGATGGAGACAATGGAAGAAGGGGAGGATCAGAGAAGTCAGGATCAAACAGCATTTTTAAACAATGCAGAGGATTAACCCCTTAGGTTCCACAGTGAAACTTGCAGAAAAGAGATAACATTTTAATACATTTAAGCACAGGACTGAAACCAAATTGCAAACTAGACCAGTCTTTCTCATCCAGGGTTCCTCCAGAGTCTGCTAAGGGTTCCATAAGCAATGAACAATTTCTGCTCCTCAAATAAGTAACCACTGATAATTATCTATTTAGCTATCTGCACGGATAGGATTCTTTCTAATGGCCATCACACTAATGCACCATGAGCTGTAGATATAGTAATTATTAGCAGCAATTACCTATATATTTATATATACACACTATATTGCCAACATTTTTGGGACGCCTGCTTTTACACGCACATTAAATTTAAGGGTTCAATAATGAGTTGGCTCACCTTTTGCAGCTATAACAGCTTTGACTCTTCTGGGAAGGCTGTCCACAAGGTTTAGGAGTGTGTCTATGGGAAAGTTTGACCATTCCTCCAGAAGAGCATTTGTGAGGTCAGACACTGGTGTTGGACGAGAAAGCCTGGCTCGCAGTTTCCAATCTAATTCATCCCCAAGGTGTTCTATCAGGTTGAGGTCAGGACTCTGTGCAGGCCAGTCAAGTTCCTCCACCCCAAACTCACTCATCCATGTCTCTATGGACCTTGCTTTGTGCACTGGTGCGCAGTCATGTTGGAACAGAATAGAGCCATCCCCAAACTGTTCCCACAAAGTTGGGAGCATGAAATTGTCCAAAATGTCTTGGTATGCTGATGTCTTAAGAGTTCCCTTCACTGTAACTAAGGGGCCAAGCCAAGCCCTGAAAAACAACCGCCAAACCATAATCCTCCTACATCAAACTTTACACTTGGCACAATGCAGTCAGGCAAGTACCGTTCTTCTGGCAACCGCCAAACCCAGACAGTCCATTGGATTGCCAGACAGAGAAGCATGATTTGTCACTCCAGAGAACACATCTCCACTGCTCTAGAGTCCAGTGACGGCGTGCTTTACACCACTGCATCCGACGCTTTGCATTGCACTTGGTGATATAAGGCTTGGATGCAGCTGCTCAGCCATGGAAACCCATTCCATGAAGCTCTCTATGCACTGTTGTTGTGCTAATCTGAAGGCCACATGAAGTCTTTAGCTATTGACTCTGCAGACAGTTGGCGACTTCTGCGCACTTCAGCATGCACTGACCCCGCTCTGTCATTTTATGTGGCCTACCACTTCATGGCTGAGTTGCTGTTGTTCCCAGTTGTTCCACTTTGTTATAATACCACTAACAGTTGACCGTGGAATATTTAGTAGCAAGAAAATTTCACAGATGGACTTTTTGCACAGGTGGTAACCTATCACGGTACCACGCTTGAATTCACTGAGCTCCTGAGAGCGACCCATTCTTTCACAAATGTTTGTAGAAGCAGTCTGCATGCCTAGGTGCTTGTTTTTATATACCTGTGATCTTGGAGGTGATTGAAACACCTGAATCCATTGATTTGGAGGGGTGTCTCATTACGTTTGGCAATATAGTGTGTGTGTATATACACACACACGTACGGGGTGTCCCAAGAGTCTCCAAACACAGGAAAACAAACTCAGATTATAAGTGGGGGAGAAGGCTTTGTGTGTGTGTAGAAAGAGGTGGCCAACACGCAGAGAATATTTTGTAAGTATTTTGTAATTACCATTTTGTAAATAAAGGTACATTTAGGTACAATTTCCAATTGTTACTATGTACTGTATGGTGACTTTTGGGACAATATACATACAGTGTATTTATATATTATTATTATTATACAGTATTTATAAAGCGCCAACAGTATATATATATATATATACACATATAGTGTATATACTGGTATATACATATATATATATATGTGTGTGTGTTAAAATAGACCTCAAATTCTAACATTTGCAATATAAATCTTATGGATACAAAAACATTTTATTGTAAGATTTCATTCATCAATTTCCACACACAATCAACAAAAACAACTTCCATGCTGCTGGTCAGTATTTTTCGCTTTTGTCATTTGTGCCTGGAAATAGGTTAGTAGTAGATTTTCCTTTTTGTTGGCTGTGCACCCCCAGAGAGCTGTTATAAACACAACACCTAGAGTGGTATAACTGCAGCTTCCATCTGCCTCCACCTTGAAATAATAAAAAAAAACCCAAGCCAGTTTGTTTTGTTGTTTTCTTTTTGGACATTGTTTGCCAAAAGGATACTCCATGTCAGTAAAAGTTCTTGTTTTGCCTATATTCACAGAGATACATCAATTGTATCGCTGAGACAATATTTATTTCACCTGTGCATACAATATATGAGATATCCTAAACAAAAAAAGGACACTTTTGGGTGGGAATTGAGGACAGGATTGAGAAACACTGTTATAAGAAATATTTCAATCCCTACCAAAGACTACAGTATCTGTTAGAACCTGATCTAACAGAAGGCTATTCTACATCTTCATAGCTCTAAGCCCTTGTTCACACCAGTGCGACTTGTAATGTGACTTGAGAGTTCAAAGTTGCATGACAAGTCGCACCCTAGTTGCAGCAATGGAACCGTTCAAGTCGCAGCGACTTTGAAAAAGGTTCCTGCACTATTTCTGTGCGGCTTCAATGTGACTTGCATTGACATTTGTTGAGTGAAGTCACACAGAAGTCAGCAAGCCTCAATGAAGTCACATTTCATAGTCGGCTTTGAAGTAGTGCAACTTCAAAGCCGCACTGGTGTGAACCAGGGCTAATAGTAAAGAACCTTTGATGGAGCAGGAGATAAACCTTAGTTTTCCTCTAATTGCAATGCATGGTCTTAAGTAGTTTATTGTGACTGTAAAGCCAGAATTTTCCTCTGAATTTCCTACAAAGGATAGCTATATTTTGTAGAAAAGGTGATCACATCCTCCCTAATTTTTATCTTTGGCTAATAGATTTGGTTCTTTTAATCTTTAATCATAACATAATTTTCCATGACATTAGTTTTCTGAGTAACCTTTTTGATAGGTGACAATATTTGCTGTTATCCTTTCAATAGAATAATAAAAATAAGCAAACCCTCATTCCCCTTTACTAAAGCTGACACAGCAACCGCATAAAAAAAAAAAATTCTATTGCACTACAACTTATATTTTCTTTTTTTTTCTCCATTATTTTAAAAGGTGACTTTTAAAGGCTCTATTCATGATTATGGATCTTTAGAAATTGGCACTGAAAATAAAAACGAAGGTAAGTTAAGTAAGTGCATGCTTGTATCTTATCTCAAGCTTATTAAAACGTGGCCTGCAACAATGCTATAATGAGGCAGGGCAGCAGATGCAGGTGCAGTCACGTATTTATGTGACTGTCTCCTTCCGGGTCTGCGGGGTCGAGCATGCTCACCCCTGCTGACCCATGCTACACAGCACAAGTTTGGCAGCTGCTTTCAACCAATGATTTTGGCTGATGTCAGCTGATTGGCTGTGTTCGATCACTCAGAGTTCTGTGTTTACAAAACACAGAGCTCTGTGTACAAGGAACAGCAATTTGGCTGCTTTTTCCCTGCAAAACAGGTAGAAAAACCAGCCATATAGTAAAGTAAAAGCAGCATATATTACAAACATTACACATTGTTAGGCACACAATTACCCCTTAATTGTCCCTAGATGTTAACCCCTTTCAGCCAGTGTCACTAGTACAGCGATAGTGGACAGTATTAGCACTGATCACTGTATTAGTGTCACTATTGATGTCAGTGTCACTGCACCTCCCAGCCAGCGTCAGCTATCACAATCCCACCATAAGTCACTGATCACCACCATTACCAGTATACCACCATAGCTGCATACATTTCAGTATATATATCTCATAGTTTTTCAACGCTATACTTTTCACATAAACAAGTTAATATACACTTCTTAATAAACAGAAAATGCTATATAAAAGTTGAAGCCACAGCAATGACTATACAAGTGAAGTCCAGACCCTAAAAGTCCACAAAATAAATCAAATTCTTCTCATGTGATAGCAGTGACAAATAAGTGTCCAAAAAAATATATAATCCTTCCAATGCTTTCCACGATAATATTCCCTCAAAAAAAGAGAAATATTACAGTGTATTATCTTTTAAATAACATAAAATATAGTGACATCACTCAAGTGAATAACCAATCAAACTGATAATCAGTGTAAAAAGTGAACAAAGTGAAAAACTGTAAATCCAAACAGTGAAGCAACACTGTGTATGTGAATCACTCTTCAGTGCTCCTACTCAAACCAACACTGTGACACTTCTAAATTGCAGTAAGGAATGCAAACCCTTACCAATATTCCAAAAACAGACGCTTTCAATATCATACAATAACTGGTGGGAGACAGCCCTCCCGTAGATCTCCACCAGGTTTACTCTGTCTTCACGGCACTATCTGGGTCCATTAGCCATGATATTCCATATATCCCCATATACCATGCTCCATATAAATGTAAACATACGAGGGACAAAATAGTGTGATACCGCCAAGATATACCAGTATAAATGAACTTTAATCAGAATGCTCACATTTTATAAACTTCTAAAACACTTTAAATACCATGCAGTAGCCTTGCTGCCATCCAGGAAACGTCCAGGGATTTAGTAGATGATCTTTCCCCTTTCCAAAATGGCCACCGGTCACACCGGTTCCCGTGTGTGTCTTGACGTCACTTCTAGAGATGAGCGAAGAAATGAAAAATTCGATTCGACTGATTCGGCGAATTCGTGGACAATATTCGATTCGAGTCGAATAAATTCGCTGTGAATTTAACTTAAAAAAGGGTGTTTCTAGGCTTCAGAGAGACTTAATATTAGTGCAGAACACTGTACCTTTAATTTAAATGCCCTTGGAGTCTGCTGGGGAAGAGAAATAATACTGTCTGTCAGTATGACATGCAGATGAGTGCCGTCGATCTTAGAATCACTGCACACTTCACTCCTTTGGCCAGTCACGGGGCCAAAACCAGTGTTTGGAGCCACAGTGTGGCGGTGGAGGCAGCAGCAATGGGAGGCCATACAGCAACCTATGACAAAATGGAAACCAGCAGGAGCGTGAGGAGACCTGAAAGTGGCACATGGCAGAGTGGGAGCAATGGGAGGCGGTACAGGGACCCAGGTCACACTGTGGGCCCAGCAGCAGCGTGACCAGGCGGTACGGGGGCCCATGGCCGATATGGGGCTTGGTGGCACCTATGGAAGGCCTGTAATCTGCCAGCAACCTATGACAAAATGGACAACCGCAGGAGTGTGAGGAGATTTCAAAGTGGCACATGGCAGAGTGGAAGCAATGGGAGGCCGTACAGGGACCCAGGTCACACTGTGGGCTCAGCAGCAGCGTGACCAGGAGGTACGGGGGCCCATGGTCGATATGGGGCCTGGCGGCACCTATGGAAGGCCGCTAATCTGCCAGCAACCTATGACAAAATGGACAACCGCAGGAGTGTGAGGAGATTTCAAAGAGGTACATGGCAGAGTGGAAGCAATGGGAGGCCGTACAGGGACCCAGGTCACACTGTGGGACCAGCATCAGCGTGAACAGGCGGTACGGGGGCCCATGGCCGATTTGACCTCATTCATCCCATAGTCCTGCCGACTCACGAATAGCGTGGCCTCCTCAAAGGGCCTGAGCAAGCGCAGGTGTCACACATGAGCTGACAATGGCTGACATCTAAGTTACACAGGGAGTACCTTTATCCGCTTTTAACATCAGGAAATCTGTGATGGCCTTTAGCTGTTCGTAAAGGCGGTCTAACATATGTAGGGTTGAATTACACCTTGTTGCAACGTCACAGCATGAGGAGTCGGTACGGGGGCCCATGGCAGATTACATGTCTGGCAGCAGCAATGGGAGGCCCGTAATCTGCCAGCACCCTATGTCAAAAAATTTAACACACCAGCAGTGTGAAGAGACCTGAAAGTGGCACATGGCAGCAGAGTGTGGCGATGGAGACAGCAGCAATGGGAGGCCGTACAGGGACCAATGAGAGACTCTAGACTTGGCAGCAGCATGAGGAGGCGGTATATAGGGGCCCATGGCAGATTAGGGGCCTGGCAGCAGCTATGTGAGGCCCGTAATCTGCCTGCACCCTATGTCAAAAAATTTAACACACCAGCAGTGTGAAGAGACCTAAAAGTGGCACATGGCAGCAGAGTGTGGCGATGGAGACAGCAGCAATGGGAGGCCGTACAGGGACCCATGAGAGACTCTAGACTTGGCAGCAGCATGAGGAGGCGGTTTATAGGGGCCCATGGCAGATTAGGGGCCTGGCAGCAGCTATGTGAGGCCCGTAATCTGCCTGCACCCTATGTCAAAAAATTAAACACACCAGCAGTGTGAAGAGACCTGAAAGTGGCACATGGCAGCAGAGTGTGGCGATGGAGACAGCAGCAATGGGAGGCCGTACAGGGACCCATGAGAGACTCTGGACTTGGCAGCAGCATGAGGAGGCGGTATATAGGGGCCCATGGCAGATTAGGGGCCTGGCAGCAGCTATGTGAGGCCCGTAATCTGCCTGCACCCTATGTCAAAAAATTAAACACACCAGCAGTGTGAAGAGACCTGAAAGTGGCACATGGCAGAGTGTGGCGATGGAGACAGCAGCAATGGGAGGCCGTACAGGGACCCATGAGAGACTCTAGACTTGGCAGCAGCATGAGGAGGCGGTATATAGGGGCCCATGGCAGATTAGGGGCCTGGCAGCAGCTATGTGAGGCCCGTAATCTGCCTGCACCCTATGTCAAAAAATTTAACACACCAGCAGTGTGAAGAGACCTGAAAGTGGCACATGGCAGCAGAGTGTGGCGATGGAGACAGCAGCAATGGGAGGCCGTACAGGGACCCATGAGAGACTCTAGACTTGGCAGCAGCATGAGGAGGCGGTATATAGGGGCCCATGGCAGATTAGGGGCCTGGCAGCAGCTATGTGAGGCCCGTAATCTGCCTGCACCCTATGTCAAAAAATTTAACACACCAGCAGTGTGAAGAGACCTGAAAGTGGCACATGGCAGCAGAGTGTGGCGATGGAGACAGCAGCAATGGGAGGCCGTACAGGGACCCATGAGAGACTCTGGACTTGGCAGCAGCATGAGGAGGCGGTATATAGGGGCCCATGGCAGATTAGGGGCCTGGCAGCAGCTATGTGAGGCCCGTAATCTGCCTGCACCCTATGTCAAAAAATTTAACACACCAGCAGTGTGAAGAGACCTGAAAGTGGCACATGGCAGCAGAGTGTGGCGATGGAGACAGCAGCAATGGGAGGCCGTACAGGGACCCATGAGAGACTCTAGACTTGGCAGCAGCATGAGGAGGCGGTTTATAGGGGCCCATGGCAGATTAGGGGCCTGGCAGCAGCTATGTGAGGCCCGTAATCTGCCTGCACCCTATGTCAAAAAATTTAACACACCAGCAGTGTGAAGAGACCTGAAAGTGGCACATGGCAGCAGAGTGTGGCGATGGAGACAGCAGCAATGGGAGGCCGTACAGGGACCCATGAGAGACTCTGGACTTGGCAGCAGCATGAGGAGGCGGTATATAGGGGCCCATGGCAGATTAGGGGCCTGGCAGCAGCTATGTGAGGCCCGTTATCTTGCAGCACCCTATGTCAAAAAATTAAACACACCAGCAGTGTGAAGAGACCTGAAAGTGGCACATGGCAGCAGAGTGTGGCGATGGAGACAGCAGCAATGGGAGGCCGTACAGGGACCCATGAGAGACTCTGGACTTGGCAGCAGCATGAGGAGGCGGTATATAGGGGCCCATGGCAGATTAGGGGCCTGGCAGCAGCTATGTGAGGCCCGTAATCTGCCTGCACCCTATGTCAAAAAATTTAACACACCAGCAGTGTGAAGAGACCTGAAAGTGGCACATGGCAGCAGAGTGTGGCGATGGAGACAGCAGCAATGGGAGGCCGTACAGGGACCCATGAGAGACTCTAGACTTGGCAGCAGCATGAGGAGGCGGTATATAGGGGCCCATGGCAGATTAGGGGCCTGGCAGCAGCTATGTGAGGCCCGTAATCTGCCAGCACCCTATGTCAAAAAATTAAACACACCAGCAGTGTGAAGAGACCTGAAAGTGGCACATGGAAGCAGAGTGTGGCGATGGAGACAGCAGCAATGGGAGGCCGTACAGGGACCCATGAGAGACTCTGGACTTGGCAGCAGCATGAGGAGGCGGTATATAGGGGCCCATGGCAGATTAGGGGCCTGGCAGCAGCTATGTGAGGCCCGTAATCTGCCTGCACCCTATGTCAAAAAATTTAACACACCAGCAGTGTGAAGAGACCTGAAAGTGGCACATGGCAGCAGAGTGTGGCGATGGAGACAGCAGCAATGGGAGGCCGTACAGGGACCCATGAGAGACTCTAGACTTGGCAGCAGCATGAGGAGGCGGTATATAGGGGCCCATGGCAGATTAGGGGCCTGGCAGCAGCTATGTGAGGCCCGTAATCTGCCTGCACCCTATGTCAAAAAATTTAACACACCAGCAGTGTGAAGAGACCTGAAAGTGGCACATGGCAGCAGAGTGTGGCGATGGAGACAGCAGCAATGGGAGGCCGTACAGGGACCCATGAGAGACTCTAGACTTGGCAGCAGCATGAGGAGGCGGTATATAGGGGCCCATGGCAGATTAGGGGCCTGGCAGCAGCTATGTGAGGCCCGTAATCTGCCTGCACCCTATGTCAAAAAATTTAACACACCAGCAGTGTGAAGAGACCTGAAAGTGGCACATGGCAGCAGAGTGTGGCGATGGAGACAGCAGCAATGGGAGGCCGTACAGGGACCCATGAGAGACTCTGGACTTGGCAGCAGCATGAGGAGGCGGTATATAGGGGCCCATGGCAGATTAGGGGCCTGGCAGCAGCTATGTGAGGCCCGTTATCTTGCAGCACCCTATGTCAAAAAATTAAACACACCAGCAGTGTGAAGAGACCTGAAAGTGGCACATGGCAGCAGAGTGTGGCGATGGAGACAGCAGCAATGGGAGGCCGTACAGGGACCCATGAGAGACTCTGGACTTGGCAGCAGCATGAGGAGGCGGTATATAGGGGCCCATGGCAGATTAGGGGCCTGGCAGCAGCTATGTGAGGCCCGTAATCTGCCTGCACCCTATGTCAAAAAATTTAACACACCAGCAGTGTGAAGAGACCTGAAAGTGGCACATGGCAGCAGAGTGTGGCGATGGAGACAGCAGCAATGGGAGGCCGTACAGGGACCCATGAGAGACTCTAGACTTGGCAGCAGCATGAGGAGGCGGTATATAGGGGCCCATGGCAGATTAGGGGCCTGGCAGCAGCTATGTGAGGCCCGTAATCTGCCAGCACCCTATGTCAAAAAATTTAACACACCAGCAGTGTGAAGAGACCTGAAAGTGGCACATGGCAGCAGAGTGTGGCGATGGAGACAGCAGCAATGGGAGGCCGTACAGGGACCCATGAGAGACTCTGGACTTGGCAGCAGCATGAGGAGGCGGTATATAGGGGCCCATGGCAGATTAGGGGCCTGGCAGCAGCTATGTGAGGCCCGTTATCTTGCAGCACCCTATGTCAAAAAATTAAACACACCAGCAGTGTGAAGAGACCTGAAAGTGGCACATGGCAGCAGAGTGTGGCGATGGAGACAGCAGCAATGGGAGGCCGTACAGGGACCCATGAGAGACTCTGGACTTGGCAGCAGCATGAGGAGGCGGTATATAGGGGCCCATGGCAGATTAGGGGCCTGGCAGCAGCTATGTGAGGCCCGTAATCTGCCTGCACCCTATGTCAAAAAATTTAACACACCAGCAGTGTGAAGAGACCTGAAAGTGGCACATGGCAGCAGAGTGTGGCGATGGAGACAGCAGCAATGGGAGGCCGTACAGGGACCCATGAGAGACTCTAGACTTGGCAGCAGCATGAGGAGGCGGTATATAGGGGCCCATGGCAGATTAGGGGCCTGGCAGCAGCTATGTGAGGCCCGTAATCTGCCAGCACCCTATGTCAAAAAATTTAACACACCAGCAGTGTGAAGAGACCTGAAAGTGGCACATGGCAGCAGAGTGTGGCGATGGAGACAGCAGCAATGGGAGGCCGTACAGGGACCCATGAGAGACTCTGGACTTGGCAGCAGCATGAGGAGGCGGTATATAGGTGCCCATGGCAGATTAGGGGCCTGGCAGCAGCTATGTGAGGCCCGTAATCTGCCTGCACCCTATGTCAAAAAATTTAACACACCAGCAGTGTGAAGAGACCTGAAAGTGGCACATGGCAGCAGAGTGTGGCGATGGAGACAGCAGCAATGGGAGGCCGTACAGGGACCCATGAGAGACTCTAGACTTGGCAGCAGCATGAGGAGGCGGTATATAGGGGCCCATGGCAGATTAGGGGCCTGGCAGCAGCTATGTGAGGCCCGTAATCTGCCTGCACCCTATGTCAAAAAATTTAACACACCAGCAGTGTGAAGAGACCTGAAAGTGGCACATGGCAGCAGAGTGTGGCGATGGAGACAGCAGCAATGGGAGGCCGTACAGGGACCCATGAGAGACTCTAGACTTGGCAGCAGCATGAGGAGGCGGTATATAGGGGCCCATGGCAGATTAGGGGCCTGGCAGCAGCTATGTGAGGCCCGTAATCTGCCAGCACCCTATGTCAAAAAATTTAACACACCAGCAGTGTGAAGAGACCTGAAAGTGGCACATGGCAGCAGAGTGTGGCGATGGAGACAGCAGCAATGGGAGGCCGTACAGGGACCCATGAGAGACTCTGGACTTGGCAGCAGCATGAGGAGGCGGTATATAGGGGCCCATGGCAGATTAGGGGCCTGGCAGCAGCTATGTGAGGCCCGTTATCTTGCAGCACCCTATGTCAAAAAATTAAACACACCAGCAGTGTGAAGAGACCTGAAAGTGGCACATGGCAGCAGAGTGTGGCGATGGAGACAGCAGCAATGGGAGGCCGTACAGGGACCCATGAGAGACTCTGGACTTGGCAGCAGCATGAGGAGGCGGTATATAGGGGCCCATGGCAGATTAGGGGCCTGGCAGCAGCTATGTGAGGCCCGTAATCTGCCTGCACCCTATGTCAAAAAATTTAACACACCAGCAGTGTGAAGAGACCTGAAAGTGGCACATGGCAGCAGAGTGTGGCGATGGAGACAGCAGCAATGGGAGGCCGTACAGGGACCCATGAGAGACTCTGGACTTGGCAGCAGCATGAGGAGGCGGTATATAGGGGCCCATGGCAGATTAGGGGCCTGGCAGCAGCTATGTGAGGCCCGTAATCTGCCTGCACCCTATGTCAAAAAATTTAACACACCAGCAGTGTGAAGAGACCTGAAAGTGGCACATGGCAGCAGAGTGTGGCGATGGAGACAGCAGCAATGGGAGGCCGTACAGGGACCCATGAGAGACTCTAGACTTGGCAGCAGCATGAGGAGGCGGTATATAGGGGCCCATGGCAGATTAGGGGCCTGGCAGCAGCTATGTGAGGCCCGTAATCTGCCTGCACCCTATGTCAAAAAATTTAACACACCAGCAGTGTGAAGAGACCTGAAAGTGGCACATGGCAGCAGAGTGTGGCGATGGAGACAGCAGCAATGGGAGGCCGTACAGGGACCCATGAGAGACTCTGGACTTGGCAGCAGCATGAGGAGGCGGTATATAGGGGCCCATGGCAGATTAGGGGCCTGGCAGCAGCTATGTGAGGCCCGTAATCTGCCTGCACCCTATGTCAAAAAATTTAACACACCAGCAGTGTGAAGAGACCTGAAAGTGGCACATGGCAGCAGAGTGTGGCGATGGAGACAGCAGCAATGGGAGGCCGTACAGGGACCCATGAGAGACTCTAGACTTGGCAGCAGCATGAGGAGGCGGTTTATAGGGGCCCATGGCAGATTAGGGGCCTGGCAGCAGCTATGTGAGGCCCGTAATCTGCCTGCACCCTATGTCAAAAAATTTAGCACACCAGCAGTGTGAAGAGACCTGAAAGTGGCACATGGCAGCAGAGTGTGGCGATGGAGACAGCAGCAATGGGAGGCCGTACAGGGACCCATGAGAGACTCTGGACCTAGCAGCAGCATGAGGAGGCGGTATATAGGGGCCTATGGCAGATTAGGGGCCTGGCAGCAGCTATAGGAGGCCCGTAATCTGCCAGCACCCTATGTCAAAAAATTAAACACACCAGCAGTGTGAGGAGACCTGAAAGTGGCACATGTTTGAGGCATGATTCATGGCGGATTTAGTCAGTTGTGTCAGGAACTGGTGGTTTGAAATCCAGACTAATCCACGCCTGATTCATTTTCACAAACGTGAGTCTCTCCACACTTTGGGTGGACAGTCGTGTCCTCCACGGAGTTACAATACCTCCTGCCGCACTAAACACGCGCTCCGATGCCACGCTACTGGCCGGGCATGACAGCCTTTCAAGGGCAAATTCAGCTAGTTGGGGCCAAAGGTCAAGTTTCGTTGCCCAGTAGTCAAGGGGATTGTCTACCTCGGTTGGCAGGGTGCTGTCCAAGTAGGCCCAAGCCTGTTGTTTGAGCTCCTGCTCCAGGTCCACCTGATGCTGCTGCTGCTGCTGCGGCTGGTTAGTAGTTTCCTCACTGCGCTGGTGAAGAAAGCTACTCATCATCGACTGCAGACTGAGGCAGCCACTGCTGGTGGAGCTGCCACTGCTCCTACCACCCCACCCCTCCCCTGCTGCCATGCCAGCGGAACGCGAGCGCACAGGGCCCACAGTGTCTGAGGATGGACGTTGGCGCACAAAGGCAGAGACCAACTGACTACATAGGTGGTTTTTATAGTACGTAATTTTGGCCTCCCTCTCAGCAGGTGTGAAAAAGGCCACCATTTTGGACCGGTAGCGAGGGTCCAACAAGGTGGACAGCCAAAAGTCATCCCTCTGTCTGATGGTTATTATTCGGCTGTCGCTACGCAAGCAACCGAGCATGCTATGGGCCATTTGTGCCAAGGAATGCGAGGGACTCCCTGCCTCCATCTCCACAGCATACTGCCACGGTGCGTCTGGGTCCTCTGTCTCCTCCTCCTCCTCCTCTACCAGATGCTCCTGCTCCTCCACTCCTGTCCGCTGAGTGGAAAAACCACCCATTTCACTCAATAATTCCTGAGCACAAATGTCCTCCTCTACCTCCTCCTCTTCTTCCTGTCCTGCCCCCACAGGGGTCATGTGGCGTTGAGATCTGTGCGCCACGTCTACCGCACCCTGACCAGCCATTGTTAACAGCATTTGTTCCAGGACGTGCAACAGAGGAATGACGTCGTTCATCCCATAGTCCTGCCGACTCATGAATAGCGTGGCCTCCTCAAAGGGCCTGAGCAAGCGGCAGGTGTCACGCATGAGCTGCCAATGGCTGACATCTAAGTTACACAGGGGAGTACCTTTATCCGCTTGTAACATCAGGAAATCGGTGATGGCCTTTCGCTGCTCGTAAAGGCGGTCTAACATGTGTAGGGTTGAATTCCACCTTGTTGCAACGTCGCAGATCAGGCGATGCTGTGGAATTCCGTTCTGCCGCTGCAGCTCAATGAGGGTGTTCTTTGCGGTGTAGGAATGGCTGAAATGCATGCACAGTTTACGTGACATTTTAAGGATGTCTTGCAGTGGGATGGTGGATTTTAGGAACCGCTTGACAACCAGATTGAACACGTGAGCCATGCATGGCGCATGGCACAACCTTCCTTGACGCAGAGCAGACACCATGTTCTTTCCGTTGTCAGTCAACATGGTTCCGATTTTTAGTTTGCGCGGAGACAGCCATCTGTCGATTTCTCTGTTCATTACACTCAGCAGTTCCTCCCCTGTGTGACTACGTTCGCCAAGGCATACCAGGTGCAGCACAGCGTGACACCGTTGCGCCCTGCACATGTGATATGCCGGTCGGGTAATGGGACTTGGCACGGGGGTGGCGGCTGAGGACACGGCGGAAAAAGAGGTGGTAGAGGCGGACATGCTTGCTGGACCAAGGACGTGCAAACGTGGAGGCAAAAGCGTCGTGACCTGTCCAAGTTGCTGGTGCGGCTGTGCCGGCACCACGTTCACCCAGTGGGCCGTAAATGACATGTACTGTCCCTGACCGTAGTTACAGCTCCACACGTCGGCGCTGCCGTGCACTTTGGCAGAGACCGACATGCTCAAAGACTGGCCCACCATCTCTTCTACATGTGAATGCAGGGCTGGCACTGCCTTTTGGGCAAAGAAATGACGGCTTGGCACTCTCCACCGCGGCGCGGCACAAGCCATCATTTCTCGGAAAGGTGCTGAGTCCACCAGTTGGAAAGGGAGGGACTGCAGCACCAGCAACTTGGACAGGAGGACGTTCAGCTTTTGCACCGTCGGGTGCGTGCTCGCAAACTGTTGTCTCTTGGATACGGATTCCAAGAAAGACTGTTGACGGAATCCGAGAAGAGGAGTAGCAGGAGAAGGAGCATCTGAACGAGCGGAAGATGCCAACGAGCGACAACTCCCCTCAGCAGAGGTGTTGGAGCCTTGACTGGCTGATAGAGGGCGATTGACGACGTCGGGTGACGGAGCAAGTAACGGAGCGGGTGATGGAGCGGGGGCTGGGGCAGGCAGAACCGCCGTATGTTTATCACGGTTTTCCCAGGCCACCGAATGGTGACGCTGCATATGCTGACGCAACGCTGTAGTCCCAACATGGGCCCCCTGGCCACGCTTGCATTTCTGGCCACATAGTCGACATACGGCTACGTTTACTTCCTCGGGCGGCTTGAGGAAAAATTGCCACACCACCGAGTAGGAAACTTTGCCCCCGCTACTCTTCACTGGCTGACTGCTACTTCCTCCGTGCGCACCGGCACCACTACTGGCCGTGGTGGTAGGCTGCAGTGGAGCTGGTGCTCTACTCCGTGGACGTTTGGCTCCACTGACACTGATGCGACCCTGCTGCTGTCTCCTGGGCAACCCACCGACTGTTTTGCTCGCTGCCAAGCTGCCACCCTCTTCTCCTGATGATGCGGAAGAAATTGCCTGATGACGACGAGGCTGCCAAGTGCGATCAACCTCCTCATCATCAAGTAGGGTCTCCGCCTCACTACTAGCCCCCTCGGCTGCGTCTGGGTCAGGAGACAGACCTGTCTCTAGACCGGCTACCGAGCCACTCTCCTCGCCAGTACTTGTTCGCTTGGCTGCTGAAAAGGCCGATGTCTCCCCCCGTTCCTGACCGCCCTCTGTTAGCTCTTCCTCACTGTACAGTGGGGCTGAGCCCACAGCATGCGATACTTCGCTTGGTGAGGGAACAGCAAAGGACAGGGGCAGGTAGAGGACACGTGATTTCAGTGGGCTTGCTCCCGGGCCATGCCAACTAACGGTTGTGTCTGACGTACCCACCGACCGTTGGCTGTAGGTGTCAGAGGTGACCTGGGAAGAGGAAGACGACCGAGCCAACCAATCAATGACGGCAGGGTTGTCGGTGGAGACACGACCGCTGGATGACACCGGGAGCACTGGCCTCTGGCTGCGAATACTGCTGCCTCGACCCCTTCCTCTGCTGCCACGTCTGCTCGCTCCTAAAACATTGCCTCCTCTGCCACTCCTCTGCATGTTGTCTGACATACTATTTAATTCAACGATTAGGTGTCCCTGAGTAACAATTCTCTGGCACTCAGTAACAATTCTGTCTGTCCCTGAGTATGAATTCTGTGGCCCTGAGTAACAATTCTGTGTCTGTGCGAGTAACAATTCTGTGTCTGTGCGAGTAACAATTCTGTGTCTGTGCAAGTAACAATTTTGTGTCTGTGCGAGTAACAATTCTCTGGCACTCAGTAACAATTCTGTCTGTCCCTGAGTAACAATTCTCTGGCACTCAGTAACAATTCTGTCTGTCCCTGAGTAACAATTCTCTGGCACTCAGTAACAATTCTGTCTGTCCCTGAGTATGAATTCTGTGGCCCTGAGTAACAATTCTGTGTCTGTGCGAGTAACAATTCTGTGTCTGTGCAAGTAACAATTTTGTGTCTGTGCGAGTAACAATTCTCTGGCACTCAGTAACAATTCTGTCTGTCCCTGAGTAACAATTCTCTGGCACTCAGTAACAATTCTGTCTGTCCCTGAGTATGAATTCTGTGGCCCTGAGTAACAATTCTGTGTCTGTGCGAGTAACAATTCTGTGTCTGTGCAAGTAACAATTTTGTGTCTGTGCGAGTAACAATTCTCTGGCACTCAGTAACAATTCTGTCTGTCCCTGAGTAACAATTCTCTGGCACTCAGTAACAATTCTGTCTGTCCCTGAGTAACAATTCTCTGGCACTCAGTAACAATTCTGTCTGTCCCTGAGTAACAATTCTCTGGCACTCAGTAACAATTCTGTGTCTGTGCGAGTAACAATTCTGTGTCTGTGCAAGTAACAATTTTGTGTCTGTGCGAGTAACAATTCTCTGGCACTCAGTAACAATTCTGTCTGTCCCTGAGTAACAATTCTCTGGCACTCAGTAACAATTCTGTCTGTCCCTGAGTAACAATTCTCTGGCACTCAGTAACAATTCTGTCTGTCCCTGAGTATGAATTCTGTGGCCCTGAGTAACAATTCTGTGTCTGTGCGAGTAACAATTCTGTGTCTGTGCAAGTAACAATTTTGTGTCTGTGCGAGTAACAATTCTCTGGCACTCAGTAACAATTCTGTCTGTCCCTGAGTAACAATTCTCTGGCACTCAGTAACAATTCTGTCTGTCCCTGAGTAACAATTCTCTGGCACTCAGTAACAATTCTGTCTGTCCCTGAGTAACAATTCTCTGGCACTCAGTAACAATTCTGTCTGTCCCTGAGTAACAATTCTCTGGCACTGAGTAACAATTCTGTGTCTGTGCGAGTAACAATTCTGTGTCTGTGCAAGTAACAATTTTGTGTCTGTGCGAGTAACAATTCTCTGGCACTCAGTAACAATTCTGTCTGTCCCTGAGTAACAATTCTCTGGCACTCAGTAACAATTCTGTCTGTCCCTGAGTAACAATTCTCTGGCACTCAGTAACAATTCTGTCTGTCCCTGAGTATGAATTCTGTGGCCCTGAGTAACAATTCTGTGTCTGTGCGAGTAACAATTCTGTGTCTGTGCAAGTAACAATTTTGTGTCTGTGCGAGTAACAATTCTCTGGCACTCAGTAACAATTCTGTCTGTCCCTGAGTAACAATTCTCTGGCACTCAGTAACAATTCTGTCTGTCCCTGAGTATGAATTCTGTGGCCCTGAGTAACAATTCTGTGTCTGTGCGAGTAACAATTCTGTGTCTGTGCAAGTAACAATTTTGTGTCTGTGCGAGTAACAATTCTCTGGCACTCAGTAACAATTCTGTCTGTCCCTGAGTAACAATTCTCTGGCACTCAATAACAATTCTGTGTCTGTGCGAGTAACAATTCTGTGTCTGTGCAAGTAACAATTTTGTGTCTTTGCGAGTAACAATTCTCTGGCACTCAGTAACAATTCTGTCTGTCCCTGAGTAACAATTCTCTGGCACTCAGTAACAATTCTGTCTGTCCCTGAGTAACAATTCTCTGGCACTCAGTAACAATTCTGTCTGTCCCTGAGTATGAATTCTGTGGCCCTGAGTAACAATTCTGTGTCTGTGCGAGTAACAATTCTGTGTCTGTGCAAGTAACAATTTTGTGTCTGTGCGAGTAACAATTCTCTGGCACTCAGTAACAATTCTGTCTGTCCCTGAGTAACAATTCTCTGGCACTCAGTAACAATTCTGTCTGTCCCTGAGTAACAATTCTCTGGCACTCAGTAACAATTCTGTCTGTCCCTGAGTAACAATTCTCTGGCACTCAGTAACAATTCTGTCTGTCCCTGAGTAACAATTCTCTGGCACTCAGTAACAATTCTGTGTCTGTGCGAGTAACAATTCTGTGTCTGTGCAAGTAACAATTTTGTGTCTGTGCGAGTAACAATTCTCTGGCACTCAGTAACAATTCTGTCTGTCCCTGAGTAACAATTCTCTGGCACTCAGTAACAATTCTGTCTGTCCCTGAGTAACAATTCTCTGGCACTCAGTAACAATTCTGTCTGTCCCTGAGTAACAATTCTCTGGCACTCAGTAACAATTCTGTCTGTCCCTGAGTATGAATTCTGTGGCCCTGAGTAACAATTCTGTGTCTGTGCGAGTAACAATTCTGTGTCTGTGCAAGTAACAATTTTGTGTCTGTGCGAGTAACAATTCTCTGGCACTCAGTAACAATTCTGTCTGTCCCTGAGTAACAATTCTCTGGCACTCAGTAACAATTCTGTCTGTCCCTGAGTAACAATTCTCTGGCACTCAGTAACAATTCTGTCTGTCCCTGAGTATGAATTCTGTGGCCCTGAGTAACAATTCTGTGTCTGTGCGAGTAACAATTCTGTGTCTGTGCAAGTAACAATTTTGTGTCTGTGCGAGTAACAATTCTCTGGCACTCAGTAACAATTCTGTCTGTCCCTGAGTAACAATTCTCTGGCACTCAGTAACAATTCTGTCTGTCCCTGAGTAACAATTCTCTGGCACTCAGTAACAATTCTGTCTGTCCCTGAGTAACAATTCTCTGGCACTCAGTAACAATTCTGTCTGTCCCTGAGTATGAATTATGTGGCCCTGAGTAACAATTCTGTCTGTGCGAGTAACAATTCTGTGTCTGTGCAAGTAACAATTTTGTGTCTGTGCGAGTAACAATTCTCTGGCACTCAGTAACAATTCTGTCTGTCCCTGAGTAACAATTCTCTGGCACTCAGTAACAATTCTGTCTGTCCCTGAGTAACAATTCTCTGGCACTCAGTAACAATTCTGTCTGTCCCTGAGTAACAATTCTCTGGCACTCAGTAACAATTCTGTCTGTCCCTGAGTAACAATTCTGTCTGTCCCTGAGAATGAATTCTGTGGCCCTGAGTAAGAATTCTCTGGCACTCAGTAACAATTCTGTCTGTCCCTGAGTAACAATTCTCTGGCACTCAGTAACAATTCTGTCTGTCCCTGAGTAAAAATTCTGTGGCCCTAATAACGTTTCTGTGGCCCTAAGTAACAATTCTCTGGCACTGAGTGAAAATTCTGTCTGTCCCTGAGTATGAATTCTGTGGCCCTAACTAGCGTTTCTTTGTCCCTAAATAACGATTCTGTGGCCCTCATTAACAAGTCTGTGTCCCTGAGTAATGGTTCTCTGTCCCTAAGTAACTTCTCTCTGTCCCCAATTCTCGTTTCTGTGGCCCTAACTCTGTCCCTGTCCCTAGTACAGAGCGGTCTGCCTCTGTTCAATGACTGCAGGCAAATGAAGATTTCCAAAATGGCCGCTATATATACCTCGACCATTACACAGTGCTGGCTGGCTGGCTGCTGATTGGCTGATGCGATCACATGTCGTTGAGGAATGCATTATGGGGCAGCGCGCCTTGTCTGCGCGCCTTCCCCGACATCCCCGCTCCGTCGCCGCACATGTCAGCCGCCATTTTCGGAAAAATTTCGATTCGCGCGTCCGAATTAGGCTGTTTTTCGGATTCGGCACGAATCGAAATTTTTCCGATATTCGACTCGAATTCCACTTCGGATACTTCGATTCGCTCATCTCTAGTCACTTCCCTTGACGCGTTTCATCATCGACTTAATCATAAGGGATCTATATATGTTTTTTATTCGTTCATTTATTTATCTAGGAAGTGGTTTTATTTTATATAATATACACTTATTGGATTTTTAACCAAAGTAGCAGAACACATTTTGGCCTAAATTTATGAAGAAATTTGATATTTACATTTTTTATATGCATATGTTTTATAACAGAAAGTAGAAAATATTGAGAAAGAGTTTTATTTTGTGTAAAAAAATTATTTCATTTGAGTACAGTGTTGCATTACCGTTCACTTGCCAGTTAAAGTACAACAGTGCAGAATAGCAAATAAAATGCTCTGGTCATGAAGGGGGTAAAACCTTCCAGAGGTCAAATGGTTAATAAGTGGACCTTAGATTCTGATTGAAGAACCTTTAGTGCTGGTACCCCTATTTTGTAGTCAGCTCCCATCCTCAGCCCCCCTCCAAACGTTATATTCATTTGTCCCTGATCCAGTGAGATACTGCCTTCATTGGCTAGTATGACCTATGCATGAGCTCTGCACTCTTATTCAATCCAATGGAGAGTTAGTCCAAAGTACTCCAGAGATCTCTGCAGGATTGAGTATAGGATTGGCCGGTCATACATTATACAATTTTCTTGAGATTTTTGGTTTAGATTTACCAAAAACCATATAATAGGTGGTCAAACCTAACAACACTTTCAATTGTATCCAATTAGGCAGGCTCTTGCACTACATAGTTGAAGGTAAATCTAAAGGAAATTGAGCAGAAATTGGACAGAAAATTGTATAGTGTATGGTTAGCCTTTGAGTGCAGATACTTGGGCCTATGATTGAAGATATTCAAGAGGCTGTGCAGCTCTGACAAGAGCACACAAACAACACCTCACTGGATGAGGGACAGGAGTGTATAAGACTCTCTAAAAATAATTTCCCCCTTAATTTTACAAATGATATATGCATTAAAAATATCTGTGAAAACGATAAACCTTGTTTGATCAGTATGCCTGTCTGTGTGCTCTTCTTCTCCTGCAGATCTTCATGGCAAGGCCACACTGAAGATTCCTTTAAATGCAGGGACATCTTCAACTTTTCAGGCACTTGTGTATACTATGTTACCAGATGGGGATATTTTGGCTGACTCGGCAAAATATAAAATCCAGCGGTGCTTCCACAATAAAGTGAGTGGTCTACGCATATAGCTTACTTTGTATCCACAGCAAGACTTAAAGCATGGGTGCTCAACCTGTGGCCCTCCAGGTGTTGAGGAACTATAAATCCCATGAGGCATTGCAAGGCTGACAGTTACAAGCATGACTCCCAAAGGCAGAGGCATGATGGGACTGGTAGTTCTGCAACAGCTTAAGGGCCACCGGTTGAGCACACATGACTTAAAGTGATACTAAAGGATCAGATTTTTTTGTATTAAAAATCACAAACATGTTAGGCTCCATGTACGTGGGACACTTCTGAACAATGGAAACTGACTGCTGGAAAACATAGATTAAAAAACGCCTGTTTAGCTGCATTTGCATACCGTGTTTATGAGCGGTTTCGGTTAGAAGCTTTTTTTAAAGATAACCTCAGGAGACCTTCCAAAATGCCCAGATTGCACTGAAAAACAGTAAAAATTTACAATTTCAGACATTTTGAGAGAAATAGAGAGAGCAGAAGCAGAGGGAGCAGTATTTGTTAAAATTAGCTTTTTTTTTTTTTTGTGGTGTTTGGATGTGTTCCGGCTCATTTCTGCAGAAATTATTGCAGCAGTGTCTAACATATTTTTTTCATGCAAAACCTCAAAGTATGGTGTGCTAGGTCCCTTTGAGTACCGGGAAAATGCTTTGCATGCGTTTTTCATGGTGAAAAAAGGCTCTGGACAGCATCTGGAAATAGAAGTGTTAAAAAAATGTTTCAAACGCAAATACCTATAAATGTGGTTAGCCGCGTTTAGCTGTGTTTACATGTATTTACAAGCATTTTGCATTTTAAACGCTGATTAAATCTACTGCTGAATGCAAGTTTTCTGCATTCAAGAAAAGACTGTAAACTCAACTGCCTGTAAATGACTGTAAAGGAAGATGTGTACATGGACACATATGGAAACATTAGGGGGAGTTCAGGGGAAAAAAAAAGCTGAACAGCTCCTAAACGTGAGTTTATCAGCTGCAGCGTACATGAGCCCTTATACTTACCTATTCTGTGCAATGGTTTTGCTTTCACATCAACTTCAGAGATGTTAGCTTTCTGCTTCATCCCATCTGCTTTCATATGTAATTGTAACAAGATAATCAATGATAGATGTGCGATTCGTTTCCTTACATATTGAATTTCAGACAAAATTTTCATTATTCAGAGACTCTATTGTATATGAATTTCCGAATCACAATAGTAACAAATTTTAACGAATCCAAAATAAATGATAACATAACAAAGTAATAACTTATCCGAATACAAATTTGAAATAGAAACATACTGCAATAAATACAGTAAGGTATAAAAGTGAAATAAGATGATGATTCTTACTTAGGCTGCTTTCACACTAATCTGTTGCAAAAACACATGTGTTTTTTATGTTTTGACATATTTGTGCTTCGTTTTTTCCCCTGGAATGTGACTGGACATTGTACTTCCCAAAGGTGCATTGCGTTTTTTATGTCTTTTTGCCACTGTTTCTATTCATTTCAGTGGAGAGGTGCATTTTTGGTGCTATTTTTTTTTTACCGCACCAAACATGTACCTCTCCATTGAAATGACTGGAAAACACGGTAAAAGCGCATTAAAAAGCACAAAAGAACTGTGGGAAGTGCTTTATCCAGTCACAAGTCCATGGGAAAAACACAATGCAAATGTATCAAAAACTCAACACACTGTGGCAAAAACACATATGCGTTTTTGCAATGGAGCAGTATAAACACAACTGAAACTCAAAGGACCAGTGTGAAGAGGATGTAAAGGGATGCATCTTTCATGCATGTTTCTTCTGCTTCTTTTTACTTAAAAAATTATCAGGGTGAAAGGGCCCTTTATTGTGTTTGAGTTGGATGAAGTTGGATACATCAGAATCTCAGAATCATAACATACCATATGAATCCAAGATTAATTTTGTTTTATGCGTTATGTTATGATTCAGAGTTTCTGATGAATTCACCTCCATCCAACCCAAACATTGCATAAGTATTATCTCCTGAAATAACAATTTAACAAGTTAATATGAATATAGCAATCTTCCGAAATTTCAAATTGCCTAAAAAGTAACACATATTAACTGAATCCAAATATACAAAATGTATCTGAATATACGAAACAAATTCCAAAAAACGAATCGCTCTAATATAACGAATCAAAACTATTAAACTAACAAACAAATCCGAAGCAAGACTAATTTTTCCTTCATGCTCATCTCTAATGTTATTCCCTTTACCTGTCAGTGGTCATAAGTAGAGATGAGCGAATCGAAGTAGGCGAAGTGGACTTCGTTTCGAATATTGGAAAATTTTCGATTCGCGCCGAATCCGAAAAATAGCCTACTTCGGACGCGCGAATCGAAATTTTTCCTAAAATGGCGGCGACATGTGCAGCGACGGAGCGGGGATGTCTGGGAAGGCGCGCAGACAAGGCGCGCTGACCCATAATGCATTCATTAATGACATGTGATCGCATTAGCCAATCAGCAGCCAGCCAGCCAGCACTGTGTAATGGTCGAGCTATAAATGGCGGCCATTTTAGAATTCTTCATTTGCCTCCAGTCATTCAAGAGAGGCAGACCGCTCTGTATTAGGGACAGAGTTAGGGCCACAGAAACGTTACTTGGGGACAGAGAAACGTTACTTAGGGACAGAGAAACGTTACTTAGGGACACAGAATTGTTACTGAGGGCCACAGAATCGTTACTTAGGGCCACAGAAACGCTAGTTAGGGCCACAAAATTGTTACTCAGGGACAGACACAGAATTGTTACTGAGAGCCAGAGAATTGTTACTGAGGGCCACAGAAACGTTACTCAGGGACACAGAATTGTTACTCAGGGACAGACACAGAATTGTTACTGAGGGCCAGAGAATTGTTACTGAGGGCCACAGAAACGTTACTCAGGGACACAGAATTGTTACTGAGGGCCACAGAACTGTTACTTAGGGCCACAGAAACGTTAGTTAGGGCCACAGAATTGTTACTCAGGGACAGACACAGAATTGTTACTGAGGGCCACAAAACCGTTACTTAGGGCCACAGAAACGTTACTCAGGGACACAGAATTGTTACTGAGGGCCACAGAACTGTTACTTAGGGCCACAGAAACGTTAGTTAGGGCCACAGAATTGTTACTCAGGGACAGACACAGAATTGTTACTGAGGGCCACAGAATTGTTACTGAGGGCCACAGAACCGTTACTTAGGGCCACAGAAACGTTACTCAGGGACACAGAATTGTTACTGAGGGCCACAGAACCGTTACTTAGGGCCACAGAATTGTTACTCAGGGACAGACACAGAATTGTTACTGAGGGACACAGAATTGTTACTGAGGGCCACAGAACCGTTACTTAGGGCCACAGAATTGTTACTCAGGGACACAGAATTGTTACTGAGGGCCACAGAACCGTTACTTAGGGCCACAGAATTGTTACTCAGGGACAGACACATAATTGTTACTCAGGGACACAGAATTGTTACTGAGGGCCACAGAAACGTTACTTAGGGCCACAGAAACGTTACTCAGGGACACAGAATTGTTACTGAGGGCCACAGAACCGTTACTTAGGGCCACAGAATTGTTACTCAGGGACAGACACAGAATTGTTACTGAGGGACACAGAATTGTTACTGAGGGCCACAAAACTGTTACTTAGGGCCACAGAAACGTTAGTTAGGGCCACAGAATTGTTACTCAGGGACAGACACAGAATTGTTACTGAGGGCCACAGAATTGTTACTGCGGGCCACAGAACCGTTACTTAGGGCCACAGAAACGTTACTCAGGGACACAGAATTGTTACTGAGGGCCACAGAACAGTTACTTAAGGGCCACAGAATTGTTACTCAGGGACAGACACAGAATTGTTACTGAGGGACACAGAATTGTTACTAAGGGCAACAGAACCGTTACTTATGGCCACAGAATTGTTACTCAGGGACACAGAATTGTTACTGAGGGCCACAGAACAGTTACTTAGGGCCACAGAATTGTTACTCAGGAACAGACACAGAATTGTTACTCAGGGACACAGAATTGTT
Source organism: Staurois parvus (assembly GCF_062004578.1). NCBI lineage: Eukaryota > Metazoa > Chordata > Amphibia > Anura > Ranidae > Staurois > Staurois parvus. Next base: position 413,375 of record NW_028318400.1, on the reverse strand, counting down.
ACTGAGGGCCACAGAACCGTTACTTAGGGCCACAGAAACGTTACTCAGGGACACAAAATTGTTACTGAGGGCCACAGAACCGTTACTTAGGGCCACAGAATTGTTACTCAGGGACAGACACAGAATTGTTACTGAGGGACACAGAATTGTTACTGAGGGCCACAGAACCGTTACTTAGGGCCACAGAAACGTTACTCAGGGACACAGAATTGTTACTGAGGGCCACAGAACTGTTACTTAGGGCCACAGAAACGTTAGTTAGGGCCACAGAATTGTTACTCAGGGAAAGACACAGAATTGTTACTGAGGGCCACAGAATTGTTACTGAGGGCCACAGAACCGTTACTTAGGGCCACAGAAACGTTACTCAGGACACAGAATTGTTACTGAGGGCCACAGAACCGTTACTTAGGGCCACAGAATTGTTACTCAGGGACAGACACAGAATTGTTACTGAGGGCCACAGAATTGTTACTGAGGGCCACAGAACCGTTACTTAGGGCCACAGAAACGTTACTCAGGGACACAGAATTGTTAATGAGGGCCACAGAACCGTTACTTAGGGCCACAGAATTGTTACTCAGGGACAGACACAGAATTGTTACTTAGGGACACAGAATTGTTACTGAGGGCCACAGAACCGTTACTTAGGGCCACAGAATTGTTACTCAGGGACAGACACAGAATTGTTACTGAGGGACACAGAATTGTTACTGAGGGCCACAGAACCGTTACTTAGGGCCACAGAAACGCTACTCAGGGACACAGAATTGTTACTGAGGGCCACAGAACCGTTACTTAGGGCCACAGAATTGTTACTCAGGGACAGACACAGAATTGTTACTGAGGGAATCAGAATTGTTACTGAGGGCCACAGAACCGTTACTTAGGGCCACAGAAACGCTACTCAGGGACACAGAATTGTTACTGAGGGCCACAGAACCGTTACTTAGGGCCACAGAATTGTTACTCAGGGACAGACACAGAATTGTTACTGAGGGCCACAGAACCGTTACTTAGGGCCACAGAATTGTTACTCAGGGACACAGAATTGTTACTGAGGGCCACAGAACCGTTACTTAGGGCCACAGAATTGTTACTCAGGGACAGACACAGAATTGTTACTGAGGGACAAAGAATTGTTACTGAGGGCCACAGAACCGTTACTTAGGGCCACAGAATTGTTACTCAGGGACAGACACAGAATTGTTACTCAGGGACACAGAATTGTTACTGAGGGCCACAGAACCGTTACTTAGGGCCACAGAAACGTTACTCAGGGACACAGAATTGTTACTGAGGGCCACAGAACCGTTACTTAGGGCCACAGAATTGTTACTCAGGGACAGACACAGAATTGTTACTGAGGGCCACAGAATTGTTACTGAGGGCCACAGAACCGTTACTTAGGGCCACAGAAACGCTACTCAGGGACACAGAATTGTTACTGAGGGCCACAGAACCGTTACTTAGGGCCACAGAATTGTTACTCAGGGACAGACACAGAATTGTTACTGAGAGACACAGAATTGTTACTGAGGGCCACAGAACCGTTACTCAGGGACAGACACAGAATTGTTACTCAGGGACACAGAATTGTTACTGAGGGCCACAGAACCGTTACTTAGGGCCACAGAAACGCTACTCAGGGACACAGAATTGTTACTGAGGGCCACAGAACCGTTACTTAGGGCCACAGAATTGTTACTCAGGGACAGACACAGAATTGTTACTGAGGGCCACAGAACCGTTACTTAGGGCCACAGAATTGTTACTCAGGGACACAGAATTGTTACTGAGGGCCACAGAACCGTTACTTAGGGCCACAGAATTGTTACTCAGGGACAGACACAGAATTGTTACTGAGGGACACAGAATTGTTACTGAGGGCCACAGAACCGTTACTTAGGGCCACAGAAACGCTACTCAGGGACACAGAATTGTTACTGAGGGCCACAGAACCGTTACTTAGGGCCACAGAATTGTTACTCAGGGACAGACACAGAATTGTTACTGAGGGACACAGAATTGTTACTGAGGGCCACAGAACCGTTACTCAGGGACAGACACAGAATTGTTACTCAGGGACACAGAATTGTTACTGAGGGCCACAGAACCGTTACTTAGGGCCACAGAAACGCTACTCAGGGACACAGAATTGTTACTGAGGGCCACAGAACCGTTACTTAGGGCCACAGAATTGTTGCTCAGGGACAGACACAGAATTGTTACTGAGGGCCACAGAACCGTTACTTAGGGCCACAGAATTGTTACTCAGGGACACAGAATTGTTACTGAGGGCCACAGAACCGTTACTTAGGGCCACAGAATTGTTACTCAGGGACAGACACAGAATTGTTACTGAGGGACACAGAATTGTTACTGAGGGCCACAGAACCGTTACTTAGGGCCACAGAAACGCTACTCAGGGACACAGAATTGTTACTGAGGGCCACAGAACCGTTACTTAGGGCCACAGAATTGTTACTCAGGGACAGACACAGAATTGTTACTGAGGGACACAGAATTGTTACTGAGGGCCACAGAACCGTTACTTAGGGCCACAGAAACGTTAGTTAGGGCCACAGAATTGTTACTCAGGGACAGACACAGAATTGTTACTGAGGGACACAGAATTGTTACTGAGGGCCACAGAACCGTTACTTAGGGCCACAGAAACGTTACTCAGGGACACAGAATTGTTACTGAGGGACACAGAATTGTTACTCAGGGCCACAGAATTGTAACTCAGGGACAGACACAGAATTGTTACTCAGGGACACAGAATTGTTACTCAGGGACACAGAATCGTTGAATTAAAGAGTATGTCAGACAACATGCAGAGGAGTGGCAGAGGAGGCAATGTTTTAGGAGCGAGCAGACGTGGCAGCAGAGGAAGGGGTCGAGGCAGCACTAGTCGCAGCCAGAGGCCAGTGCTCCCGGTGTCATCCAGCGGTCGTGTCTCCACCGACAACCCTGCCGTCATCGATTGGTTGGCTCGGTCGTCTTCCTCTTCCCAGGTCACCTCTGACACCTACAGCCAACGGTCGGTGGGTACGTCAGACACAACCGTTAGTTGGCATGGCCCGGGAGCAAGCCCACTGAAATCACGTGTCCTCTACCTGCCCCTGTCCTTTGCTGTTCCCTCACCAAGCGAAGTATCGCATGCTGTGGGCTCAGCCCCACTGTACAGTGAGGAAGAGCTAACAGAGGGCGGTCAGGAACGGGGGGAGACATCCGCCTTTTCAGCAGCCAGGCGAAGAAGTACTGGCGAGGAGAGTGGCTCGGTAGCCGGTCTAGAGACAGGTCTGTCTCCTGACCCAGACGCAGCCGAGGGGGCTAGTAGTGAGGCGGAGACCCTACTTGATGATGAGGAGGTTGATCGCACTTGGCAGCCTCGTCGTCATCAGGTAATTTCTTCCGCATCATCAGGAGAAGAGGGTGCCAGCTTGGCAGCGAGCGAAACAGTCGGTGGGTTGCCCAGGAGGCAGCAGGGTCGCAGCAGTGTCAGTGGAGCCAAACGGCCACGGAGTAGAGCACCAGCTCCACTGCAGCCTACCACCACGGCCAGTAGTGGTGCCGGTGCACACGGAGGAAGTAGCAGTCAGCCAGTGAGGAGTAGCGGGGGCAAAGTTTCCTACTCGGAGGTGTGGCAATTTTTCGTCAAGCCGCCCGAGGAAGTAAACATAGCCGTATGTCGACTATGTGGCCAGAAAGTCAAGCGTGGCCAGGGGGCCCATGTTGGGACTACAGCGTTGCGTCAGCATATGCAGCGTCGCCATTCGGTGGCCTGGGAAAACCATGATAAAGATATGGCGGTTCTGCCTGCCCCAGCCCCCGCTCCATCACCCGCTCCGTTACTTGCTCCGTCACCCGACGTCAATCGCCCTCTATCAGCCAGTCAAGGCTCCAACACCTCTGCTGAGGGGAGTTGTCGCTCGTTGGCATCTTCCGCTCGTTCAGATGCTCCTTCTCCTGCTACTCCTCTTCTCGGATTCCGTCAGCAGTCTTTCTTGGAATCCGTTTCCAAGAGACAACAGTTTGCGAGCACGCACCCGACGTTGCAAAAGCTGAACGTCCTCCTGTCCAAGTTGCTGGTGCTGCAGTCCCTCCCTTTCCAACTGGTGGACTCAGCACCTTTCCGAGAAATGATGGCTTGTGCCGCGCCGCGGTGGAGAGTGCCAAGCTGTCATTTCTTCGCCAAAAAGGCAGTGCCAGCCCTGCATTCACATGTAGAAGAGATGGTGGGCCAGTCTTTGAGCATGTCGGTCTCTGCCAAAGTGCACGGCAGCGCCGACGTGTGGAGCTGTAACTACGGTCAGGGACAGTACATGTCATTTACGGCCCACTGGGTGAACGTGGTGCCGGCACAGCCGCACCAGCAACTTAGACAGGTCACGACGCTTTTGCCTCCACGTTTGCACGTCCTTGGTCCAGCAAACATGTCCGCCTCTACCACCTCTTCTTCCGCCGTGTCCTCAGCCGCCACCCCCGTGCCAAGTCCCATTACCCGACCGGCATATCACATGTGCAGGGCGCAACGGTGTCACGCTGTGCTGCACCTGGTATGCCTTGGCGAACGTAGTCACACAGGGGAGGAACTTCTGAGTGTAATGAACAGAGAAATCGACAGATGGCTGTCTCCGCGCAAACTGAAAATTGGAACCATGTTGACCGACAACAGAAAGAACATGGTGTCTGCTCTGCGTCAAGGAAGGTTGTGCCATGCGCCATGCATGGCTCACGTGTTCAATCTGGTTGTCAAGCGGTTCCTAAAATCCACCATCCCACTGCAAGACATCCTTAAAAAGTCACGTAAACTTTGCATGCATTTCAGCCATTCCTACAGCGCAAAGCACACCCTCCTTGAGCTGCAGCGGCAGAACAGAATTCCACAGCATCGCCTGATCTGCGACGTTGCAACAAGGTGGAATTCAACCCTACACATGTTAGACCGCCTTTACGAGCAGCGAAAGGCCATCACCGATTTCCTGATGTTACAAGCGGATAAAGGTACTCCCCTGTGTAACTTCGATGTCAGCCATTGGCAGCTCATGCGTGACACCTGCGCTTGCTCAGGCCCTTTGAGGAGGCCACGCTATTCGTGAGTCGGCAGGACTATGGGATGAACGACGTCATTCCTCTGTTGCACGTCCTGGAACAAATGCTGTTAACAATGGCTGGTCAGAGTGCGGTAGACGTGGCGCACAGATCTCAACGCCACATGACCCCTGTGGGGGCAGGACAGGAAGAAGAGGAGGAGGTAGAGGAGGACATTTGTGCTCAGGAATTATTGAGTGAAATGGGTGGTTTTTCCACTCAGCGGACAGGAGTGGAGGAGCAGGAGCATCTGGTAGAGGAGGAGGAGGAGGAGACAGAGGACCCAGACGCACCGTGGCAGTATGCTGTGGAGATGGAGGCAGGGAGTCCTTCGCATTCCTTGGCACAAATGGCCCATAGCATGCTCGCTTGCTTGCGTAGCGACAGACGAATAATAACCATCAGACAGAGGGATGACTTTTGGCTGTCCACCTTGTTGGACCCTCGCTATCGTTCCAAAATGGTGGCCTTTTTCACACCTGCTGAGAGGGAGGCCAAAATAACGTACTATAAAAACCACCTATGTAGTCAGCTGGTCTCTGCCTTTCTGCGCCAACGTCCATCCTCAGACACTGTGGGCCCTGTGCGCTCGCGTTCCGCTGCCATGGCAGCAGGGGAGGGGTGGGGTGGTAGGAGCAGTGGCAGCTCCACCAGCAGCGGCTGCCTCAGTCTGCAGTCGATGATGAGTAGCTTTCTTCACCAGCGCAGTGAGGAAACTACTAACCAGCCGCAGCAGCAGCAGCAGCAGCATCAGGTGGACCTGGAGCAGGAGCTCAAACAACAGGCTTGGGCCTACTTGGACAGCACCCTGCCAACCGAGGTAGACAATCCCCTTGACTACTGGGCAACGAAACTTGACCTTTGGCCCCAACTAGCGAATTTGCCCTTGAAAGGCTGTCATGCCCGGCCAGTAGCGTGGCATCGGAGCGCGTGTTTAGTGCGGCAGGAGGTATTGTAACTCCGCGGAGGACACGACTGTCCACCCAAAGTGTGGAGAGACTCACGTTTGTGAAAATGAATCAGGCGTGGATTAGTCTGGATTTCAAACCACCAGTTCCTGACACAACTGACTAAATCCGCCATGAATCATGCCCCAAACATGTGCCACTTTCAGGTCTCCTCACACACTGCTGGTGTGTTCCATTTTTTGTCATAGGGTGCTGGCAGATTACGGGCCTCCCATAGCTGCTGTCAGGCCCCTAATCTGCCATGGGCCCCTGTACCGCCTCCTCATGCTGCTGCCAGGTCCAGAGTCTCTCATGGGTCCCTGTACGGCCTCCCATTGCTGCTGTCTCCATCGCCACACTCTGCCATGTGCCACTTTCAGGTCTCCTCACACACTGCTGGTGTGTTCAATTTTTTGAAATAGGGTGCTGGCAGATTACGGGCCTCCCATAGCTGCTGCCAGGCCCCTAATCTGCCATGGGCCCCTATACCGCCTCCTCGTGCTGCTGCCAGGTCCAGAGTCTCTCATGCCATGTGCCACTTTCAGGTCTCCTCACACTGCTGGTGTGTTACATTTTTTGTCATAGGGTGCTGGCAGATTACGGGCCTCACATAGCTGCTGCCAGGCCCCTAATCTGCCATGGGCCCCTGTACCGCCTCCTCATGCTGCTGCCAGGTCCAGAGTCTCTCATGGGTCCCTGTACGGCCTCCCATTGCTGCTGTCTCCCATCGCCTCACTCTGCCATGTGCCACTTTCAGGTCTCCTCACACACTGCTGGTGTGTTCAATTTTTTGTCATAGGGTGCTGGCAGATTACGGGTCTCCCATAGCTGCTGCCAGGCCCCTAATCTGCCATGGGCCCCTGTACCGCCTCCTCATGCTGCTGCCAGGTCCAGAGTCTCTCATGGGTCCCTGTACGGCCTCCCATTGCTGCTATCTCCCATCGCCTCACTCTGCCATGTGCCACTTTCAGGTCTCCTCACACACTGTTGGTGTGTTCAATTTTTTGTCATAGGGTGCTGGCAGATTACGGGCCTCCCATAGCTGCTGCCAGGCCCCTAATCTGCCATGGGCCCCTATACCGCCTCCTCATGCTGCTGCCAGGTCCACAGTCTCTCATGGGTCCCTGTACGGCCTCCCATTGCTGCTGTCTCCATCGCCACACTCTGCCATGTGCCACTTTCAGGTCTCCTCACACTGCTGGTGTGTTACATTTTTTGTCATAGGGTGCTGGCAGATTACGGGCCTCACATAGCTGCTGCCAGGCCCCTAATCTGCCATGGGCCCCTATACCGCCTCCTCATGCTGCTGCCAGGTCCAGAGTCTCTCATGCCATGTGCCACTTTCAGGTCTCCTCACACTGCTGGTGTGTTACATTTTTTGACATAGGGTGCTGGCAGATTACTGGCCTCCCATAGCTGCTGCCAGGCCCCTAATCTGCCATGGGCCCCTGTACCGCCTCCTCATGCTGCTGCCAGGTCCAGAGTCTCTCATGGGTCCCTGTACGGCCTCCCATTGCTGCTGTCTCCCATCGCCTCACTCTGCCATGTGCCACTTTCAGGTCTCCTCACACACTGCTGGTGTGTTCAATTTTTTGTCATAGGGTGCTGGAAGATTACGGGCCTCCCATAGCTCCTGCCAGGCCCCTAATCTGCCATGGGCCCCTATACTGCCTCCTCATGCTGCTGCCAGGTCCAGAGTCTCTCATGCCATGTGCCACTTTCAGGTCTCCTCACACTGCTGGTGTGTTCAATTTTTTGACATAGGGTGCTGGCAGATTACGGGCCTCCCATAGCTGCTGCCAGGCCCCTAATCTGCCATGGGCCCCTGTACCGCCTCCTCATGCTGCTGCCAGGTCCAGAGTCTCTCATGGGTCCCTGTACGGCCTCCCATTGCTGCTGTCTCCCATCGCCTCACTCTGCATTGTGCCACTTTCAGGTCTCCTCACACACTGCTGGTGTGTTCAATTTTTTGTCATAGGGTGCTGGCAGATTACGGGCCTCCCATAGCTGCTGCCAGGCCCCTAATCTGCCATGGGCCCCTATACCGCCTCCTCATGCTGCTGCCAGGTCCACAGTCTCTCATGCCATGTGCCACTTTCAGGTCTCCTCACACTGCTGGTGTGTTCAATTTTTTGACATAGGGTGCTGGCAGATTACGGGCCTCCCATAGCTGCTGCCAGGCCCCTAATCTGCCATGGGCCCCTGTACCGCCTCCTCATGCTGCTGCCAGGTCCAGAGTCTCTCATGGGTCCCTGTACGGCCTCCCATTGCTGCTGTCTCCCATCGCCTCACTCTGCCATGTGCCACTTTCAGGTCTCCTCACACACTGCTGGTGTGTTCAATTTTTTGTCATAGGGTGCTGGCAGATTACGGGCCTCCCATAGCTGCTGCCAGGCCCCTAATCTGCCATGGGCCCCTATACCGCCTCCTCATGCTGCTGCCAGGTCCACAGTCTCTCATGCCATGTGCCACTTTCAGGTCTCCTGACACTGCTGGTGTGTTCAATTTTTTGACATAGGGTGTTGGCAGATTACGGGCCTCCCATAGCTGCTGCCAGGCCCCTAATCTGCCATGGGCCCCTATACCGCCTCCTCATGCTGCTGCCAGGTCCACAGTCTCTCATGCCATGTGCCACTTTCAGGTCTCCTCACACTGCTGGTGTGTTCAATTTTTTGACATAGGGTGTTGGCAGATTACGGGCCTCCCATAGCGGCTGCCAGGCCCCTAATCTGCCATGGGCCCCTATACCGCCTCCTCATGCTGCTGCCAAGTCCAGAGTGTGTCATGGGTCCCTGTACGGCCTCCCATTGCTGCTGTCTCCATCGCCACACTCTGCCATGTGCCACTTTCAGGTCTCCTCACACTGCTGGTGTGTTCAATTTTTTGACATAGGGTGCTGGCAGATTACGGGCCTCCCATTGCTGCTGCCAGGCACGTAATCTGCCATGGGCCCCCGTACCGACTCCTCATGCTGTGACGTTGCAACAAGGTGGAATTCAACCCTACATATGTTAGACCGCCTTTACGAACAGCGAAAAGCCATCACAGATTTCCTGATGTTAAAAGCGGATAAAGGTACTCCCTGTGTAACTTAGATGTCAGCCATTGGCAGCTCATGCGTGACACCTGCGCTTGCTCAGGCCCTTTGAGGAGGCCACGCTATTCGTGAGTCAGCAGGACTATGGGATGAACGACGTCATTCCTCTGTTGCACGTCCTGGAACAAATGCTGTTAACAATGGCTGGTCAGAGTGCGGTAGACGTGGCGCACAGATCTCAACGCCACATGACCCCTGTGGGGGCAGGACAGGAAGAAGAGGAGGAAGTAGAGGAGGACATTGGTGCTCAGGAATTATTGAGTGAAATGGGTGGTTTTTCCACTCAGCGGACAGGAGTGGAGGAGCAGGAGCATCTGGTAGAGGAGGAGGAGGAGGAGACAGAGGACCCAGACGCACCGTGGCAGTATGCTGTGGAGATGGAGGCAGGGAGTCCCTCGCATTCCTTGGCACAAATGGCCCATAGCATGCTCGGTTGCTTGCGTAGCGACAGCCGAATAATAACCATCAGACAGAGGGATGACTTTTGGCTGTCCACCTTGTTGGACCCTCGCTACCGTTCCAAAATGGTGGCCTTTTTCACACCTGCTGAGAGGGAGGCCAAAATAACGTACTATAAAAACCACCTATGTAGTCAGCTGGTCTCTGCCTTTCTGCGCCAACGTCCATCCTCAGACACTGTGGGCCCTGTGCGCTCGCATTCCGCTGCCATGGCAGCAGGGGAGGGGTGGGGTGGTAGGAGCAGTGGCAGCTCCACCAGCAGCGGCTGCCTCAGTCTGCAGTCGATGATGAGTAGCTTAATTCACCAGCGCAGTGAGGAAACTACTAACCAGCCGCAGCAGCAGCAGCAGCAGCAGCATCAGGTGGACCTGGAGCAGGAGCTCAAACAACAGGCTTGGGCCTACTTGGACAGCACCCTGCCAACCGAGGTAGACAATCCCCTTGACTACTGGGCAACGAAACTTGACCTTTGGCCCCAACTAGCTGACTTTGCCCTTGAAAGGCTGTCATGCCCGGCCAGTAGCGTGGCATCGGAGCGCGTGTTTAGTGCGGCAGGAGGTATTGTAACTCCGCGGAGGACACGACTGTCCACCCAAAGTGTGGAGAGACTCCCGTTTGTGAAAATGAATCAGGCGTGGATTAGTCTAGATTTCAAACCACCAGTTCCTGACACAACTGACTAAATCCGCCATGAATCATGCCACAAACATGTGCCACTTTCAGGTCTCCGCACACTGCTGCTGGTGTGTTTCATTTTGTCATAGGGTGCTGGCAGATTACGGGCCTCCCATAGCTGCTGCCAGGCCCCTAATCTGCCATGGGCCCCTGTACCGCCTCCTCACGCTGATGCAAGGTCCACAGTGTGTCATGCCATGTGCCACTTTCAGGTCTCCTCACACTGCTGGTGTGTTTCATTTTGTCATAGGGTGCTGGCAGATTACGGGCCTCACATTGCTGCGGCCAGGCCCCTAATCTGCCATGGGCCCCTGTACCGCCTCCTCACGCTGCTGCAAGGTCCACAGTGTGTCATGCCATGTGCCACTTTCAGGTCTCCTCACACTGCTGGTGTGTTTCATTTTGTCATAGGGTGCTGGCAGATTACGGGCCTCACATTGCTGCGGCCAGGCCCCTAATCTGCCATGGGCCCCTGTACCGCCTCCTCACGCTGCTGCCAGGTCCACAGTGTGTCATGGGTCCCTGTACCGCCTCCCATTGCTGCTATCTCCAACGCCACACTCTGCCATGTGCCACTATCAGGTCTCCTCACACTGCTGCTGGGTTCCATTTTGTCATAGGATGCTGGCAGATTACGGGCCTCACATTGCTGCTGCCAGGCCCCAAATCTGCCATGGGCCCCCGTACCGCCTGGTCACGCTGCTGCTGGGTCCACAGTGTGTCATGGGTCCCTGTACCGCCTCCCATTGCTCCCACTCTGCCATGTGCCACTTTGAGGTCTCCTCACACTCCTGCGGTTTTCCATTTTGTCATAGGTTGCTGGCAGATTACAGGTCTCCCATAGGTGCCGCCAGGCCCCAAAACTGCCATGGGCCCCCGTACCACCTGGTCACGCTGCTGCTGAGCCCACAGTGTGACCTGGGTCCCTGTACCGCCTCCCATTGCTCCCACTCTGCCATGTGCCACTTTGAGGTCTCCTCACACTCCTGCGGTTTTCCATTTTGTCATAGGTTGCTGGCAGATTACAGGCCTCCCATAGGTGCCGCCAGGCCCCTAATCGGCCATGGGCCCCCGTACCGCCTGGTCACGCTGCTGCTGGGCCCACAGTGTGACCTGGGTCCCTGTACCGCCTCCCATTGCTCCCACTCTGCCATGTGCCACTTTGAGGTCTCCTCACACTCCTGCGGTTTTCCATTTTGTCATAGGTTGCTGGCAGATTACAGGCCTCCCATAGGTGCCGCCAGGCCCCAAATCGGCCATGGGCCCCCGTACCGCCTGGTCACGCTGCTGCTGGGCCCACAGTGTGACCTGGGTCCCTGTACCGCCTCCCATTGCTCCCACTCTGCCATGTGCCACTTTGAGGTCTCATCACACTCCTGCGGTTTTCCATTTTGTCATAGGTTGCTGGCAGATTACAGGCCTCCCATAGGTGCCGCAAGGCCCCAAATCGGCCATGGGCCCCCGTACCGCCTGGTCACGCTGCTGCTGGTCCCACAGTGTGACCTGGGTCCCTGTACCGCCTCCCATTGCTCCCACTCTGCCATGTGCCACTTTGAGGTCTCCTCACACTCCTGCGGTTTTCCATTTTGTCATAGGTTGCTGGCAGATTACAGGCCTCCCATAGGTGCTGCCAGGCCCCAAATCGGCCATGGGCCCCTGTACCGCCTGGTCACGCTGCTGCTGGTCCCACAGTGTGACCTGGGTCCCTGTACCGCCTCCCATTGCTCCCACTCTGCCATGTGCCACTTTGAGGTCTCCTCACACTCCTGCGGTTTTCCATTTTGTCATAGTTTGCTGGCAGATTACAGGCCTCCCATAGGTGCCGCCAGGCCCCAAATCTGCCATGGGCCCCCATACCGCCTGGTCACGCTGCTTCTGAGCCCACAGTGTGACCTGGGTCCCTGTACCGCCTACCATTGCTCCCACTCTGCCATGTGCCACTTTGAGGTCTCCTCACACTCCTGCGGTTTTCCATTTTGTCATAGGTTGCTGGCAGATTACAGGCCTCCCATAGGTGCCGCCAGGCCCCAAATCGGCCATGGGCCCCCGTACCGCCTGGTCACGCTGCTGCTGGGCCCACAGTGTGACCTGGGTCCCTGTACCGCCTCCCATTGCTCCCACTCTGCCATGTGCCACTTTGAGGTCTCCTCACACTCCTGCGGTTTTCCATTTTGTCATAGGTTGCTGGCAGATTACAGGCCTCCCATAGGTGCTGCCAGGCCCCAAATCTGCCATGGGCCCCCGTACCGCCTGGTCACGCTGCTGCTGAGCCCACAGTGTGACCTGGGTCCCTGTACCGCCTCCCATTGCTCCCACTCTGCCATGTGCCACTTTGAGGTCTCCTCACACTCCTGCGGTTTTCCATTTTGTCATAGGTTGCTGGCAGATTACAGGCCTCCCATAGGTGCCGCCAGGCCCCAAATCGGCCATGGGCCCCCGTACCGCCTGGTCACGCTGCTGCTGGGCCCACAGTGTGACCTGGGTCCCTGTACCACCTCCCATTGCTCCCACTCTGCCATGTGCCACTTTGAGGTCTCCTCACACTCCTGCGGTTTTCCATTTTGTCATAGGTTGCTGGCAGATTACAGGCCTCCCATAGGTGCCGCCAGGCCCCAAATCGGCCATGGGCCCCCGTACCGCCTGGTCACGCTGCTGCTGGGCCCACAGTGTGACCTGGGTCCCTGTACCGCCTCCCATTGCTCCCACTCTGCCATGTGCCACTTTGAGGTCTCCTCACACTCCTGCGGTTTTCCATTTTGTCATAGGTTGCTGGCAGATTACAGGCCTCCCATAGGTGCCGCCAGGCCCCAAATCGGCCATGGGCCCCCGTACCGCCTGGTTACGCTGCTGCTGGTCCCACAGTGTGACCTGGGTCCCTGTACCGCCTCCCATTGCTCCCACTCTGCCATGTGCCACTTTGAGGTCTCCTCACACTCCTGCGGTTTTCCATTTTGTCATAGGTTGCTGGCAGATTACAGGCCTCCCATAGGTGCTGCCAGGCCCCAAATCGGCCATGGGCCCCTGTACCGCCTGGTCACGCTGCTGCTGGTCCCACAGTGTGACCTGGGTCCCTGTACCGCCTCCCATTGCTCCCACTCTGCCATGTGCCACTTTGAGGTCTCCTCACACTCCTGCGGTTTTCCATTTTGTCATAGTTTGCTGGCAGATTACAGGCCTCCCATAGGTGCCGCCAGGCCCCAAATCTGCCATGGGCCCCCATACCGCCTGGTCACGCTGCTTCTGAGCCCACAGTGTGACCTGGGTCCCTGTACCGCCTACCATTGCTCCCACTCTGCCATGTGCCACTTTGAGGTCTCCTCACACTCCTGCGGTTTTCCATTTTGTCATAGGTTGCTGGCAGATTACAGGCCTCCCATAGGTGCCGCCAGGCCCCAAATCGGCCATGGGCCCCCGTACCGCCTGGTCACGCTGCTGCTGGGCCCACAGTGTGACCTGGGTCCCTGTACCGCCTCCCATTGCTCCCACTCTGCCATGTGCCACTTTGAGGTCTCCTCACACTCCTGCGGTTTTCCATTTTGTCATAGGTTGCTGGCAGATTACAGGCCTCCCATAGGTGCTGCCAGGCCCCAAATCTGCCATGGGCCCCCGTACCGCCTGGTCACGCTGCTGCTGAGCCCACAGTGTGACCTGGGTCCCTGTACCGCCTCCCATTGCTCCCACTCTGCCATGTGCCACTTTGAGGTCTCCTCACACTCCTGCGGTTTTCCATTTTGTCATAGGTTGCTGGCAGATTACAGGCCTCCCATAGGTGCCGCCAGGCCCCAAATCGGCCATGGGCCCCCGTACCGCCTGGTCACGCTGCTGCTGGGCCCACAGTGTGACCTGGGTCCCTGTACCACCTCCCATTGCTCCCACTCTGCCATGTGCCACTTTGAGGTCTCCTCACACTCCTGCGGTTTTCCATTTTGTCATAGGTTGCTGGCAGATTACAGGCCTCCCATAGGTGCCGCCAGGCCCCAAATCGGCCATGGGCCCCCGTACCGCCTGGTCACGCTGCTGCTGGGCCCACAGTGTGACCTGGGTCCCTGTACCGCCTCCCATTGCTCCCACTCTGCCATGTGCCACTTTGAGGTCTCCTCACACTCCTGCGGTTTTCCATTTTGTCATAGGTTGCTGGCAGATTACAGGCCTCCCATAGGTGCCGCCAGGCCCCAAATCGGCCATGGGCCCCCGTACCGCCTGGTTACGCTGCTGCTGGTCCCACAGTGTGACCTGGGTCCCTGTACCGCCTCCCATTGCTCCCACTCTGCCATGTGCCACTTTGAGGTCTCCTCACACTCCTGCGGTTTTCCATTTTGTCATAGGTTGCTGGCAGATTCCAGGACTCCCATAGGTGCCGCCAGGCCCCAAATCGGCCATGGGCCCCCGTACCGCCTGGTCACGCTGCTGCTGGGCCCACAGTGTGACCTGGGTCCCTGTACCGCCTCCCATTGCTCCCACTCTGCCATGTGCCACTTTGAGGTCTCCTCACACTCCTGCGGTTTTCCATTTTGTCATAATTTGCTGGCAGATTACAGGCCTCCCATAGGTGCTGCCAGGCCCCAAATCTGCCATGGGCCCCCGTACCGCCTGGTCATGCTGCTGCTGAGCCCACTATGTGACCTGGGTCCCTGTACCGCCTCCCATTGCTCCCACTCTGCCATGTGCCACTTTGAGGTCTCCTCACACTCCTGCAGTTTTCCATTTTGTCATAGATTGCTGGCAGATTACAGGCCTCCCATAGGTGCCGCCAGGCCCCAAATCTGCCATGGGCCCCGTACCGCCTGGTCACGCTGCTGCTGAGCCCACAGTGTGACCTGGGTCCCTGTACCGCCTCCCATTGCTCCCACTCTGCCATGTGCCACTTTGAGGTCTCCTCACACTCCTGCGGTTTTCCATTTTGTCATAGGTTGCTGGCAGATTCCAGGCCTCCCATAGGTGCCGCCAGGCCCCAAATCTGCCATGGGCCTCCGTACCGCCTGGTCACGCTGCTGCTGAGCCCACAGTGTGACCTGGGTCCCTGTACCGCCTCCCATTGCTCCCACTCTGCCATGTGCCACTTTGAGGTCTCCTCACACTCCTGCGGTTTTCCATTTTGTCATAGTTTGCTGGCAGATTACAGGCCTCCCATAGGTGCTGCCAGGCCCTAAATCTGCCATGGGCCCCCGTACCGCCTGGTCACGCTGCTGCTGAGCCCACAGTGTGACCTGGGTCCCTGTACCGCCTCCCATTGCTCCCACTCTGCCATGTGCCACTTTGAGGTCTCCTCACACTCCTGCGGTTTTCCATTTTGTCATAGGTTGCTGCCAGATTACAGGCCTCCCATAGGTGCCGCCAGGCCCCAAATCGGCCATGGGCCCCCGTACCGCCTGGTCACGCTGCTGCTGGGCCCACAGTGTGACCTGGGTCCCTGTACCGCCTCCCATTGCTCCCACTCTGCCATGTGCCACTTTGAGGTCTCCTCACACTCCTGCGGTTTTCCATTTTGTCATAGGTTGCTGGCAGATTACAGGCCTCCCATAGGTGCCGCCAGGCCCCAAATCGGCCATGGGCCCCGTACCGCCTGGTCACGCTACTGCTGGGCCCACAGTGTGACCTGGGTCCCTGTACCGCCTCCCATTGCTCCCACTCTGCCATGTGCCACTTTGAGGTCTCCTCACACTCCTGCGGTTTTCCATTTTGTCATAGGTTGCTGGCAGATTACAGGCCTCCCATAGGTGCCGCCAGGCCCCAAATCGGCCATGGGCCCCCGTACCGCCTGGTCACGCTGCTGCTGGTCCCACAGTGTGACCTGGGTCCCTGTACCGCCTCCCATTGCTCCCACTCTGCCATGTGCCACTTTGAGGTCTCATCACACTCCTGCGGTTTTCCATTTTGTCATAGGTTGCTGGCAGATTACAGGCCTCCCATAGGTGCCGCCAGGCCCCAAATCGGCCATGGGCCCCCGTACCGCCTGGTCACGCTGCTGCTGGGCCCACAGTGTGACCTGGGTCCCTGTACCGCCTCCCATTGCTCCCACTCTGCCATGTGCCACTTTGAGGTCTCCTCACACTCCTGCGGTTTTCCATTTTGTCATAGGTTGCTGGCAGATTACAGGCCTCCCATAGGTGCCGCCAGGCCCCAAATCGGCCATGGGCCCCCGTACCGCCTGGTCACGCTGCTGCTGGGCCCACAGTGTGACCTGGGTCCCTGTACCGCCTCCCATTGCTCCCACTCTGCCATGTGCCACTTTGAGGTCTCCTCACACTCCTGCGGTTTTCCATTTTGTCATAGGTTGCTGGCAGATTCCAGGACTCCCATAGGTGCCGCCAGGCCCCAAATCGGCCATGGGCCCCCGTACCGCCTGGTCACGCTGCTGCTGGGCCCACAGTGTGACCTGGGTCCCTGTACCGCCTCCCATTGCTCCCACTCTGCCATGTGCCACTTTGAGGTCTCCTCACACTCCTGCGGTTTTCCATTTTGTCATAGTTTGCTGGCAGATTACAGGCCTCCCATAGGTGCTGCCAGGCCCCAAATCTGCCATGGGCCCCCGTACCGCCTGGTCATGCTGCTGCTGAGCCCACTATGTGACCTGGGTCCCTGTACCGCCTCCCATTGCTCCCACTCTGCCATGTGCCACTTTGAGGTCTCCTCACACTCCTGCAGTTTTCCATTTTGTCATAGATTGCTGGCAGATTACAGGCCTCCCATAGGTCCCGCCAGGCCCCAAATCTGCCATGGGCCCCCGTACCGCCTGGTCACGCTGCTGCTGAGCCCACAGTGTGACCTGGGTCCCTGTACCGCCTCCCATTGCTCCCACTCTGCCATGTGCCACTTTGAGGTCTCCTCACACTCCTGCGGTTTTCCATTTTGTCATAGGTTGCTGGCAGATTCCAGGCCTCCCATAGGTGCCGCCAGGCCCCAAATCTGCCATGGGCCTCCGTACCGCCTGGTCACGCTGCTGCTGAGCCCACAGTGTGACCTGGGTCCCTGTACCGCCTCCCATTGCTCCCACTCTGCCATGTGCCACTTTGAGGTCTCCTCACACTCCTGCGGTTTTCCATTTTGTCATAGTTTGCTGGCAGATTACAGGCCTCCCATAGGTGCTGCCAGGCCCTAAATCTGCCATGGGCCCCCGTACCGCCTGGTCACGCTGCTGCTGAGCCCACAGTGTGACCTGGGTCCCTGTACCGCCTCCCATTGCTCCCACTCTGCCATGTGCCACTTTGAGGTCTCCTCACACTCCTGCGGTTTTCCATTTTGTCATAGGTTGCTGCCAGATTACAGGCCTCCCATAGGTGCCGCCAGGCCCCAAATCGGCCATGGGCCCCCGTACCGCCTGGTCACGCTGCTGCTGGGCCCACAGTGTGACCTGGGTCCCTGTACCGCCTCCCATTGCTCCCACTCTGCCATGTGCCACTTTGAGGTCTCCTCACACTCCTGCGGTTTTCCATTTTGTCATAGGTTGCTGGCAGATTACAGGCCTCCCATAGGTGCCGCCAGGCCCCAAATCGGCCATGGGCCCCGTACCGCCTGGTCACGCTACTGCTGGGCCCACAGTGTGACCTGGGTCCCTGTACCGCCTCCCATTGCTCCCACTCTGCCATGTGCCACTTTGAGGTCTCCTCACACTCCTGCGGTTTTCCATTTTGTCATAGGTTGCTGGCAGATTACAGGCCTCCCATAGGTGCTGCCAGGCCCCAAATCGGCCATGGGCCCCGTACCGCCTGGTCACGCTGCTGCTGGGCCCGCAGTGTGACCTGGGTCCCTGTACCGCCTCCCATTGCTCCCACTCTGCCATGTGCCACTTTGAGGTCTCCTCACACTCCTGCGGTTTTCCATTTTGTCATAGTTTGCTGGCAGATTACAGGCCTCCCATAGGTGCTGCCAGGCCCCAAATCTGCCATGGGCCCCCGTACCGCCTGGTCACGCTGCTGCTGAGCCCACAGTGTGACCTGGGTCCCTGTACCGCCTCCCATTGCTCCCACTCTGCCATGTGCCACTTTGAGGTCTCCTCACACTCCTGCGGTTTTCCATTTTGTCATAGTTTGCTGGCAGATTACAGGCCTCCCATAGGTGCTGCCAGGCCCTAAATCTGCCATGGGCCCCCGTACCGCCTGGTCACGCTGCTGCTGAGCCCACAGTGTGACCTGGGTCCCTGTACCGCCTCCCATTGCTCCCACTCTGCCATGTGCCACTTTGAGGTCTCCTCACACTCCTGCGGTTTTCCATTTTGTCATAGGTTGCTGCCAGATTACAGGCCTCCCATAGGTGCCGCCAGGCCCCAAATCGGCCATGGGCCCCCGTACCGCCTGGTCACGCTGCTGCTGGGCCCACAGTGTGACCTGGGTCCCTGTACCGCCTCCCATTGCTCCCACTCTGCCATGTGCCACTTTGAGGTCTCCTCACACTCCTGCGGTTTTCCATTTTGTCATAGGTTGCTGGCAGATTACAGGCCTCCCATAGGTGCCGCCAGGCCCCAAATCGGCCATGGGCCCCCGTACCGCCTGGTCACGCTGCTGCTGGTCCCACAGTGTGACCTGGGTCCCTGTACCGCCTCCCATTGCTCCCACTCTGCCATGTGCCACTTTGAGGTCTCATCACACTCCTGCGGTTTTCCATTTTGTCATAGGTTGCTGGCAGATTACAGGCCTCCCATAGGTGCCGCCAGGCCCCAAATCGGCCATGGGCCCCCGTACCGCCTGGTCACGCTGCTGCTGGGCCCACAGTGTGACCTGGGTCCCTGTACCGCCTCCCATTGCTCCCACTCTGCCATGTGCCACTTTGAGGTCTCCTCACACTCCTGCGGTTTTCCATTTTGTCATAGGTTGCTGGCAGATTACAGGCCTCCCATAGGTGCCGCCAGGCCCCAAATCGGCCATGGGCCCCCGTACCGCCTGGTCACGCTGCTGCTGGGCCCACAGTGTGACCTGGGTCCCTGTACCGCCTCCCATTGCTCCCACTCTGCCATGTGCCACTTTGAGGTCTCCTCACACTCCTGCGGTTTTCCATTTTGTCATAGATTGCTGGCAGATTACAGGCCTCCCATAGGTGCCGCCAGGCCCCAAATCGGCCATGGGCCCCCGTACCGCCTGGTCACGCTGCTGCTGGTCCCACAGTGTGACCTGGGTCCCTGTACCGCCTCCCATTGCTCCCACTCTGCCATGTGCCACTTTGAGGTCTCCTCACACTCCTGCGGTTTTCCATTTTGTCATAGTTTGCTGGCAGATTACAGGCCTCCCATAGGTGCTGCCAGGCCCCAAATCTGCCATGGGCCCCCGTACCGCCTGGTCACGCTGCTGCTGAGCCCACAGTGTGACCTGGGTCCCTGTACCGCCTCCCATTGCTCCCACTCTGCCATGTGCCACTTTGAGGTCTCCTCACACTCCTGCGGTTTTCCATTTTGTCATAGGTTGCTGTCAGATTACAGGCCTCCCATAGGTGCTGCCAGGCCCCAAATCTGCCATGGGCCCCCGTACCGCCTGGTCACGCTGCTGTTGGTCCCACAGTGTGACCTGGGTCCCTGTACCGCCTCCCATTGCTCCCACTCTGCCATGTGCCACTTTGAGGTCTCCTCACACTCCTGCGGTTTTCCATTTTGTCATAGGTTGCTGGCAGATTACAGGCCTCCCATAGGTGCTGCCAGGCCCCAAATCTGCCATGGGCCCCCGTACCGCCTGGTCACGCTGCTGCTGGGCCCACAGTGTGACCTGGGTCCCTGTACCGCCTCCCATTGCTCCCACTCTGCCATGTGCCACTTTCAGGTCTCCTCACACTCCTGCTGGTTTCCATTTTGTCATAGGTTGCTGTATGGCCTCCCATTGCTGCTGCCTCCACCGCCACACTGTGGCTCCAAATACTGGTTTTGGCCCCGTGACTGGCCAAATGAGTGAAGTGTGCGGTGATTCTAAGATCGACGGCACTCATCTGCATGTCATACTGACTGACAGTATTATTTCTCTTCCCCAGCAGACTCCAAGGGCATTTAAATTAAAGGTACAGTGTTCTGCACTAATATTAAGTCTCTCTGAAGCCTAGAAACACCCTTTTTTAAGTTAAATTCACAGCGAATATATTCGACTCGAATCGAATATTTTCCACGAATTCGCCGAATCAGTCGAATCGAATTTTTGAATACTTCGCTCATCTCTAGTCATAAGGTTATGGCTGCTATTGCGTATTGTTTTTGGAGAGTCTTTTTGAGCGTTTTTCCAGCAGAAAAAAACGCTAAAAGCTCCTAAACGCCACGAAAATACTCCTAACAGCTTTTTTTATAGCTTTTTTTTTTATGTGTACTGTAAAAACACTAATAAAATGCTAACGTTTCTAAACGCTATAACCAGCGTTTTTTATCCAGTGTTTTTTTTCTCCAGCATTTATTGAGATTAAAATACAATGCTAGTGTGGATGTAGCCTAATGAGTAGGAACCCTGCCTACAGGATGGTAGACATCTAGAAGCTGCTTCTCTTCTTGCAGACGTAGGTTAGAAGACTCTACTCAATACTATTAATGTTAATATTCTGTGCTATTGTGTTATCTCCTTGCCAGGTATCAGTTGACTTCTCCCCAGATGAGGTCCTCCCAGGATCGGATGTATCTCTCCAGGTTCAGGCTGCTCCTGGCTCTCTTTGTGGTCTCAGGGTGGTGGATCAGAGTGTGGTGTTAATGAAACCAGACAAGGAGCTGACTGCCGACAAAGTGAGTGTTAGATCTCCAAATTTGATAACTATTTTCTTTTTAGCTGGACTTTACTGCAATTTTTTTTTACATTTTTCCATAAATACTTTTTATTAAGGTTTATAATCTATTTCCATTCCGGGATGATGGCAGATATGACTATCGCATCAAAGAAAATGAAGGCCGTTGTCCGTATCATTCTTTTCATCTTCCTCCACCAATGGGACCCTTTCGCCATCCAGTTATGCCCTGCATGCATCCACCTCCTCGAGATGATCAGAATGTGGATGTGTACAGCTTATTTAAGGTATATATAAACACAAACTGAAAGATGTAACTATAAATTAGGAATAAGAAAATGTGCATAATATACAATGTTTTATTTTTAAAACGAAAGAAGCAAAGCAACAGTTTTATAATATATAGATTTAGGAAATAAAACTATAAGATGAATACCATACTTAAAGTAGTTGTAACCCCTTACATATACCCAGTGAAGTGACTGGCCTCAGGTGATACACAGAGATGAAGCAAATCCTTCCACATAAGTTGTACCTGTTTATCTGTATCAGTGCCATGTACAGCCTTCCACAACACAGATTTTATCATCAGCACAAAGCAGGTGGCACTCCAGAGCTCAGTAAGGAAAGCTCTGAACCTTGATTGGAGGGAAAGGATAACCCCCCCCCTTCCTTTACACAGGACACAGGGAATATGCACAGCTTTGCCTGTCAATCACAGGCTGTGTGCTGTAGCTCTCCTCAATCATCACCAAATATCTAGGGGAGTCAGGAAAAACTGTCAGGAGTGACAGATAAGCAGATAACAGAGGAATGAGTCAACAGAAAGAAATCACAGAAAGAAATCACACTCAGTATAGAAAGATGTTCTTTGTTCATATTTCATGTCTGAGGTTTATAGACGTTTTAAGACCTCTTTGTTGGTGCTGTCAGCAGCCATGGGTACATCTATCTCCACATATGCCTATAAAAATCACTTAAAGTGGAGCTCCACCCAAAAGGGGAAGTTCCACTTTAAGGACTGCTCCCCTGCTCCCCATTAAGGATTGGTACCTTTGGGGGGCGGGGGGGAGCGGGTACCCGAATTTGACAGGATGGGAAGTCAGCCCTTGTCCTAGAGGGAATAGCTCACCACAGGAGCCAATAAGGTTGCATATATTGTAGTATTTATTAGAACATTAAAAAGTATTCATGTGGAGACAGAAATCAAAAAGCATATAAAGTGTACCAAGATGGCCACCGCCCCGACCATCGGCAGCAGCGGCAGGTGGCTACATAATTGTAAGGGGGAGGATGGGGGGATATAGGAGGGAGAAAGCATTCTTTAAGTATTGGTCACATTATAGTGGAGGGGGATTCTTATTCTAGATGCCCATCAAGTTCCAGGGCCACATTCCACACCTTATAACCAATTCAACATCCCTTCTGTATCTCTGGACAGAACCTCATTAAACTGGGCATTTATTACCATTCACTGCTGACTCTTCAGTGCAGACAGAAATCAGCCTTCTCTCACTTTAGGACTTCTGGGATAGAACTAATGATACCCAGTTCTAGGGCTGCTAGATCGACTGCATCTCAGAATCTCTGACCTGCAGCTTCCACTCTTGTCCTGACCAACTCTGCATTCTAAACATCTCTACTGCTTTTTAAACCCTCTTGAAGTACTTGCATAACCTCAAGGGCTGGATTACACCTACATGTTTTTAGTGCATTTTGCAGAAACGCTCTACAGTTCATTGTAACATGGTTACAGTCACTAGGATCATACAATCAGGCCTGTACTCACAATGCCCTCGGATACTTGGATGCTTCTATCCAATATCTGCCAGACACATCTCCAGTGAATTCCCAGACCAGGTCCTCAGTAAAATCCCTTAATAGTCCCTCAGCTCCCACTGAGCTGGGACCTCGATGAACTCCTGCAACTTCAGCTGCAATGCCCAGAAGGGCAGTAGCCTTTCAGGCGGGGGTCTTCTCCGTTAGGACAAGAACCCTGCTACTCCAGCCCCAGACTATTTACACACTCCTCATCCACCTACTGGGTACCCCCTAATGGATTGGCTTAGACCACATTCATTGTAAGGCCAAGAGTCTGCCTCTTCCAACCCACTACATTTTAGAATCCACCAGAAAGCAACATGACAGGCTTTCCTGAGAAGGTGTGTTAAAGAACCATTTAACACATTCAGGTTTACTGGAAAGTCTGATAGAAAAGAAGAGCTTTTTACAGAAAAGGAGTAGCACAGAAGAAGCCCTAAATGCTGGTGGAGGAGGTGGGGGGCATGATAACAAAAGATAGTCTAATTCCATCTAATGTTCATAGCTAATTTTTCTTACTGATACATTCTAACAGACCAACACTTTTATAAAAATGTCAATACCCCAGGGTGCTATCCATAATTTATTTGTATATGTCCTCATAGTGAAATCTCAGTTTTGTATTTTTTTTCCTCATAAACCACAGGGAGTACAACTGAAAATACTAACAAGTGCAGAAATTAAGATACCCATGAATTGTTCCAAACCTGTATTTGGATGTTATGGATTCCCTGGGCTAGCAGGACCTCAAGGACCCCAAGGACCAATGGTAATGGGTAAGTCTGTAGAATAAGGCAATGTATTTTATCTTAGTCTAGATATGTAGCTGCTGTCCTAACAGTGGATGCTGATTCCATGAGGCCTGTAGGTAAAGAAGGAGCGGTGTAGGGTCTCCCACAGCCCTCATGTAAGCCGTGTACCGGGGTGGGCTCCCCAGGATACAGTGAAGTCACGAACGAGGAAAGAAACCCCAACACCAGCTCTTGCCACAACAGAATTTTACTTAGATGTGGCAAATAAACACAACCACAAATGCTGGGAACATACAATAACTTTACATAGACCCAGCCCAAAGGCTGAGACCCTTGTGCTGCACAGCATGGTGCCTTCTGATGGATGAAGGTAGAAAGTGTAGTAATTTACCTACTGGCGGGCACAACTAAGCTGCCACACCTTACCCGTTATTACCCTAAAATAGCAGGAATCAGTGTATGGGTGTACGGTATGGGCTAGCCTGCGATGCAGCACAACAGCTTACAATCTTACACAAGTCTACAGTATTCCCCCTCCCATAACTGGTCCTGTAGCACGTGCCTGAGTATTCCTTCTGAGAAAAACGCCAGTCTGGCTTGAGTTTGTAGGATTTTATCAGCTCTCCAATATGAAATGTCACTTTAAGTTATGGGGTCCTTCCAATGATCAGTAATAACACTTGTGGCCTGATGCAAGCAGAGACCCTAACTAACTAACTATAGGCTGGTGTCAGTCTCTAGGCACCAACACTGAAATGAGGTGCATGCACGATCTTACCGACCCGGGTCTGCTTTGTATCCGCTGGTGACTCTGAACAGAACAAATGTCTCTCCAACAAGCATGCGTTATCACAGTGTATGTTGCTTTGTTCCTCTGCTCTCATCAGCATTCCTGGCAGCAATCTTCCTTTCTCTGAACAGGATCAGGGTCTTGGGCACGATCAGCCTCACTTAGCTGCAGCTCTGGTTTCTGAGGGATGCTCTCACACCTGGATGCCATCAGATTCTCTGCTCACACGGCTCCTTCATTCACCATCCTCCCACACATGGCTGCTGTCTCTCTTCTTCCTGTTCTCTAAACGCTGTGTGAAAACCCCACCTCTTCATGAATATAGAAACATCTATGCAGTTTGAGGCTGTGTTAGGAAAACAGTGGCATCTTGTGGCTAAACCACAGAATGTCAGTCCAGAACATTTAATTTACTCCACATAAACAATGTTCAAACAATGAGAGCGGCTTCCCCATCTCACACTTACTTAAACCCCATAGGTGGGGCTTATTGCTGGGGTACCCCATCTGGAAGAAATCATACACACAGTCTAAAAAATTGTAGTTTCTTGTATATTGTAATAAGATTATGCAATTAGTTTTTTCAGGCACTATCCAAGTAATACACTGTGAGTGTTCATACAGTTGTAAGAGAACAGTCAGTAATGGCACAGTGTTGCAGCAATAGTATACTCATTAAGGGATAAGTTCACCTTTCGTAACATGTTACACGTACACCCATGTAACAATCGGACCAGCCCCTGCACCCCCCTTGTGGCAGCTAGCGGGTGATCTTCTCCTCCCCGCTAGCTGTCACAATATTAAAAAAATCATTAATTCCCAGTATTCTGTGAATGGGAAAATTATAAGTCCCGGCGGCCTTTACGGCTGTCAGCTTGTAGTTTTCAATTAATTACCACGGCGCTCCACAGTGCTGTGGTAGTTCATTGAGCCTTCCTGTCAGTAGTATCTGCTTGTTCATACTGGATGTATGAGCAAGCAGTTATACTGACAGGTCAGGGGGAGACCGGCATGGCACCAGCGAACTGCTGATCGCTGGTGAAATGCTTTAGAAGCTCTACAAAAAAAAAATAATAAATGTACATTTATTTACCTGCAAAAAAAATGTGAATTTATAAATTTTTTGTTAAAAAGTGATCTTATCCTTTAAGGCACAGTACTGCAACAGCAGATTACTCACAGTAGACCAGTACTACAATGGCAGATTACTCAGCAATTACGCAGTTTAGCAACAATATTTAATTCAGCAATGACACAGTATTACAATAAGCCCATATTTCAGGCTTAGCCTGATTTACCAGAGGAGGACATCTGCTGGAGGAGTGGTGGACTGTGACATAAGGTGGCAGCACTCTCTTCTACTAGCGAGATCCCCAAATGCTGACTGGATACTGGAATGAACTGTCCCTACTCAGCCAGGAACCTCTTCCTGCTCTGTTACTCTCTAACAAAGGGGGTCTGTGTCTCCCACCTAACCACTCACTCCATGTGGCACCGAATGGCATAGGCACCCAAATTTCTATAGTCTTAGAGCATATATAGCTGCCAGAGGTCATCAGAAGTTGCAGCATTCAACCAGTTTCAACATCTGTGACAACTATGGAGTCTCTCCAGGAACAATGTTTCTCTAGATTCAGTACAGTGCCACCTACTGGATGGAGGACTATCTTCGCCTGCCTGTTTGGTGTGTTGCATCAGCACACATGCTTTATTATGTGTGCTGCTTTAAGGTAACCCAGTCATTTGAATAGTGTCATTTACCTGACACTGAACTAATAAGGTTTTCCTTTACACCTCCTGTCTAATAGCCCCTGGAGCTGGTGACATGGTGTAGCAAGACAAGGAGTGGTACAGGTGCCTGCAGTGAGTCCTGACAAAGTGAGTGGCAAGATGACAGTCTGGATACTGCTGGGATGCTACGGATGCTCAGACCGGGATTTGTACAGAATGCTGGCACACAGATTGAGCACAGAAACTCACAGATTCGGAAATCAAAGCCAGAGTCAAGACAAACCAGAGTCAGCAACCATTGGGCAGCAGAGGTACAAATTTGGAAGGTAGGAGTAGGATCAGAAGCAAGGCCAGGGTTGATATTAGGCAGCAGAAGTACAAAAACAAAAGGCAGTGGACAAAAGCCAGGGTTGCAACAGGAAATCTGGATAAAAGAGAGTCAGCAGGCAAACACAGGATAACAGGAGGCAGGTCTGGTCAGGAACCACAAAATCAGAAAATTATTCAGCAATTCTCCCTAGTCCTGCTGTGCTTTAAATAGGCCAAAGGGCACCAAACGCCAGTACTCGAACATGCACGCTTAATCACAAGCACACACACGTACACACACAGTCTTGATTCTATGCATTGGTGCATGAACTGTGCTTGTGCGCATGTGCAGATCTTCAAGCACAGCCATGTACTCAATCTTCCTGAAAAATAGGCTGGCAATGCACCAGACATCGCCAGAAATTGCACATGCACCATGTTTGCAAACATACACCACAACACACAGTAGTGCGTTGATGTGCATTGTAATGCACTGCAAAGAGCACTGGGGTTCCATTGCGAATGAATGGCACCACACTGTATACACGCATGTAACCACGTCTTACAATACTGTAATGCCTGAATTAAATCTAAGACCAAAAGCCAGTGTTAAATTATTAAAAAATGTTTTCCAAGTGTCCCAGTTGACCACACTAGCCAGAAAAAAAAATCCCTAAATGGATAAAGTAAGTCAAATCAGTTCAGAGGATAGTGTAGTCACACCCTCAATTTGCAGCCCCCCCAATAAAATACTGCATACAATGTACCTGATTTTTTTTTTCAGCTTTACTACCTGATCAAAATTACAGAGGAGAAAGCATTCCTAAGACAGAGACAGCAGAAACGAAAGAAAAGGAGAAGGTTCGAACATATTTTCCTGAGACCTGGCTATGGGAACTTACAGCAGTAGGGTGAGTCCCGGCTTGTACATTCAGCATAAAAAGAGAAGATCATTTAAAGTTTAGCTTCATTTCTTGGATAGAGAAAAAGAAGAGTAAGAACATCTGTCAGATGCTTTCTATGTCCTTATTTGAAGGATTCACTCTCATTTTTTGTGATGGTGAAATTTTACCATTTTTACCAGATTTTGCCTCAATCTTAGACACATCCATATTTCTGGGGCACTGTTGCCTAGTTGCAGACCAGAAAATTATACAAGATAGGTAAAACATTTGCACAAGCCATGAAATTCACTATGGGTCCTGTAATGACTAGATGGATGGCCTTCTTAAACTTACATGAGATAATCTTCCCTAGCAGATCTTGTGTGTATAACGAATTTTGTTTGCAGCGTTACCCTTGTGAGGACCGCTGTAAAATGACGGTCCCCAAAGGTTGCCCTGACACCTCTGACACCCTGGGTTCAGACATAACGCACAAAGAATGACAATTTCAAAGACACCAGAATGCAATAAAGCAATTAAGTATTTACTAAAGGTTCTTTAGTCAGCAGACAGTTAATGCAAATAATTCTCAAGGTAGTCACCTGTTTTCTACTTTTCTATTGCAAATACACTTACAATAGTAAACACAATACATCAGACAGTGCTTCAAATATTTTCAGAGAGAACCTTTGATTCCAGGTATGAAAGGGAAAATAAAGACTTCTGAGTGTGAGTCTGCTCCCTTAAAAACCTGATGCCGCAGATCCAGCAATGAAAACACACTTTAAGAGCTAAACATGTGAACTATTCTATGAACAAATTCTAGATAGAGTCCCTCTTTAATATACACACAAATGTGAGGCACAGAGTCCTTGGCTTGAGAGATAGCAAAAGGAGAATTGATAGACAGGGGTCTTGAATCTTCAGCTAGCTCAGAGATTTCTGTGCAATGGCGACCAGCAATAGTGGATAATATAAATAAATGATTCCTGGTGAAACCTTCTGATTTATGAGAAGACATATGGTAAAAGCTGTCTGCGTGCAATGTCCCTCAGTGTGTAGTGTACACTGTGTGGGCTTTTGCCTGCTCACCAATCCTGATGGCACCATGGCTCAAGGGATTCAAGATGTCCTAGAAGGCCCCTTCAGAATTTGGAACCAGCGTGTGTCACCCGACCTAGCACCTTATGACACTGTGATTCCGCTTTGGCTGTGGCGATGACAATGTGCACAGCTCCAGTTAGTCACTCTGCCGACAGGAAGCTGAGGATGGATGATCTGCTTGCAGGTCTGTAGCTCATCTGCCAAAGATTCTCCACACCGTCTGGACCGCGCGGCCTACTCCACTATTCACAGCAGCCGGGTCCCTCTTCTCAGCTTCAGCTCATAGTCCTAAGAGGAAGCCCTTCCCTCGGGGTCCGATTTATATATCCTTTCCTAGCATTGCACCTCCTCTTCCAGTTGGCTGGAACTTGTAGTATTGGGCCCACTGCACATCCAGCCTTCTGAACTACATATCCCACATTCCTCGGCTCTTCTGTAGGATCCTTCCCTTTCTCAACAATATTTCACAGCTGAACACTAGAAAAAGCACTAGCTCAACATTCTTATTATGAATGTCTTGCAATGATAAAAGTATGTTAGCCAGGACTGGGCTACATGTTTATTAGAAAGAAATAAAAATAACAAATGTTTCAGTACAGCACAGTTAAAAAATATTTAAAGTTGAACTCCAGGTATGATCTATATTGCATAGTTACAGAACATTGTACAATACATGTAAATAGGCATATTGCATACCTGGTGGAACACTGGGGAAACTGACAATCACTGTAGTAGCTGGCATTTCTTCAGTGATTTCCACCATCTTCCAGGCCTTGTGCTGAGCAGCTGCCCAACTGTTCAATGATCACAAGAGGTTGATTGCTTCACACTGCCGCCATTTACAAAACACCTTGTATATTTCCAGTGAATACTAGGCATTCTCTGTTTGAATGAGATGGAGGTTGTGATGTCCCTCCTCCTCTCCACTTCATCCAATCAGAGAACTAGTTGTTCTGTAAATGACAGTGTTGCAGAGTGATCGCTTGTGGTCAGTATGCAGTGGGGCACTTGGAAGATAGCAGTGTTTGCTGTAGTAATCCTGACTCTGAACTGGGCCTATGTAACTATGCAATGAAGATATACATTACCTGGAGTTCAGATTTAAAGGAGAAGTTTGCGGTACATAAAAAAAAACCACACATACTGTACCTTAATGCTGCCGCATTTGTGTGATGTTGCAGCTGTCCCACGTTGGCTTACATGACCGCTGATCCCTTAGTTCTTGGTCTGCTCAGAGCAAAGAGCCATAACTATCAGACATGGCTCTCTGCTCTGCCCCTCCAGCACTCACTGGACCACTGGACAGAAGAGGGAACGGGAGCAGCTGGCTTTGGCTCTCTGCTGTGTGCTGTGTGTGTGGGTAGCTGGCTGAATCCTGACAATATGGTCCTTCCTGAGCCTGGAACAGCTCTGCAACATCAGCTGATTATTGGCCACAGGCCGCCATAAGCTGTCTCTGGGTAACAGGAGGGCAA
Source organism: Staurois parvus (assembly GCF_062004578.1). Taxonomy (NCBI): domain Eukaryota; kingdom Metazoa; phylum Chordata; class Amphibia; order Anura; family Ranidae; genus Staurois; species Staurois parvus. The sequence continues at coordinate 383,554 of NW_028318400.1, read as the reverse complement.
ACATAAATTCACTCCTGTGCAAAAAAGATTTGGCCTACTACTTTTTAAACCCTAAAACACAACTGTACTATATTGAAACTTACTAGTTCTTTAATTTGGTGGTGTTCATTTTCTTGTTGCAGGCTAAGAACATTTTCTGCAAGTCCAGAAAAATACCTACTGACCTTGACAGAATTCCACTGTCATTATAACTTCCTGTGCACTGAACTTATATCTCACACAATGTTATTAGCCTTCCCAGTTCACTTCTGTTATAGTTCTGTAAAATATGTAATAGTAATGAGGAGAGCAAGAGGTGCATGTTCTCAGGATCAGGAGAGGAGCATAGGGTGACAACATTGTTTCTTTATCGGCTGAAAATGAATGGAAAAAAGTTTAGGAAGTTTGGGGAAAAAGGGAAAACAAATGCAGTCACCACAGGGACTGATAAGTGGCAATTTATTACATTTTTTTGGGGGGTTTATCTCTTTATTGTTGCTCACATTAACAACTATTAAAACCACAGGTTGCTGATTATTTTTGTTTTTACCACTACTTATATTATTTGTTATACTTGCTTATGATAAATGGAAGACAGGAAGTGTGGATTTTGGTTGTTATATGCTTCACATTTCTACATCTTACAGTTATGCATAAATTCTATTTGGGAGGTTATGGAGATAAGATGTAGGATAAGAAAACTGGATAAAAAGGTGTCCTTGTCAAACAATTACTTTCTTTACTTCATTCTCCCCATGAATTAAAGACAGAAACCGACTGGCTACTGTATACAGCTGCTTCACTTTTTATCCAACTTGGTTTGTTTTATTTGTATGACTATTTGTTCTTGTTTCTCCTCTGTTTTGTCTTGTCCAGAGACTCTGGCAAAGCTGACCTCCATCAAAAGGCTCCAGACACCATCACAGACTGGAATGCCGGGGCCGTATGTTTGGGTCAGAGTGGATTTGGACTGTCTTCTCCTACTGCTCTTCGGGTCTTCCAGCCATACTTTGTAGATCTCACCCTCCCATACTCTGTAGTGAGAGGAGAAACTTTCATCCTTAAAGCCTCTGTGTTTAACTATCTCAAACAGTGCATCAAGGTAATAAACAAATCATCTGAATATCCAGTCAAGCGCAAACTAACTTTCTGACAGATGGCTGTAGACCTTACTTGATTGCAACCCAATCCATCCAATTAATTGGGCAACCATATAAGGTCTATGGGCGCATTCCGTCACCACTGTCTAGACAGGCTGGTTCCAAAGATGCTTGAATGCACCTTCTGCCTCGAGCTCTGTACCATAAACATGAACTAAATCAAGCTTGTTTATGCCTAGACCATTAGCCATCTCCTAATGCTTATGGCTACCATTAGGGCTTGTGTAGATGGACTTCAAGCTCAATAGTATATCAAATGCAGTGTGTGTTCAGAAACTTCTAAGATGCTTACAAGATGCTTTGAGTTGCTTTTGTGTGCCTTTCAGTTGCTCAAGGAAATTTGCATTGAGGTGCATTGCGTTTTCATTCATGTTGACTTGTACAGAGTAGAAAAGGAGGGTATTATGCATATAAATGAAATTGAGGGTATTAGTAAGTACATTATGTCACTAATAGATGATTTATGAGCACTTGGTAAAATATTTTTTTAGAGGAGTATTTCATGTGGAATTATTTTGATATTTTTTTGGAGGAGATTGATTAGTTGAAATTATCTATTTAAATATTATTTGGTATGTATACATTTTTATTAGTTATTTGTATCATAATTTGAATTAATTTAATGGTAATAATTTAATTATTATTTATTGAGAAGTATTTAGGAGCGCAACATATATTTGTAGTTATTATTATTATTATTATACAGGATTTATATAGCGCCAACAGTTTGTGCAGCACTTTACAAAATGAAGGTAGACATAACAGTTACAATACAATTTGGTACAAGAGGAAACAGAAGGCCCTGCTCATTAGAGCTTACAATCTTGGAGGAAGAGTCAAGTGATACAAAAGGAAATAGCTATGGGGGATGAGCTGATGGAGGAAATAAAAGGCAGTTTACTAGTTAGAAGCAGGATAGGCTTCTTTAAAGAGAACGGTGTTCAGGGATCGTCTAAGGGTGGATAGATTAGGAGATAGTCGGACAGATTGGGGTAGGGAGTTCCATAGGATGGGAGAAGCTTGGGAGAAGTCCTGGAGCTTATGTTCAGTAGATTTTGATACAGACCCTGTCTTAAGCCTGTAGATAAATGAGATTGTCTGCCTTTACTCTAATCACAGATCAATCTTGTGGATGTGGCCTAATGTGACTTTAAGGTTAAGACCTTCAACTTTAACCATCCTTGTTTTAACAGATTAAAGTCGAGCTGGGGCCCACTGAGGAGTTAGAGCAGACACCTTGCACAGACTGTACCTACAGCAGGTGCCTGTGTGCTGATGAAAGCAACACCTTCTACTGGAACCTAAAAGCCACCAAACTGGGTGAGAAGTGATTTTTGAACCCAGAATTACACATTTATTGTTTTGCTGGTATTGTTGATAACTGGTCAACATGTTCATTAGCAAACCATGAGTATACTGTAAATGACACACTTTAATCATTATACAAAGTTTCTATTTTTCTTTTTCTTTCACCTTTATCTACTCACACATTCTACCTCTGAGCATGAAACAAATTCTAATGTTTTTTTTCAAGTGAACACTTTATAGCTGTCCACAGGATCCACCCAGTTGTTTCCTTACATTTTAAAGTGAGTAAACCTTTACCGTCTATAGTTATATGTAATGGTGGCTTCATCTTTTTCCAGGAGAAGTAAATATCACAGTACAGACTAAGGCTGTGAACACTAAAACGTTGTGCCAAAATGAGATACCAACTGTACCCAAACAAGGAGCAACTGACACCATTGTGAAGCCCTTACTTGTACAGGTCAGTATGGAGAAACAGCTCTAAATTCCAGGGACATGTTCAGCATTGCTAGTTTAGGTTATTCAAAATTCACGTTTGGAAAGCAAACATTCAAAGTAGAAACAAAATATGTACAGTAGCTGTTCTAATGTAAAACTATCAGACTTTATGGATTATCATGCTGCTAGTGTGTGGTTATTCTTCATATGCTCTGCGTGCTTTGACTGTGTGTGCTGTGATTTGGGTGTTCCTATTATCCATTTTCTGTGTGTGCTCTGACTGTGTATGCTCTGTCTGTAGATACTTTTTTTCATGCCTATATGTGCTTTGAATTGTGTGCTTTGTGGGATCCATATGTGCTGTGTCTGTGCATTCTTTGTGTACAACTGTGCCTTGGCTGTGTATGCTCTGACTGTGTTTGATATAACTGTTTACTCTTGGTGTTTATGATCTTTTTGTTGTTTATTGCATGTGGGGTGGCCCACATTCTTCACTTCCTGGACATGCAATCTTTCTAGATCCCTGATGTCCAACCTTGGCACTTTTTGTACAACCCTCTGGATCCTTGCAGACACTAATCTATTTTTCCCTATTGCCCTTGTAGTGCTACCCCCTTAGGAGTCGCTAGAGATTTGGGTTCCCCTATAGTCCTGCACAGCAACACGCATTTTCCACACAGACTTGCATCAAGGAGACAGTAACTAGTCCTTGAGCTTGTTTTTTGGATTTTATTAGGGGGATTAGAACTTGGATGGGGTAAGGGGTGTGCGGGATACCCAAGGGTATGGCAACAGAGGACATTATTTCTGAACTATGTACAAGTCTTTTGCAGCACAATTTCTCTTCTGGAGATATAGCCAGGATCTCCTGTAGTACCACCCCAGACCCTAGATAATCCTTGTCCAGATGTTCTGTGTGAATCTTTGAGCAGGGGATCCAGTGCCCGTCACTTTAAATGTAACATAGTCCTGGGAAGTAAGCTAATCCAGTTTCCCACCAGAGTGCTCCTTCCTTTTACCAGCCCAGGGGGTGCAGGTCTACTCACTCAGTCCTTCTCCTATGAGCTTTTGGGTCGGTGGCTGGTCTCAGGCCTTCTGCTGGGCCGCTCCTTCCCTGCTGTATAGATGGTCCTCTCTCTTGGGGTGATTGAAGTCCCAAGCTGTCCTCCTTCCAAGCTCCTCTGCCTGTAAGTGATCCCCTTCTCTTTTGGGCCCCCTCCCAGGCTCCTGCTCTGCAGTCTCACTTCCTCATCCACCTGAACTCTCCCTCCTCCTCTCCTCTGTCAGTGAGTGTGCTTAGTCACTCTTAAGGGCTATCCTGGCCCCAAACCAAGCATCCTGTTAGGGGTTGGTCAAGATCCCCTGAGAATTCAGACCAGCAACTCCTACTCCTCTCTCCCATTGCTTCTAGAACTTTCTCCAAAGCTCTAGTGGAGGGGGAAATCCCAGAGAGCTGTTCTGCAGAGCCTCTCAGCTCCTGACTGAAAAATTAGTCCTCTGACTATTACACCTGAGCTGCTACTCAGCCCTTTTAGCTGAAAATTAGACTCTAGTTTCCCCTAGCTACCTAGGAAGGTACTACACCCTGTTATAGTAGTGATTTCTAGCAGCCTCATGTAATATGTCTCCAGTCTATGAAGCATGTCCATAGCCTCCAATGACTCCTTTATCATGTCCACAGTCTTGGACAGTCTTCTGCAGCATGTCTCTGACCATCTCTTGCATCAGCATCATGTTTTCAATCTCTGATCATCTCCTGTATTATGTACACAGTCACTGGCCATCCCTTGTATCATGCCCATATTCTTTGACTACATCCTCTTGTGTGTCTGCTAGTTCTGTTAATGAATATTCACTGAATTATTTGTGTGGCTCTTTGGTGATGTCAGGGGCCACACTTGAGGCCCCCCATATCAAGAAAGTTGACCACCACTGCTCTAGAGGTCATGGACTCCAATGAGGGGACAGGAATGGGAACGAAGCAGCTATGTTTCATTCCCGCTCCTGTGACTTTGCTGAAGACAACAGGGAAAGAGAAAATAGCAAAGGAAATTGTAGTAATGGAAAAGAGCAGAGAGAGAGATAAGTGTTTTGTAGTCTCTGAAGAGGTAAAACTAATTGTGTGCAAGAAACATTAAGTAATAGTGACAGGAAATGTGAAAATTTTAACTATGTGCAATGTTTGCAACTGTGCGCAGGAAAGTGGCAGATTTGAAAGGAATGTCAATGGTCACTTGTTTGGCTGGTGTATGGAACTCTCTCACCCAATCTGTGGCATTACTCAGGTCCTGATAGTCTCTCTCACTCTCTGTAGATGTTGGCCCCCACAGGTTCTCTGGTCCCACTTGCAGCTTTCCATCCAGGCACTGCACTCCAGATCTCCTGCTGGCAGAATGTCTTGCTGAACAAGGTGGCAGGGATGGTGGTCAGCGACTCCTCCTTGTCTCTGTCCTCTCTAGCTCTGTTGCCTGGTCCGGTACTTCAGAATTTGGCACACCCCTCTCTTCACTCCTGCTCTCCAGCTCTTCCACCACTCACTTCCTGTCCAGTCTCACGTGATTTTGTATATAAATGCCCCCGCCACATTTCTTCTGGGAAATCTAGTCCCCTGATACACTGCTCCCTAACAAAGTCCTGTTGTTCAGCCTACAAGGTCCATAAGGCCACTGAACTGCAGGACACTGTCATCTTGTGTTTCTCTTAACATCTTGCAACTTGCATTACAGCAGGGTGTTACACTTGTACATACAAGGTTACTCTACAGTAAACCTGGATACACAGTACAAGGAAACCTGTGTCTATTACAAGTGGTCTTGAGGGACAAAAGAACTGTAAAAGTAGGGGATAGCTTGTTAGATTTCATTCTTGGTTTAGGATTGAATAACTGACATGTGTTGTACCTATATTCCAATATATTTTAAATGCACCCAAAAAACAATAGAAAATGTAACATTGAAATACAAGGTGAACTTGCACTCTTTCTGCTCAGCATGTGCACTTGTAATGCTATCGCCATGTGTCCTTAAATTGTGTCTTATTTCTACTGACAGCCTGGAGGAGTCCTGGTGGAGAAATCACACAGCTCTCTGCTCTGCATCCAGGAAGGAGAAGGTGAGAAGACAATTATGGAAAATGGACACCAATTGTATCCTGAGCTTGCTTGTAACCTTCTAAATTAACCTAGTTGTGATCTATTAACAAATACATTTCCTTTTAACAGCTACTTATAATAAAACTTACCTATGAATTCTGTTCCTCCTTTTTTGGGAGCTCACACTTACCTTGGGCTACCAAGCACCCAGACATTTACAAATTTTGTAACTACTGCAGTTGGATTGAGGTTGTCTGTACTGTAAAGTCTGTAAAAAAAAAAGTTTATGATAAGTATTCACCTTTTCCACCATTTAGGTATAAGCAAACCACAGTATTCTTGAAGGATTACAATTGTATATAAAGCCAAAAGAGGTTTTCTTTTAGCTTTGAATGGGGAGTCAGGTTTTTATTGCAGTAAGTGTCCCTGCTGGGGGGGTTCACTTGCTCTATTTGTCTTGGTGATCATTTTCACCAGAGTGAAAGTAAAGGCAAATCTAAAATTGCCACCAATCATCGACAGAGAAGAAAACTTCCAATGCCAACACTAGTTATGGGTACAGCTCCAAGAGAGCATTGGCCTAATTTTGGAGAGATCTCATGCTTTCTACTCCTTTTTTTATCATCTCAGTTCATGGTATATGACCCCAGGGGACACTTCTGATGAGTTTATAGGATATTTATACTTTCTTTAGTGAGGCAATTGCAGCAGTTTGAAGTTTTACTATATAAATAACATATTTCTTTTGTTGTTGTAACTAAAATATTTTGGGCTGCTGTTTCATGTGTCTCAAAGAATTCATTGTGCATACACCTATTTGGTTTGAAATTTAGAACACTCCTGTTGCAATGTTAAAAAATATCAAAGAGCCATTCTGTAGGGCTTCATTCACATGGGAGGCTGTAAAAACAGGTGGTTAATCTACGTTTTGTTCCAACTTCTCTCCCGCTCGCTCAAGTGAACTGTGCATGCAATGTTAAAATCAAATTTTGTCAAGCTGGGTGGTGTTGACAGAGCCACTCAAGGCTCGAATTTTGGATGATTCAGCACGAAGCAGCCAAAATTCAAACCTTTTATGGCTAGTTTTACTTTTTTCAGTTGGACATGAGTTAAATGGATGACTCTTTTTAAATCTCATTAACATAGTGACAGAGACGCTTTAATGTAGTACAACTTTATTAAGTGTCATGTTGCTATTCTAGATAATACTAAGACAGAAGAGGTCTCTCTACAGTTTCCCAAGAACATCCTGAAAGACTCTGAAAGAGCGTATGTGACTGTGTTGGGTAAGATTCTGCTATACAACTTTACTCATCAACAGACTGAATATTTTTGAAGTGTTATACCTGAAATCTGTTGCAGTATTGTACAATTTTCAGCTGATCAAAAAAGATGTTACAAAACAAAAAATCGTGAATAAATGTAGCTGCAGAAAATACATTTTCATGCCAAGAAATGGTAATTTAAAAGTCACATTTAAACTGAAATGTAATTTCTTACTTTGCCTCAGTGCGCTATGCTTCATTGAAAACGTAAGACTGAGAATGTAAGAGTTATAAAAAGAACATGATATTCATATTTATGTTTTTTCAGTATTTATTTCTACATTTTGATTTTGTTTTATCCTTACAGGAGATATAATGGGCACCGCATTGCAGAACCTAGACCGTCTTCTAGCCATGCCATTTGGGTGTGGAGAGCAGAACATGGTCCTCTTTGCCCCCAATATCTTCATTCTACAGTATCTGGAAAAGACCCATCAGCTTACCGCTGAGATTAAGAGCAAAGCCATCAAATTTCTTGAAAGTGGTGAGACTTTCTGAAATGACAAACAAATTTTTGGATAAACAACTCCTTTCCCCATATTGATTATTGGTTCCAAATGAATAATAACTACTGCAGTGGGGAACAGACACAAAAAGATACACTAAGCATCTTTCCAAATAACTGTTCTGTTTATTCGCCCAATTGAAGTTTTTTATACATGATTATGTAGCTATCACATTAATATTACAATTGTACTTTTATAGTAACAAGAGGTGTAACATAGGCAGGCTACTTTCTAATCAGGACTTGAAAGGCAAACATGTAAACATAGTTATTGCTTTGTGCACAATGAGTGCAGTGGGCAGTATATAGGCAAAGCATACAAAATAGAATACAGTTATACGCAGAATATACAATTTCTTTTACAGTACCATAGGAAACACAAGGTGATTTTCTGCCTACTATGACATTTCCATTCTTGGATGTGGTTGCACCATCTGTATGAACTAGGCTTCGACCTAGATTATGCTGATTCTCCCAGCATGGATATTCTTTAGTGTTTTTGGTGGCATTTTGACTTGCAGCAAATGTGTGACATGCTCCTAATGCTGTCTTGCATGTACTTCTTAATGGCAGCCTGCTTTTTCAGATCCTGCCAGTGTGTCAGATAATGTAAGTGAGAGGAATGAGGGCAAACTTTTAAGGTGAACATATACTCAAATGTTTGCATAAAAGCAGTTTTCTAGCCTCCTGTAAAAAAATGTAAAAGTCAGCAGCTACAAAAACTGTAGCTGTTGACTTTTAACAACAGTCACTCACCTGTCCCACGAGCTAGTGATGTGCTCACCCCAGACATTCTTTCCAGCAGTGTCCTGTCCCAGGCGCCGGAATCTTAACTGTAGGCACCTGGCTTTGACAGCTTGTGGCATCCCAGCCGCATGTGCGAGTAGCACTGCACATTGTGAATGGTCAGGCAGTCTTCTGGAACCTGTCACATGTCCCAGAAGACTGCGGGGACGGAAGGGGGGAGGAGAACTTCGGCTTCCGATCACCTAGGTAGTAGGAGCGGAAGTGGGAGTGGGTACCTGCTCCCCAAAAGCTCCCATTTCTTTACCAGGAGCAAGGGAGCAGGCCTTAAAGTGAAAATTGCCCTTTTGGATGGAGCTCTGCTTAAACTATCTTTCTGAGATGTATAAATAAATAATAATGGACTGGAAATATTTACCTTTTCATTCATTGAGCTCCCCTACATCTCATGTAACCAAAAACCTAGCATTTGGCCACATGATTTCTGCCAGTGCTCTAAATAGCTGATCATAGTTACAGAGATATGTAAAAAAAGACACCTCCAATCAATTAAGACACAAGAAACAAAAATTTTGAATACAAAATAAAATTCTATTCTTTTAATTTTTGGCTTCCTTGCCCAGTCACCCCGCTACTATGCCAAAGAAATAAAGATAACAAAATTCTTTCTAAATTTTTAGTATAGCCTGCATAGGCCAAATAGATGAGAGATAACTATGATAACTCAGTAGGGATATTTCCTCATGTTTCTTATTTTAACCTTTAAAAGCTCAGATCATTAAAATGGGAAAGCATGGTATGTATTCTTGGGGAAACCACAACCTGCATTGAAATTGGGTAAATCTAAAACCCTTTGATAAATGCCACCAGTGTGTTGGGAACATCTTTAACATTTTTGGGTTGATTTGCTGATGCTTTGTTTCTTATTTTTCTTGCATCTGTTTAGGTATTCTTTGCAAAGTGAAGCTTCAGATAATTTACAAAGCGAATGCCCTTGCATAATGCAACTGCACAAAATGTTACTGTTGCAGGGGATTTCAGCATTTCTCAGCAAAACAAATTCTTCATACCAGCCTCCTGGCTTTCTCTGGTCTCAGGTGCTTCAGGCCCATATCTGTCTCTCCTGTCGACAATTCTCAAATACACTCTTGTACACATATTCACTTCTGTATACCTTGCAGCAACCCTCTGCACTAGCCTACTCCCCTACTTCTAGGCAGAGACTCTTCTCTCCCCCAAGGTGGAGCCATGAACTACAGTCACCTTTCTCACAAAAATCCTGTTCACACTTGCCCAATCAGTGTGCTGATTGCTGGCAAAACCTGGACACAGGATTGGAGACTTCATCCCTCCTAAGTCTACTCGAAGCCTCTGGACTTCAAGACCCAAATCGAGTTTTATCAATCTTCAAGGAAACTGAAAGTCCAGTTTCCTTGATATGACGTAAGCACCCTGGAGCCCCTCAACCTGCCTGAGAGAGAACCCTGGGTGGCAAAACTTTTTTTGTTTGTTTGTTTTATCATGATAGGGCACCATACTGTCACATAAGGTATAATGTTTTATAGGCCTGGCCACCTAATGACTAATTTGGAATCTACAAATAAGTAAAATTTGCAGACTCTTGATACTAGAGCACTTACTATTTTGTCTAGTGCTGGTTACACAGATTACATATTGCATACGTTTCTTGTAAAATGTTTTACAATATTTACAATTTGTATGTATTTTCTTTAGGATATTAGCGACAGCTAACATACAAGCGTGATGATGGTTCATACAGTGCCTTTGGAAAGGGTGACCCTGAGGGTAACACATGGTGAGTGCCATGATTTATATTATTTTGACAGACAATAAAGCTCATAAAATTGATCCAAATCCTAACTAGCAATGTTTAATTTGCAAAACTATGTATCATAAACAATGGCCATTTTTTTTTAGAAATGGTCATCATTCAGTAAAAAATAGCATATTTCTTAAAGTCTACAAATAGTTTGTGCAATCTGCTCCCATGGTCTTGTTTTCAGGGTTCATATCTGCCTTTTTTTCAAAAGCAAAACAAACTTGTACACTATGTCCCCTCCTAACTAGAGATACCAGCCTGAATTAGCTTAAAGTATAGAGCAGTGGTCTCCAAACTGCGGCCCTTTGCTTGCCGTTATCCAGATCCTGGGACACTATTCTTTTCACTGATATGAGACACTCTTCCTCCCACTGCCTCCAACAATGGGCTATTATACCGCCCTCCGACACCAATGATGGAGCATACATTTTTCCTCTGACACCACTGATGGGACACTATTCCTCCCACTAACACCAATGATGGGGGCATTATTCCTTCCACTGAAACCAACATTGATGCACTATTCTCCCCACTAACACCAATGACACCAATGATGGGGCACTATTCCTTCTCTTCCTAACCATAGTGGTGCTGTGTAATTTTTTTACTCCTACTGACCACCAACCCTGAGGCATTATTTGCTCCCAGTGGCCACAGTCCAACCCCGCTAAAGTCTAGAAGACAGTAAGCTGGCTCTTTGTTTAAAGAGTTTGGAAACTCCTGGTATAGAGGCTAGCCCCCCATTTTTGATACCGTCCTAAGGATCCACCAGCTTGGGGCTGATGTTTTGAGGTGTGTAATAGGTAAGTTAGCTAACCTCTGCCCCAATCAACTGATATGTTGGAAGCTCGACTCATGTACTATTTAATTGGAAGTGTAACCCTCAATTTTCCACTTGATACTCTATATTGTGTATCCTTTTTCCTTTCCATTTTTGGGTTCACTTTTAGTTAAAAAGATGAATACAAACAATACTTTGAAACATCAAAAGTTGTCAAATTCTTTACAATTTATCTTAAAGCAGAATTTCAGTCTAATAAATTACATTTGTTGTTATAACAGACCAGTGTTTAAAGGGACACTCCAGTCAAGTACTTTCTTTTTTGTTTGTAACAAAGTGTAAGCTCCAGTGGGGGGCGCAGACAGCAATAAAACAAAAGTTTGAACCCTTGGGGGGTGGTTAAAACGTCACCCAGCCATGTGTTTTTGTTTTTGTTTTTTACCGCCCTCTGAATGCAAGTGTAAAGAGACCAAAAGTAAAAAAAATATGTACAGTATGTTAAGAGGAGATATGACAACAATAGATCGTTCACTGCAGAGCTGCTGATGATGGCTCCTGCAATGGAACCCCATGTGTACGCCACACTTGTCGATGGATGATCATTGGCTCTGGTTTTACTGCCAATGCTTAGGTATCCTATGATCCACAGGTCACCAGTTGCTCAGTTTTACATAATTGTCTTTGAGGAAGTATAATGTGATTATTGGTTGAGGATATTAATAAACAGTCTACTAAATACGTTTGTTCCTCTATCCTACAGGTTATCTGCATTCGTAGTGAAGTCCTTTAGCAAAGGGCGGCCTTACATATTTATAGATGAAAGTCACTTAAAGCAATCGTTTACTTGGCTACAGAATATTCGTAAAAAGACTGGCTGCTTCCGCAATGTAGGGAGACTGCTAAATACTGCTATGCAGGTGATTTTTAATATCATTCTTACAAAATGACATATGTAAATTGTGATACAATGTTTACCATAGACATGGTTATAGTATAAAGGCATAGTACCTTCTATGTTCACATTCATGAATGTCCAAATTTTGATGTTTTGTTTGCTTGGACCATCATTTCTGGACGTACTCTTGAAAGACTCTCTAGCATTTTCTACAATCACACTCCTTATCAGCAGTTTCCAGTTCTTGAGCAAGAAAACTTTTTTGTATAAGTTTAACAGTTTGTACAGTTTCTTTATTATATAAATTATAACCACTTCCTACTCCAATAACTATACAATCAGCTCCCCACAGCACCAACAACACCTTCACCCCTGAAGACGTAACAATTTCTTTATTAAACTGTATGTCTAGGCAAAATTAAAAAAAAAACAAACATGCTGCAATGTATGCACATTTTCCACTGTTTTGTTTCTTTAAAAACAATGCACGTTCACAAAAAATATCAGATGACCCTGCCAGAAATCGACTGCGCACCAAAATTCCTCTAGCGAGCTGAGAACTCTGCCTTTGTTGCACTGAAATCCCAGGCAGTGTTATCAGCCCTGCTTAGTTTACCTATGCTAGACTACAGAGCATATCCCCCTATCTAATGGAAATTAGAAGAGGGGAGATGCTGTGTAGCACAACAGGGCTGATAACATTGCTTTGGATTTTAGTGCAGCAGAAGAAGTGTTGTCAGCTCACTAGAGGAAGTTAGGAGTTCACCGGATTTCTGGCAGAATCATAATGTATTTTTCTGTGCTTGCAGTGTTTTTAACCAGTTGCTCTTTGCCCTATAGCACAAATACTGCCACAGGGCGGCAGGGCTGTGCAAAGCCACGTGTATATATACATGATTTGCATTTCCGGGTAGGGGGCACGCGTGCGCATCGCACTACCCGCTTCGCCATTGGCGGCTACGGATGTCAATCACTGGGTCCCAGCCGGAAATTTTCCGCTGGCACCTGGCGATTGCCAAGGAACACTGACAGGGAAGAGACCTGTGTGTACACAACACAGGTCTCTCTCTTGCCAGCAAGAACATGCTGCTGTGTATTTCTCTGTATTTACACAGCAGAGAAATACACAGCAGCATGTTTTCAAAGTAAAACACACACAGCACATGTTGTAAAACACAGCACACAGTTAACCCTTTGATCACCCCAGATGTTATCCCCTTCCTGCCCAGTGTCATTATTACAGTGTCAGTGCTTTCTTTTTTTTTAACGTTAGATTTTTATTGAAAATTTTTCAAATTACATACATAACATGCGGATGTAGTCATTGTTGTATGATATGACATAAACCACTAGTAAACATGTTGGACAGAATAATGGTCATGGAACATAAAAAACATAAACATTATACAGGTGGTCCTACAGAAATCAGAGTCAAATGATCAGTACAAGTTCTCCAGCACGTCAGAAGGAGGGGAGAAGATAAAGAAAGAAGGGAGCAAATACAGGGGTATTCACATACAAAGTATGACCTAGAATGGCAGCATAGTACATTTGTGTACGTATAGGAGACCTGAATCCCATGTAAAATTTCAGTATCACCAAGTTTTATACCATATGAGCCAAGGTTTTCAGTTTTTTTCAAATGCAGGTAACGTGTCATTTTGGATAGCTAACAAACGTTCATAAGAATAGTGTTGTTGAGTGGTATAAACAGCCTCTGACAGATTGGGGGTTAATTCCTTTTTCCAGTGTCTGGTAATGGTTAAATTAACAGATAGCAACAGGTTTGCTACAATCTTGCAATAAGAGAAGGGGAATTTGTCTATTCCCAAGTTTAGTATGGCCAAGCCCGGATCAGGGGGGTTAATGTACCTGATGTATCTGACAAAATTTTTAAAATTTTACGTCAAAAGCTGCAAATACTTTTACAATTCCATAATATGTTCTTTTAATTAAGCTGGTTCAGCAAAGTTTTAGTCTGTACATGTTAGACATAACCATTGATCTTCATTACAGGGAGGAGTGAAAGATGATGTCTCCCTTTCTGCTTATGTGACAATGGCTCTAATAGAGGCTGGTGCATCTCTGGAGGTAAGTGATCATCAGCAAAAATATTGTTACATACCTGTATATGTTGTACCTAACCAAGAGAAAAAGTGATCTTGCAATGTTTCTTCCAAGCATAACAACTGTTTTTCAATCAATTGCTTAATGGTAGGTGCTGTTAGAATGTGTATACAGTTGGCCACTGGTGTTCCATCCCCGTCACATAACATCACCCCTGAGCACGGGTAGACAACTGGGCCTGTAGCAGCTCCCTTCCATGTTTTTTTATGTTATCAATTTGTGCCCAAGAAAGAAATCAGATATGTCCACTAGTGGGATAAGAATAGGATCAACTATACGTAATGACAAATTAGGCGTTTTTTAGGTGGTTGTTAACTATTTAACGGAAATTAGGTTTGAGCTTTAGATTTGGGTCAGCCATGAGTTCAACCAAAGCTGTTTACAGTTCAACAAATGGGTAAACAAAAAAAAAACAGATTTGGCCAGTTTGCCCACCTGCCAAACCTCCAGCTGCTGGTATCACTACCTCCACTGAATGACAACGTCTCACTGGTCAGTTGCTAGGGTGTTGGGCTGCACAGCTTTACTGGTTACCAGGAGACAGGTGGTTGCCTGTCGACCACTAGATCATCATTTTCAGCAGCCCGAACAAAAGCAAACAGTTCCTGGATGATGGTCAAAGATTCTACCTGTGTGGTATTCAGCCAGATCCCTTTTTTTTGTTTTGTATAGAGAGGGGAAGAATTAGCACCTCTTACAGCTTTTTATTAGTATCTGTGTCTCCGTTGCTGGGATGTCCCTTTACTCTGTGCTCCCTTGACCACCAGGGTTGTGAATTGAACTATCTCTTATCCTTCTTTGGAAAACCTTGCCCATCCTTTTTAAACCAGAATCAAATAGAGAATAAATGCCACCATTATCGTCTCAAGTGGATTGTATAGAAAATACATTCCAGGGAGGGTAAACAGAAAATTCAATTCACAGCAATGCCTTGGGTGTCACAGACACAGACAATTATAAGAATTTTTTCCAACAAGAGACACAGATGACATTATTTCTAAACTGAGAAAAACATTTTGGCTGCAGTTCTACTTAAAATGTATTTAAAAAAATTGCAGATTTTAGTCATATACGTAGATCACATCAGAGGCATCATGCATCTTTATCCTCTTGATTACTCTTCCCAATGTTATTTTAGCAAATACTGAAATTTCATACTAGTCAATTTATTTCTAGGATCCTCTGGTTAGAGACGCAGTGTCCTGTCTGCGGAAGGCTGCTGTGGATGTGAACAGTGTATACACTTTGGCTCTGCTGGCCTACACCTTTACATTGTGCAGAGAGACAGAGCTCAGGGCAGCTGTATTAAACAAACTGGAAGAAAAAGCTGTACGAGGAGGTGAGGAATAGATTTACTAAAATGATTCCAGGCAGAAGTCATTGGGGTTGATTTACTAAAGGTAAATAGGCTGTGCACTGCAGGTGCATTTGTTTTAGATTTAGATCCAAGAGGCAGCTCTGAAATGAGGAGAAGCTCTGCTGATTTATTTCATCCAATCATGTACAAGCAAAAATGCTATTTTTTTATATTCCTTGCATGTTCCTCTCAGATCTAGAGCAACTGCTCTTTCAGTGCACTTGCAGTGCACTTCCAAGTGCACTTCAAGTGAACTTGCAGTGCACAGCCTATTTGCCTTCAACCCCATCGTATATTTTAACTGAACAATTTTTAAATTTTCTTTTAACATTACATTTATTCAATTGCAATCCTTCTTTACACCACTCTTCTGTTGGGGCTGAAACTGTGAGTGTGCTGATTACTAAAAGGGGGAAAGGATCAGATACAATGATAATTACCCTGGAAGTAGAAAACCTATTACAAAATGGGGTTTTGGCCAATTATATATTATTGATGTTTATACGTTGTAAAAGGTATGTTTTATTAAATTTTAAAACACTATAGATATTAGTGAAACCAAACATTTATTATACACTATATGGTTAAAACGTTGTGGACATCTCTCCAAATATTGGAGTTTAGGCAATTCCAGTAATGATTACTGTCAAAACTAAACCATACAGTATAAAGACATTTTAGACAACTGTGCACTTTCAAACTTGTGGCAGTTTGTGGAACGCTCTTTTCTTTTCTAACATGGCTTTGCCCCGGTATACACAACCAGATGCTTGAAGATATGGCTTAATGATTTTAGTGGAGGAACTCAAGTGATCTACACAGAGCCCGAACTCAAGTGACCTACACAGAGGCCTGACCTCAGCCTTACTGAACACCTTTTGGAGGGATTGCAACACTGATATAATGCCAGGATTTCTTGTCCATCTTCAGTACCTGACCTCAGCAATGCTCTTTTGGCTGAATAGGAACACAATCCCACATGCACTCTCCATAACCTGTGTTCGTCCCACTATTCTCAACAGATTGCCCCTATTGTGCATTTTAGTCTACACTTAAAAATATCATGGAAGGCCTTTGCAGAAGAGTGAAGGCTGTTATAGCCTCAAAGAGGCTGCCAATCTCTTATTAATACTCATTTTGGCCATATTGTGTTTGACAAAGGATTAGCACTTGGCAGTGAATTGTGGTTTGAAATAACTAATGTCTATTTTCAGACCCCCCTCTAAAACCTTGGACTGAGCCATATGGGGGGAGGGGGAGAATTGCCGCAATAATTAGGATTAAATGTCAAACTCAACTCTAACTTTGTTGTGGTGGAATTCCCCTTAAATGCAAGCTCCAGTGTCTTCTCATGTTGTGGCTGATGACAATCCAAATACCACAGAGATCCTGCAAAACCTATAGTAAAGTACTATAGCAAAAGACAAGATCATAGTGTAATTATGTAGTGTCTTTGTATTTACAGACGGACAGCTCCACTGGGAACGGGATTCTCCTCCTCCCATTCAAGATTCATACTGGTACAGAGCTCCATCTGCTGAGGTAGAGATGACTTCCTATGTGCTCCTGGCTCTACTCTCTGGACCTAAACCTGACCTGGCCAAAGCTACACAGATTGTGAACTGGCTAAGCAAACAGCAGAACCCCTATGGAGGCTTCTCATCTACACAGGTGACTGATAGCATTCCAGTGCATTACATATCCCATTGCCTTTTTAACTAAGGATCAAGTCCGCAAAAACATGATTATACCATTATGGCTGAACTCTGGTTGTTAAATGTCTCAGTGACTGGAGGAAAATAAGTCTCAGCACCCCAGATGCCCTGTCTGTTCAACCCCAGTAAAGCCATGGTTAGAGCTAGATTTGAAATGTACACCTGCTTGGCTAAAGTAGACCTCAGCAGACCACAAATATACCTACCTTCCTTTCTGTTGACAGGAGTTAAAGGGAAGCTCTACATAAGCTATAAGTCATGGTGTTGTAGCTTCCATTATGCTATGGAATCCACTCTCACAGTACTGATAGACCAAGTGCTGTCCCATGTTTGAGTCACATACTGCTTCATACCCTTCTGCACCTGGCATTGAATAGAGCATTAAGAGATTAAAGAAAAGATTAATATCAATGGCAGCCTATATTCCTTCGGTACAGGTTTCCTTTGAGCAGCCTCTTGCATCAGAACTTATGCATACTAAAGCCTGTAATACTGTATGCACCTAAAACCTAAGATAAAAATTTAAACTGCATAAGCAAAACTTCTGACATCCTAAAAATGTACTGGTGGGGCTTGATATCCAAGTAAACACATCTACACTCATCAAAATGGATCTTTCATAGAAATATATGAAGAACCCAGCACTGGTCTGGCAACACCACTGTTTGGCATGAAACTGAGTATACAATAAAAAGTCTGGGAAAAATGGAGATTAGATTTAATGGTGAAGTCAGGATTAGTGGAAGATTTTTTATACTATATGTTGATTATTGTATTTTTTGTTGTTGTTTTTTTTGGATCATAAATAAAATCTGTCACTTTGTCCATTTAGGGAAACATTACAGGTTATCTTTTCTTCTACCCCACGTGACAGTGTTTAGGTTGATGATCTAATGAGCCCTCATACCTAAATGTTAATCTGGTATTTCTAGTGCTCCAACAGATGAATACAATATTAAGGGACCATTGTGAAGGTATCAGCAGTTCACTTTGACCTAAAGGGCCAAATTCTTTCCTTTTTTTATCACCCAATGCTTAAAAAGGCTTGCCTTTAGAAACAATATGTTAGTTGCAGGAACTGAACACAATCTGAAATCTGCTACTTCATTAGATAAGGGTCTTCACAAACATACATTTTGTTATTCCATGTAGGACACAGTTGTGGCTCTCCAAGCTCTGGCCAAGTATTCCGAGCTCACATTTAGTGATAAGGGTGATATGACTCTGACTGTCAGTGCTAGCTCAGGATTTCTGGAGAAGTTCCATGTAGACCAAAACAACCGCCTCCTCCTTCAGAGAGCATCGCTACCGGCTGTTACTGGAGATTATACGGTGTCAGCCACAGGGAATGGCTGTGTATTTGTACAGGTAAGAGGAAACCAACTCTCTGTCTTCTTTTCTCTCAGTTATAGTCATTCTCAAACTCGATTTTCTGTGCTCACCTCACAGGCAGTTCTGAGATACAATGTCCCTCCAACCAGAAGGGACACCAGCTTTTCATTAAAGGTGACAACACATTCAAACAGAGAGTGGCTGGGGGATCCAGTGACAAATTTTGAGATTCATATCAGTGCTGCGTGAGTTTTATTACTGTTTTCGATTAGTCATCAGGGGACCCATTTAAAACCTTAGGGTACCTTAAGGTAACATGGCCATAATTTGCTAATGAATTGTACAATAAATACAGTAAATAAAACATTCCTAAAAGTTTTAACTCATTCAATTGAAGATGTATATTTTTCTGTGTTACTGTTGGAAAGATTTTGCCTCACTTCTTGTACTGATGGGATCCCAGAGACTTTGTGGTGAGATTCTTGAACACAGGCCCCAAAACACTTGGGGGGGGGGGCTATAAAAATAAAGCCAGTGTATACAGATCAATCTGGTATTTTTCAGTAAATGGTTCCCTTCCAGGTTATCATATCACATAGCTGATAGCTAACTCAATGTGTGTCAGGCAGGCAAAGTGTGGCACCTGCTTACTAATGGGTGTTGCTGTTGTTGGAAACTACTCAAAATGGTCATGTTACCTGAAAATTATCCTAAAGTATTAAAGGGCAATGACAGATTATTTCACTCTAGTCCTGTATTTTTTATTTTTTATTATTTTGTACTTTCACAGCTACACTGGAACCAGGGAAAGAACTAATATGGTTGTTATAGAAGTGAAGATGCTGTCTGGATACATTCCAATCAAAAGTACAGTAAGGAAGGTAAGGATGTCTACCAACAAATATTTCATTAGCATACATCAAAAACTTGAGTGTTTCAAGTCACTGCACAAACAAATTATAATAACGTGGGGCACGGTGGTGGCTCATTGCTTAGCATATCTGCATTACTACATCTGTTCTTGGGGTCATTTCTTATCTGAGAATCTGTCTATATGGAATCTATATGGTCTATCCATGCATTGTGTATTTCCACTGGGTTGTACAATTTTCCTATATACCTCCAGTCAGCCTGAACCTTGTAGGAGGTGGCAGCATTTTAGTGAAGCTCCTGCATGCCAAGGAAATACACTGATAGCTACCATATAACTACATGAAAGTAAGTTGGCATTTTTGAGGGTACCTACCTACCTATCCAGTGGAAAGGATACCTGTGTTGCTGTGTGGTGCCATTGTGGATAATGTCCCAGGAGATCTGATAGCAAGGCATGCACATTCAGGAAGGATCCAGGTATGATCCAAAAGGCGCATTGGCCCTTTGCGGTCACTGGCTTGAGGTGAGAGGCCATTTCAGCCAGTGAAGGATTATCTATCGATGTGTTGTGCACATACACTGCACATGTTGAAAGTCCTGGAGCAGTAAAGCACCTTAGTTGCATATTTGCACTTTAATTGGCCTTTTTAATATATTTTTTCACGTATTGATTTATTGATTGTGTTTTTTTACATGCGTATTGCTTTGAGCACTTTGTCATGCAGTTGTAATATATCCCACATTTGGGATTCACTGTATACACAGACAGGTGTATACACTTTACAGCACTTTGTCATATTCATATCCCACATTTGGGATTCATTGTGTACACAATTGGTGTATGTTATTCATCCCGTGACAGAGATTGGGTTGATTACATGCGTTTTGTTCATCACTTATAAATACTAGTTCACTTATTGGGTCCAAGCATAGGACCTTGTGTGGATTCACATCTGTTCACTGGTTTTCACGTCTAATAGAGATCCTGTGAGGATCATATCATTGGTTCATTTATTATTATTTATTTAGAGTTTATTTATAGTATATATATATATAGCATTGCATCATACTATTGTTTATTTGACATTTTCACCTATAGGTAAAGGATTGAGGTGCTAGCTGCTTAGTATCTTTTTAGGTACATATTAAGCGCAGGGGGGAACACTACTTTATTTACTGTTGCAAAAATAATCTCTGTTCAAAAAAGTTATTTCTTTGTATTAATTATAACATCAGTAAAAGCATCTGGAGTGCAGTGAAAATGCTAGCCTAGGCATCGTACAGTGAAAGCACAGATGTACAAAGGACAATATTTGAACCCCAAGGAAATGAGCCCGTGAGTTACAAATATGCAAAAAAAAACCCAAACCCAGCATAGTGACAAGACATTAGATCTTTATGGTGTCATCAAACAAGTAACCCTGTTATGTCATGTAAGACCACTCAGGCCTGGGCAGAATATCAGGTATAATTAATAAAACAAGAAGGATCTGTGGGATAATGGCATCCAAACAAGTGAATAAAGAAAGACTAGGGCAGAGATAGGAGAAAAAAATAATCTTTCAGCCAAAGAGCCCCCACACAAAAATCTCATCTGTTTGAGATATGAGGTCAGTCAATGAGTGACATGACATTATCCACCGAAAAAGGAGCAAAGCAAAAAAAACAAATGAGAACAAAGAAATTTACCCAAAACTTTAGCTGTATGAGCTAAACCTTGTCTTTATATTGTTGGTGGTACTCTTTGTTCATGGTGGTTAAAACGCACCAATACGTAAGAAACTTGACTATCTTAATACATTCTACTAACTAAAATTAATAGTAGTACTTGCCTGCTTCCTTCTTACATGATTTCCTCAGTCTCAGCACTTTGTATTCCCTACTATTCAGAAATATGTGCAGCCATTTTAAAAAATAAGAAACAATTCAGGTACACAGCATATACAAGATGAGGCATATGATGTCATTGGTGGCTCACTGGAGGAGAAGAAATAAGCCAGCCACCAATGTCGTCATGCGACTCATCTACCACATTACCCTACTGGGAATAAAAGCCTTTTCCATGAGATCTCGGAGATATTTTTTTTCAAGTAAATGATGATAATAATGTCATACTATGCATTGGCAACATTAGGGCTCGTTCACACTTGCCTAATTTCTAGCTCTTTACAACTGCCCCTATAGCATTTGACAGGTGTTAGACAGGTGTTTGGGGAGTGTTTTTAACACTCTTCAAACGCCCTATGCGCGATTTTGACATGTTTTCCAAGCGTTAATACCATTACTTCATTATAGGCATTTGTGGTGCGGTTTTAACGCTTGGAAAATGCATATGAAATGCCTCTCAAATTCCCCACCAATGCCCCGCAAACGCCTGCCAGGCATTTGAGGAGCATCACCATGGACTTGAATGGGAGGCATTGAAAGGCTTCAACTCCTCCTGACTGGAGATGAGGCGCCAATTTTGCCGCGACATGATGCTAAAGCTTCAGTGTGAACAGCACTAAGTGCTGCCATGTGTATAATTTTCATAGGCATTTGTGGAGTGTTAAAACACCCCTCAAAAGCCTGTAAAATGCCAGCTTACAAAGCTAGTGTGAACTTAGCCTAAGGTGCAAAGGTCATGCAGTGCTGCAGGCTGATGGAAATTTTTGTTAAGGGGGACAGGTCCATTTTAACTTGGCTGAGCTCATTAAGCTGAAATGTAAGTTTGGGATTCACCTCAGTTATGATCCAGCTACAGGGACAAATACTAACCCAACATCATCACCAAATAGTGAGAGGAGACTTTAACCTTCTTATATTAACATAATATGAATAATAAGATATGTTTTTGTTGTTTTTTTTACAGCTGCAGGACAGGCTGATACAGAGAAGTGAAATGCAGACTGACATGGTCACTTTATATCTGAATGAGGTTTGAACACCTTTTTTCATTTACCTATTAACCTACGATAGCAGCTATATGATCCATCCTCTGTGTAGCATGATTGTGACACACAAATGCAGCTCATTTTGAATCACTTATCCCAGCAGACACTCACAGTGCTGGCCTTGCCTTAAGGGCTATTTCACACTGGCGTTGAATTATAGAGCAGCCACATTCCTGTGCAAATCACATGCGATTTCTGTGCGGTGCAATTGGAGCCAAACATTTTATATGGCTCTAATCGCACCGCACCTGCAAAAAAAAGTTGCAGGACCCTTTTTTGGGTCTGCACTAGAATCGGATTGCATGGGTATTCACACCTATGCGATCCGATTCTGCACATCGCACCGCGTTTTGCTTTCAGAGTGTTGTTAACTTAACATACACACCCACAGCAGTTCGCATGAACGGGGTGCGATTCTGATGCGGAATTTGCACAGAAAACGCTACAAATTCCGCACCGCATCGATGTGAACCAGGGCTTACGCACATTAATTCACTTATAGCATGAATTAGTGCTTTGGTTACATTGCATAGGCATGCATGTTGCATCAGGCAATGCTCCTCAAATGCCCTGTAGGATGTTTTTCTTTACATCTGTACAAGGCTAAGGCTCCGTTCACACTTTTGCAGTTTGCTTTTTGTCTGTTTTGCAGAAACAGTAAGAGAGAACAATTAAACACAACTAAAAGTGAAAGAACATTTCTCCAAAGTTGGGCCAACACCCTCTAAGGAACACATGTCCACCTTCCAAAATGTCCCCTTTTATCCTATTTTTATGACCTCTATAAAATTTTGGACTTTTCATCACTTTGGGTTGACTTGCTAAAACTGGAGATTGTAAAATGTGGTGCAGCTCTACATAGAAACTGATCAGCTTCCAGGTTTTTTTGGCCAATCTTAAGTGAACAAGCTGAAGTTAGAAGTTTATTGGCTGCCATACACAGCTGCACCAGATTTTGCACTCTCCAGTTTTAGTAAATCAACCCCTTTGTGTCTTGGTGACAATGCAAGGATCCCCAAGACAAAGCGGGTGAACTTCCTCAGAGTAGATACAGATACCAAAAATAAAGTAGTGAATGTAAAGTTAGGCACAAAAAAGTCCATCAGATAGTGGAAAAGAAACCAGGTAACTTGTGTACATATTCGCATGCCAGTATACATATATATATATATATATATACACACAGGTGAAACTCAAAAAATTAGAATATCGTGCAAAAGTTCATTTATTTCAGTAATGCAACTTAAAAGGTGAAACTAATATATGAGATAGACTCATTACATGCAAAGCAAGATAGTTCAAGCCATGATTTGTCATAATTGTGATGATTATGACTTACAGCTCATGAAAACCCCAAATCTACAATCTCAGAAAATGAGAATATTGTGAAAAGGTGCAATATTCTCAGCTCAAAGTGTCCCACTCTAATCGGCTAATTAAGCCATAACACCTGCAAAGGGTTCCTGAGCCTTTAAATGGTCTCTCAGTCTGGTTCAGTAGGAATCACAATCATGGGAAAGACTGCTGACCTGACAGTTGTGCAAAAAAACCATCATTGACACCCTCCATAAGGAGGGAAAGCCTCAAAAGGTAATTGCAAAAGAAGATAGATGTTCCCAAAGTGTTGTATCAAAGCCCATTAATAGAAAGTTATGTGGAAGGGAAAAGTGTGGAAGAAAAAGGTGCACAAGCAGCAGGGATGACCACAGCCTGGAGAGGATTGTCAGGAAAAGGCCATTCAAAAGTGTTGGGGACTTTCACAAGGAGTGGACTGAGGCTGGAGTCAGTGTATCAAGAGCCACCACTCAGAGGCGGATCCTGGACATGGGCTTCAAATGTCGTATTCCTCTTGTCAAGCCGCTCCTGAACAACAAACAACGTCAGAAGCGTCTTACCTGGGCTAAAGAAAAACAGACCTGGTCTGTTGCTCAGTGGTCCAAAGTCCTCTGTTCTGATGAGAGCAGCTTTTGCATCTCATTTAGAAACCAAGGACCTAGAGTATGGAGGAAGAATGGAGATGCAAACACTGCAAGATGCTTGAAGTCCAGTGTGAAGTTTCCACAGTCTGTGTTGATTTGGGGAGCCATGTCATCTGCTGGTGTTGGTCCACTGTGCTTCATTAAATCCAGGGTCAACGCAGCCGTCTACCAGGAGATTTTGGAGCACTTCATGCTTCCTTCCGCAGACGAGCTTTATGGGGATGCTGACTTCATTTTCCAGCAGGACTTGGCACCTGCCCCCACTGCCAAAAGCACCAAAACATGTTCAATGACCGTGGGATTACTGTGCTTGATTGGCCAGCAAACTCGCCTGACCTGAACCCCATAGAGAATCTATGGGGCATTGCCAAGAGAAAGATGAGAGACATGAGACCGAACAATGCAGAAGAGCTGAAGGCCGCTATTGAAGCATCCCGGTCTTCCATAACACCTCAGCAGTGCCACCTCAGCTTCCATGCCACACCGCATTGAGGCAGTAATTGCTGCAAAAGGGGCCCAAACCAAGTACTGAGTACATATGCATGGTTATATTTTTCAGAGGTCCGATATTGTTCTAAGTACAATCCTTGTTTTATTGATTGCATGTAATATTCTCATTTTCTGAGATTGTGGATTTGGGGTTTTCATGAGCTGTAAACCATAATCATCCCAATTTTGACAAATCACAGCTTGAACTATCTTGCTTTGCATGTAATGAGTCTATCTCATATATTAGTTTCACCTTTTAAGTTGCATTACTGAAATAAATGAACTTTTGCACGATATTCTAATTTTTCGGGTTTCACCTGTATTTTTTTAAGTGCTGTCAAGTCAGGTCTGAGTCCTACCTACTTGATAAATTACAGTTCTGAAAAGAAGTCGGTTTTGTGCTAGTCTGGAGAGGTTTTACAGTGTCATCCCCACAGCTGTTATCAGTGTGTCCTACCATCTAGTAGCCAATCTCCCTCTTTGACTGGTGCCTTCAACCTTCCCAAACATTATTTTCCTCTCCAGTAATCTCTGTCTTATAACAGTGTGACCAAAATAGGACAGTCATAACTTCAACATGTGGGCTTGTAATGACATAGCCGGTTTGATGTCTTTCAAAATTGAAATATCAGTTCTATGGGCTGTCTACAGAATGCATAAAATCCTTCAGCATGATGTCATTATGTGCTGTGATTGGCCAAAGAATTGCACCTGACAAAATGACAAGATTTCCAAACCCTATCCAAAAGCAAAAAATGGCAAGGGATATACTGTAAATACATCATAATACTCTCTTAATTGTACTCATTAACTTGTTTATTAATAACTTTTCATCCTTTAGTACATCTGTCACAGATTTGTATCATATGTATCATCACACATTTGTATAATCTGTCACACCTGGTATCATTCTGCAATTGGTGGAAACCAAACAGTTACCACACTTTACTTTTTATTTCTATTTATCGGTCAGTGTACCTTGTTCTTTGCTGTTATAAAGCACTGCAATGTTATTTTTGCTTGCTAGGTGGGACATGATCCTGTGGATCTTTCCTTTATGATGGAACAGGACGTTGAAGTCAAGGACCTGAAACCAGCTACAGTAAAAGTATATGATTATTATGAGACAGGTAATAGCTTTCTCGTGTAAGGCCAGCATTAGCAATCTCATGGCTGCTTTTCTTTAAATACGTCTTTAAAGACTTCACCCAAAAGGGAAAGTTCTGCTTTAAGGACTGGTCCCCCGCTCCCCGTTAAGGATTGGCACCTTTGGGGAGCGGGATGGGGGGGAGTGGGTACCTGATATTGACATGTACCCGCTCCCACTAACATTGCCTATGCCTAGACACGTGACAGGTCCAAGAAAACTACGGGACCATTCACAAAGCGCAGTGCTACGCGCGCATGCGCAGTGAGCACCTGGCTTCACCAAGCTGTCAGAGCTGGGTGCTCACACTGAAGATGCCGGCGCCGGGAACAGAGGGCGGCTGGTGAAATGGGCTGCAGTTTTTGTAGCTGCTAACTTTTAATTATTTTTTTTTTTCACTGGAACTCCACTTTGATTTAAACCAGGAATACTTTTTTTGGCTGGAAGGTAATGGAATAATCCTGGTGTAAAATCACTCCTTCTATATATCACATCTTCGTTACTGTTTGGATTGTTTCATATATCAAGTGTATGTCTCTGATAGGATATGGTATTTTATGGCATTTTAAATGTTATTCTTTTACTCATTTTACCTTCCAGATGAACAAGCAGTGGCAGAATACAACCATCCCTGCAATGCAGGTAAGGATGTCAAACTTGTATACTTTAAATTAGATGGGTAACATTTTTTTAAAAGAAGATTGAGAGATGACATGACTCCCTTGCCTTGTCTGCTAATCCCTATCTATGGTGAATACAAACACATGCCTAACTTCCTGCCTAGTGTCAGAGCCCAACTCCAGCCAAAACATTTTTTTACAGTTTCTGATAGACCTTTGAACAGTAAACATTTTAATAAAGTTTTTACCTAGGTTATGGAGAAATCACCTTGCTTAATCGAATGTACCAGAAGTATAAAAAATGAGCAGGGCAGTTGTCACCAGGGCAGGGGGACACAGATGAAGGGTTCTTTTAGACTTGTACTGGGGGGGGGGCATTAAAAATGTGTGGTTGAGGGCTGCGTAGATGCAATGGTTGCAATGCTCTGCATCGAGCCCATGGCAAAGATTATCACTCCTGTTGTATTCAGCAGGCAGTAAGCAAATGGAGTAAAAAGGAGAATTTCCATAAATGCCACACAATGCAGAGCATTGGTGTGGTAACTTCAGTGTTAAAGCAGGGGATGATGAGGCATCACATTGCCTTCTCACCACCAATAAAATGTCTCTGAAAACCCATCCAGATACAGATGGTCTTTCAGGGGTGTGGCAATTTGGATGCAAGTCTAAATGTAGCCTAATAACTGGACAGGGGGTCTAGCATCTAACCCTTTCTAATGTTATTGTGCAGTCTATGTCCCTTCCGGGGGAGCTTTCCCATCACTTCCTGTCCTATTGAGGATACAGACTACAAATAAATTATTGATAAAGTGTCCAGTCCTCGTTCATTCTTTCCAAAACGTACCCACTTGCCCACAAACCAGAGCACTGGAGAGAAAATTAGAGCACCAGTTGCTGGAGAAGCAGGAGGGTGATTGCACGGGGGGGGGGGGGGTGTTGGGAGGAAGGATGATGGGCAATAGTTAGTTGTTTTTCTATAGATAGGCCGGGTTTTGGACCCCGGGTTTTCTTTATTGTTATCTTGGTTATACAGTACAAACAGCATTTTCCAAAAAAAGGGAAGGGGGGGTAGAACTCTGCTGGGGTTATGTCTGCAATGCTATCCAGGGCTCTGTTAGAGTGGGGGGGGTTCTCACTTCTTGTCCTGCTGGCAATAGTTTCACCAGACAGGAAGTTAGGGGAAATCTACAACAGGGACGATGACAGGAATTCAAATCTGATGATGTTCTAGCCCTCCCCTACTATACAAAAGAAAAGCATTTTTATTTGTCTATATTGCTGTTGGAAAGTTCCCTCTTGTTAGCAAAAAGGGTGCTTCTGACTTCCATTGTATTTGTTGACTTTCATTATATACAGAAATGTACCAACCAAAGACAGGTATCTGGCTTCATTTAATTAGACCAGCCTTTCCCAACC